>NC_064872.1:42419634-42727134 GCF_943734695.1 Anopheles maculipalpis
TTGGAGGCCGACAACCGACAATCGACAATCGAATCGACAACCGACCAAATCTTTACTCAAGGTAGATCCTCCAAAAATGCCGGGAGCACCAGATCAGATACGGATTCCCTGGGAAGCAGCTACGGCTGCTAAAAGCCGATATGGACGGAATGCAGTGCAAGGTGAGAGTTTGACAGCATGCTATGCTTTCGGGATCGTTTGAATCTCACCAGGGTCTGAGGCAAGGAGACAGACTCTCCTGTTTGCTGTTTAACATCGCTCTGGAGGGTGTCATGCGAAGCGCGGGCTTCGATATCCGGAACACGATTATCATCCGATCTCTCCAATTCCTTGACTTCGCGGATGACATCGACATCATTGGACGGACAACTGCGGCGGTGGGCGAGACGTACACCCGACCGAAACGAGAGGCCAATAGAATTGGATTGATTATCAATGCGACGAAGACAAAATACCTGGTTGCCGGAGGCTCTGACCGTGATTGAGCCCGACTCGGAAGCAGAGTATCAGTTGACGGCGACGATCTCGAGGTGGTAGAATAGTTCTGCTACCTTGGTACGATCGTAACTTCGGACAACAACGTAAGCAGCATTCTTCAGGGTAATCATGCCTACTACGGACTCCACAAACTCCTGCGATCCAGAAGACTCCAACAATACACGAAATGTACGATGTACCTCACCTTGATACGTCCGGTCGGTACGAGTACGAGTCTTGGACTATGCTGACAGAGGACGCCAATGCACTCGCCATTTTCGAACGGCGGGTGTCAAGGACTATCTTTGGCGGTGTGGCGAACATACGTTGGCTGGGGCACGTGATGAGGATGCCAGACTCATGCCCCACCAAGAAGGTGCTCGTCAGCGACCCGTTCGGCACGAGGCGTTGAGGAGCATAGCGAGCTCGTTGGCTGGATTAAGCTCGCTGAGCAGGCCAAGAAGAAGAATGAGTTCTAGAAAATTTTAGAGTCACTAGAGCATTTACCAAGAAAACTGCAAGATGCTAAATACTACCCGTAACCGATACCGATACCGATCCCGCTAGCGCCTATACTTCTGGACCTCCACGAATACTCTTTTCAGGCTACATTTCAAAGCTCCTAAAGCTAATGATCTCATTCTACCGGAAACAGGTTTTTTTCGTTTCTACAATAGTCAAATTTAATAGGATTTTACAGAAATTTGTTCATTTGAGATAGTCTTAGATCTTAATAAAGGTTTTTTTTATAAAGCAAAGTTGAGTAATAGTTTTTGTAATGTAAAGAATTGAATGTGTTGTTATTGCTATAATGCTCTTATATGCTTGTTGCATCGTTTAAGACATAAAACCTTAAAACCGTCACATTACTATCGATACGATTTTGAAAGAATAGAATGCTGAAAAAACGAAATGACTTCCGTTCCCTCGTATTGTCACCAGAAACTTATCAACATACAACTCAAGATAAGATTTACGGTAGCTTGTCAGAGAAAGAGGCCCTTTCTATCCAACACCCCTCCCGTTCAACCCGGTGTCGAGTTGGCGACGCGAAATTATTTCAGCTAGTATTCACTCCTCTTCCTCCACCACTCGTTACAGCGCAGTAAACCAGCTGAGTTTTTACGGACAGAGAAAAAAAATTAACGTTCTTTTAATATGGCCATTTCTCTTGGCTTATTACTTTATGCAAATGAAACAGATGTGCACTTCATCAACTGCCGGCTTACTACTACTAGCAGTGGCCACGACCGTGGTTACGCTTGCCAACCGTTTCTGCTCTATTACGGTTTTATTTTGTTTTCTTTTTTTTATTGCACTTCGCAAGCAACGGTCGCCCCAACGCTTTAGAACAACCGAACCATCCGTCGTCTTGGGAGTCATGTCCAAAGCTTGCGCAGGACGAACAAATTTGCAGCTATACTTTACTACCACGCGTAACTACCACTACATCCCTAAGTGGTGCTTGTCGAAGAAAAACATTCCAGTATATGTGAAATCTTAAGGTTCCATAGTTGGTGTTAGTTTAACTCTTTTTCGTACAAAAAGGATATTAATTTTCTATAGCATCTTCAAAACAATCTTGCTGTATAGGATGTCTTACCATAAGCAAAATTGAACAATTTTGTGTATTAATTAAGTATATTTAAAGTTTTTATTTAAAAAAAAAATACTCCAACTGTCACATTGTGTGAATCAACTTACATTGTTGAGTTGAACGGTAAATTTGAGCTCAATTAATTCTTAGAGTCAGTGCTTTCCGTGTGACATTACACACAATATAAATGCAAGCATGGTAAGGTATCAGAACACTTGCATTTGCCTGCGTTCTAGTGCTAATAGGGCTTCCCCAAGTGCTTTATTTCGCCTCTCGCGCGCCATTAGACATCCGTCAACGTCAACTGGAGCTGTTGTTTTCTCCCTTGCGCTGCTGATTTTTGTGCTCATACCACCACCCGTCTACCGCCAACCAGTTCAATCCAAGAACACGGCACAGAGAACCGGCCCAGCTCCTCGGCTCGCCGGCGACATCACACTGGGCCGCCCAGCAGAATCTCTGTGCTATGCCACGCGTATCGACACAAAGTGTAAATAAGAACGAGAATAATTGCCCCAGGGGCAGCTGTATCGCACCCAGAACCCGTCCCACAACGTCTGCTAGTGCAAGCGCTACCTTATTCCGAGGTGCCGGCTTCCTGTGGTTCGTTTTATTGTTCGGACGGAAAATTCAATTTAACCAGAACTTCTCCATCCTGGCGTCCCCTCCTTTTGGGGAACGCGTCCCGGATCGGGCCCGGATGTAAAGCGTCTAACAGATGCGTTCCGTCTGGTTGAACATGCCGTTCCGGATGCTTCCCGTGCCGTTCCGAACCATTCCGAATCCTTATCGAGCAACCGGTGCTGGCCAGTCGTCGTGCACTTGCACCACTTTGTGCCTACAATGTAACGATTGGTTTCCGGCATCAGCATACGAAAATGTGTCTCGATAAGAATTGGGAAATGCGCCATAAGAACGATGGTCTGCCTGGTGGGAACTTTTCAACTGCTTCGTTAGATACGTTAGATGTATTCTAAATCATTGCAAAAATCTCAATGATTAGTTAGTTACGTGCTGTGTTGATGCTTTATTTTTATGTGTTTTCAACTATTCTAGCTAAAATTGCTTTTATAATTATGTTCGATACTCATGAAACTGGCCATATAACAGTCGTATGAACGTGCCTCGAATGTTGTCACAGTTTCCAATCGATGTTGGTTATGCTAAGCTAAGTCTGTGTGCTTAAAAAGCGTTAAGGACTACGTGAACTCTTCAAAAACGTAGTATCTTCAGCACTTCTAATGTTAAATGTACATAGTTCACAAGGCATTTCCGCCTTATTTTGTTACATTACCTCGGGCATGCTCGGATACTGATTACCACGCCATCGAATAGCTTATTTGACTCGCAGATACGACGTAGTTGGTAAGTCAGCCCTAGCTACGGTCCGGATGGGATTATAATCTCGATCCTGCCGTGTGAAGACATTATCATCTCCACCGACTATCGAACCATGTGGCATCAATATCCAAATAAGGATAATTATGCCTTTTCTATTCTTTGTTGGGGTAAAAGATGGGACTTAGCACAAATGAAGAAAAAACAGTTTAGTTCTCATCAGCGACCTGTGCTACTTCTAATTGACACTAAATTAAACCTTTTTCTAATAACAAACAAGGTAAACAATCAAGGTTTTAATATTGAAACGAAATGAAACATGGAAGATCGAAACGGATTGTTAGATATTATATTTCACAAGAACATTTTTGATTGACAACGCTCAGATAAGTCCAAAGCTCAGATCAAATAAAAGCAGACATTCAGTTAGTGAGCATGAGAGTTCAATACGGAAGCCACTGTGTAATACAAGACGTATCGTCACCCTCGTCTTGATCGGATCAAAAAAACACTACTACTACGACAAATGATAACGCACCCAGTTAGGGACACTGATTATCGCATACACACGTATACAAACAACAGGCACATATATGTAACTAACCAGCTAGCGATAATGCTTAGCGCAATGTGATTGAAGTTAGTCAAACGTCAAACTTCGGTCAGCTCAAGCGGCTGTTTGTTTACGTAAATCGTGTGTCTCTGCGCCAATTGCACATTGAATGCTCATCCAGTGAATCATCGCGTACTGGTGAAGAGTAAATTAAATAAAAATTTACACTCAAGTAACCCTTGCTTGGAACTGCTGTACGTGATGTACGATTTGGTCTACCCTGTCTCCAAGTGTGATTGTTGTGTGTGTTTAGAATAGAATTCGACTATGACCACTCATAGCGTGGATGGGCGATTAATAAGGCCGATTAAATCACGAAGACCAACGGAAAGTGCTTTCTACCAGCAAAAACTAACAGTATGGACGCCGAATCTGACACCAAAAACCCTCTGGCCCGTGCTATTTGCCGGTGGGATGATTTTCCTTTCGATTGGATTTGGCCTGCAGCATGTAGCATCTAATACTCCCGAATTTTCGCTCGATTACACGCACTGCCAAGCGCACGGTGATGCTTCGAACAGGAGTTGTGCGGAAATCATCAACAAACACCGTGGTGCCACCTGCAAGTGTATCATTAATTTTACGCTGGAAGAACATTTTCCCAAAAACGTTTATTTCTACTACGCCCTCGAAAACTTCCATCAGAACCATCGTCTTTTCGTCATTTCCCGTGACGATGGTCAGCTGCGTGGAAATGTTGAAAAAACTCCCTCACGAAGATGTCATCCGTTGGATTACACTAATCGTGACAATCGAACTCTGCCCATTGCGCCATGCGGACTAATTGCCAACGCTATCTTCAACGACACGTTTGACCTGTATCAGCAGTATGCACCGTATCATCCGGTACCACTCATCGGTGGTGGGTCTGTATGGCCACACGAACAGGAGCTAAAGTTTCGAAATCCACCCGGCGATCTTCGTGCGGCGCTTCAAAACTATTCCCGTCCTCCATCTTGGTCCCGTGAGCTGTGGGAACTGGACGCACTAAATCCCGACAACAATGGTTTCCAGAATGAGGATCTCATTAACTGGATGCGTTCGGCAGCATTACCGAGCTTCCGTAAGCGTCATCGACGTGTGAACCATTCGATCGAATCTTTTCAAGATGGTATGCCGAGTGGAAGTTATACTCTGCACATTCAGTACACCTATCCGGTTGCTTCTTTCGGTGGGCGGAAATCAATCATTCTTAGCTCACCATCGTGGATGGGTGCCCGTAATCCATTTACCGGGTACCTGTTTCTTGCCGTTGGAGTTCTCAAACTGATCCTTAGTTGTACACTTTTTGCAGTGCACTATTTTTTGTGAATGCTTGTAGTGTAAAGGTGGAATAGTAAAAATTAAATATCTCAACAGTCCGTAGGAAAACATGTTCGTTTATAATGTGTCTTAAATTCATGAGAAATTGTGATACAAAACTCCTGAAAAATGTATCCTATTAGTAAAGGGGAAGTAGTTTAAAAAGAATTTACGTTTTGTCGTGTTGCGGCCATTCCTTTTTAATAGTTTAAGTTGGAAAGATGTGGTTTGCTAAGCTTTTTTGATCAAAACTTTGAGTCAGCGAAAGGACAGCACCGTAACCGGACGAGTAATTAGTACAGAAGATCATTTATTAAAAAAATTAGGAGACGAAAAATTTGTCACAAAATATATATATATATGTTAAAATAAAAATATTTCTTATTTAGACTCTAATATAATGTAAGTGATTCCCATTGAAAATCAATCTAAGTTTCTATAAATATTTTATAAATGATAACAAATACAAGAATTTCAAATGAAACGCGAAAATACCCAACGAATAAATTCAAATCCCAGCACAAACACGTGTTGCATGCAAACTTGGCAGCACTGCTTTGCTTCGTTTGGCGGCCTCGAAACTACCTCCCTCGAGCAGATTCGTGCTTCAGCACAGTCTACACGATAACCATTTGCATTTCAACAATGGTTGATTTTTAATGCGCTTTTACTGTGTCAATCATGAAGGAATGGGCCATGGGAAGGCCGCGGGCCACGAGAGATTTCCAAATCAAAATTTCAGGTTCTCATGAGTGTTTGTGAATTTTTTTCGGTTTGAAATCGATTTTTGAGAACCTGGCGCATACACAATTTGAGTTTTTTTACAGTTTCACATCGATTTCAACAGATTGAAATTCTCGGTGGGCTGGTGCCTTCTAATTTAAGTTTTTTTACAATTTGGCTTTGATTTCAACAGAGTGAAATTTCCTCTGGCCCATGAGCTTCTAATTTTGACATATTCAAATCGATTTCAACATTTAAAATGTCTTTTGGCCTGTGGCCTATAGAAAAAAATTAACTTTTCTACTAGGGTAACTGAAACATTTTTCGGCAGGGTAGTGCAGTTGCTTTGCAAAACAAAAATCGAAAACCTAATTTAAATAATATTGATTAAACGTATTGTTTCGGTTTTTGAACTATCGAATAAAGTTTTTATATACAGTATGATTTCACTTCACAATCGGTTTGCGCTTATTCAACTGCACATTCAAATACAAGGGGCGGCCCAGTGACGTAGGCGATAACGGCGGAGGAGGTCTATACATTACCGGATCGGGGTTCAAATCCCATCCATTTTGATTGTAAAATCGCCTTCATTTCTAAGCTGTGTTCTGGGGCTTCCTGCGAGCCCTCTTTCACGAGCTTAACCGAACCATCGGCACAAACCAAAACCGGAGACAAGTTATTAAACTGTGCTCGAAATATTTTGCACATATTTCGATGATTTTACACCTAGATGTATTATAAATTCTTTTTTTCAAATTTATAAATTGAAGTTTATCTTATAGAACATAATTTAAGGTATTTTTCATAATTTTGTTTAAAAAATATGCATTTTAAGATTTTTTCAAAATTATGCTTACCTGGCCAAAACTGCTACAGTAACCTTATATTTATCAAAACTCTACATTTATACTTTAATAAATGGTTTTTTATTAAATAAATGTAGGAAATTACTACACAAATTGCAAATTGTGAGAAATATGTCAATTCATTACAGAAACGGAAAATGGATAACCATTACTGACGACCCTAAATTATTCTTACAATATATCTATCCATCTCTACATCCTTTACCATCTCTCTACCGATTTCTGTGCTCAGTTCCCAATCATCTACGCTTCCTCATTTACGTGCGCTCCTGGTTAAATTTGTGTCCGAATCCTGTCTGTGCTGAGCGAATTCGGAACGGATCCAAACGGTCTTTGTGCACCATTTGGCACAGTTTGAAAAAACCGTTGAGATAATTTTCGAAATAAACTTTTAACACAAAAAGTAGCACAGTAAAAAATCTAAAATGGAATGTAATCCTTTGGAATTTTCAATTTACAAATTTACAACATAAATTCCAAACATGTTACCATTTTCAGTAGATCTATTATCGTAGACCAATATAAACAATTTATTGCCATATTAACCCATAAATTGCGAGGTAAATATTAAACAAATTTAATAAATAGATCCAACCTTGTCATTCAAAATTAAAGCAAAGTCATATTAACCTAATATTTTAACCTCTTTCAACTCAATCGAAAAAGAAACCATCAAAGACAAAAAAAATCAAATGAACCGCACCTTTCTCAATTCTATCACCGTTCCAACCTGTGACCAATAATGGTACCATGGCTTTTGCTGACGTTACATGAAGATGAGACTGTATACGCACCAAGCGCGCGCAAACGCAGTGCCCCAAACGTCTTCACGCAACAAAGACCCACCTGCTTCGATGCTGAGCTCCGGATATAATTCGTCCCATTGTCCCGATTTTGACGGCCTCTGAAGCAATCCTGTCGAATAGCGTCGGACCACGACGACGACGACCGGCAAACGATGAGCCCTGCCTCTCTCGGTCAGTGCACCGAATTCGAATCTAAAATCATAACACCGCAGTTGGTCGCCCAACGCGGTAACTGGTTCTGGTGAACGCGCAACGTTAACCGTTGCTGCAGAAACGAGTGCTCGATGGGAACGCAACACCTCGCACACAATGGAGCCAACCGTCGCCTCTTTACAGCCTGTGCGCCTGTTCGATAATCGAAACCATTTTCCGACTACGTGGATCATCGTCATCGAAATAGAGAGAGAACTCGAACTCGTCCGTGGCGGGCTAATAGGTTCAGCCAATGCTGCTGTGACTAGCTTAATTTCCTGTGCACCTGATTGAAATGCAAAAAAAGTGTTGCCATTATTGATACGCCGACGGAAGGCCGAGCGCGCGATCCGGTATACAGCAGCATGTACTTTTCAAAACTCAAAGCCTCTGTAAAGGAAGGAAAAAACGCCTCTTTGCTTTGTACGTTGGCTGGGCAGACTGTTACCAGAAGCTACCAGGGGCCAATTTTCCCGCCAAATCGCTGCCTCAATCGAGCCCGTTGTTATGGCAACGTTTGCATCGTTCGCACGAGCATCTTCCATCCCTGTCTTTTCACTTCGCCTCACAACAGTGAGTGAGCATACGATTAACTTCGGTCAAAATATATTTCCATCGAATGTCGAAATATGTCGACTAAATCGCAATTTGGTACTCGTTTTCCTAGCATTATCATAAATTCTCAAATTGTATTATTTATTACACAGTATTGCATACAAATTTAGCTATGTATTAAACAAATCAAATTTAAAAAAAGATTTAATCGAGCAATGCATATTTTGACCAACAAATCACTTACCATTCCCACTGGCACAAACTGAACTGCCGACGGGTACTGCCCCGGCAAATCCTCCCGCAGCATGCGAAGCTGGTAGCGATAAAAAGAATCTGATCAGAAAAGGCACACACCATTCGACCACAATGACGTGCACTGTTGTTGCGTCGTGCGTTTCGTTTGCACGAGGAACAGCGGTACCCAAAACAAAGCCATATCCGCCATAATGTCCTCTCTTCACCGCCTGTTCACAGTGACCTTCGCCGCGTCTGCGCCCTTGGTTATAAAGGAAAAGTTTTGAAAGTACCACGCTAGCACGTTTGCGGAACTTCCGCAACAAGCTACGTACGATACGCTGAAAATCCCCCTGCCAACTTTTTCCAATGTATGTGTGTGTGTGTGCGTTAGTGTGTCTGCGAGTGTGTATCTCGCGGCTATATTCATGCTTTGTTCATGCGAGCAACTGCATTATGCCACCAGGCGCATGCGCAATAACACGCTTTTCGTACCGCCCACTGTGATGCTCTCCTGTTCGAGCGCGAAATTGAAATTGATCAATCCAGAATTGACCGCGGACTTGCGCGCGTCAACGTGCACGACCGGTGCAAACACGCTTTCTTCGTCTGGGGTAAATAGACTACGCCGTTACCTGTCGATTTGGCTGCACTCCTGGCAATAAAAGGAACCTAGAACGGTATAATCTCGGTACGAAAACTGCGAAACTCTCGCGCCCGGCAGCTTCGTGTCGATCAGCTACATCGTTCACAGTTGCCAGCAACGCTCAGGATGGTGGTTCAAAAATTAAACCGAAAATCATTGATGATTTTTTTTTTAATTTTGCAAAAGTAAAATATTGTGAGCTTCTCATATTACGCCCACAATGGAACATAATTTGTTCCAAATACACCGTATGAACATTATTGCACTGAATGCAAAAATCACAATAATTAAAAATAATTTTATCGAATAAAATGATTCCTCACGTGGCAACGTTGCCAGCACCACCCCACGAACCATTCCAAGCAACCAATTACTGCAGCAGCGTATACGTCCAATCGGAAATGGATGGTGAAATGGCGCGAAACGCTACTTCGCCGAAATTGGTTGGCCTGCTGCCGTGCTGACATCCTCTTACTTTTTTTACTCGAATCCTGCCTGCGTTGTACGGGTGTAGCGCGACTTTGACTGAGCACCACGTGCGCTTGGTTTGGTTTTACCGTTGAAATTACGGCAACACAGCACGGCGGTCCGTGCATCGCCGACGCCGGTACCTCTTGCGAGCATAAACTCCCATTATTTGGTGACTCGTTGTTGATGGCGTAACATTTTCGCTCTTTCTCTGCTCACCAAGTCACACGTTCGATGTGTTTGAGATACATCCAATTGTGCAAATGACTCAAGGGGCGGACAAAAAAAAACCGAACGTCACACTGTCCAGTATGTTTTCCTTATATTTCATAAATGGGACAAAATATTCAAAATAGAAGGAAAATGGTGAGCGATACAGTTATAACAAGTTCAAAAACCCTTAGAGTGGCTCAATTGTACAGTTCGACCTCAGTTGGATAAACTGTTCGTATGCATGTTTTAATTGAATTGACCTCTGAGTTTCTTCACTCCATTGCATTGCAACGCTTCTTATGTAAAAGTTCTATACCATTCGATGTAAATCTCCACATTCATAGCTAAAATTGCAGCAAATATAAAAGTACCAGCAGTAGAACAAATTTAAAGCGCTACGATGACGATATAGAGCGCTAGAAAACGCTAACCAGGTACAATCCATGTGATGATAAGATAGCCGCAGCTGTACGCATTGACAACGATAACAAACCATTGAGTAGGCGTGCAACTTCTCGTGCGTATCGCAAAATCACTCGCACAAAACAAACCAAACAGTGCTGCGCTAGAAAGCTAAGCTCTTGTTTAGCATAATAAAGCACAAGCCACCTTTATCAAGATGTTTATTCAAACGAACCTTTATTTAGCCTTTGTCCCATCAGCATCCAGTTCAGTTATTGTAGTCTTTGCAATAGTGTAGTAACAATAGTGTTTGCGAACCAAAAAGTACAAATATAAAAATAGTTACACCATCTTTGGTAATGCGCTACGGGCCAGACTTATCGCCATTCCGTGCCTTGTACACTACAACTTCACGTACTATCTGCTCGATCGCAGCAAAAGATTCGATGTAGTAGTCGGGCGTTATGTCCGGCTTGTCGGAAAATTCCTTTAACTGCTCCTCTCTGACACCGCCCGTACCCACCAGCAGCGTTTGGTAGTTGGAAATGTGTCCAAACTTTACATCCATTTCCGGCTGGTCACCCACAAACAGTACCCGACGTGGATCTTCGATCGAGTACATTCGCTTTAACATTTGGCTCATTTGCACACCCGGCTTGCCCAGTACGATCGGTTTGCGGTCGGCTATCTTTTGCAGCACCTCCACATAACACCCCGGACCGATGAGCCGCATTCGTGGACCAAGCGGCAGAACCGTGTCCATGGCACCTGCAATGAACAGGGCGTCATGTTGCAGGTACAGCTGAGCACGGAGCAATTTTACGTTGTTCATGTTGTAGTCAAAGTCCACTATTACCGCTTTTACCGGCTGCCCATCACTAATGCATGCCGACACTGCTCTTACCGATTCCTGTACTGGCTCATCTGGCTATATACGGCACGCGTAAAAAGGGATGAGACAATGTTTAAACATGTGTAATTTACGCTAAAATTACAAACAATATTTTAACTTACACCTTCAAGCACTTGAAAGCCGGCTTCCTTGAGGTAGTTTTTGAAATTCGTACTACCAATGACGTAGCAGAGTGCATCGAACTTTCGTTCCCGCAGGTATTGAACTACGATTTTGGCTGGGTGAATGATGTCGTCATCGTCCACCGTGTGGTCGGTCAGCTTGTCTAGCTTTGCCCGGTAGTCCTCCATCGGGCGGACACTGTTGTTCGAAACATAGATAACCCGCTTGCCATTAGTTCGCAATGCTCGCACGGCTCGTTCTACACCTTCGAAGGGATTTCCCAAAAGCCACAGTACGCCTTAAAAAGAAGGTCAAAAGTAAATTATCAATGTGTATGCTTACTATAAATTTCTACTTACCATCACAGTCTGTCTGGACAACGTCAAACGAGTCAAAAAAATGTTCCTTTTCTTCGATCGAAAGATTCAACAGATTCTTAGCCATCTTCCTTATGCCAGAACGCTTGCTGGCGAGTGTGCGACACTGGTGAGAGCTACGGCACGAATGGCGGTACGAAAGAGTTGGTCTTTTTTCAATGGTTCCAGTGCTGTTTGTTGTACGCTGCTTCGTGATAACTAAACATACAGTGCTTAACACATTTGTTGCTAGCTCGGTTGCGTTAAAATTAATTGGTAATACCTATTTCGTGGATCTTGCATCATTACAAGAAGGTCTTTACATTATAATAATAAATAATAACTAAAAAGTTTTTGATAATTGTTAATTTTAGTTATTTTGCACAACAATATTATTAATTCGTTTTATAGGAGCATAAGTTAAGTTATGTATGACGTTCGCAATTAATTTAAAGCCTTCTTGTATTATCGGACGGCCTGATAATTATCTGCTTATCAGGCCGTCCGTCCGGTCCGCTGGTAGAGGCGACAACAACACCGGTGTAGCATATCTGCTAAACATCTCACTAGAGTATACATTATTTCGCATACAACAAGCCTTACGTAGCATTATACGGTGAGCAGAAATTCACCAATTTAACAAATAACCTGCATTAGCCAAGAACGCAAGAAATGTACATTCAGCTATTTTGACCTCCCGCACGCCTTAACATGAACATTCAAACACTTACCAGCGCACCCGGCTAGCGAGTGGTCAGACAGTGGTCAGCAACACAAAACAACAAAACACAAACAAGTAACTTCATGCATAGCAAGCATATAGATTCAACGACGAATGATATCCGACACATTTCATGCAAGTGCAGCAATCGATCGCACCGCGACACATTTTATGCTTACGTAAATATTTTTGTACTAAATGCAATAGCAAAAAGAACAACCACTAAGAAACAATCTTGGTTACAAAAACGAGCAAAAACTATTGTAAGAATTGGGTATAAATAAAGCGGTCTTGGAAGCCTTCGACACAGACAGGCAGATGGAATGAGAAGGTACAACAATCTAAACCTTGCGTTCAATTCTTTCTAGAGGTATGAGTGTCCCCCAACATGCCTGTAAGGGATATTCCATCTAAACATCCAAAGTCGTCTGGCCGACTTGCTCCGCCGATAAGCATCGAGAGTCCCCCTACCAAAGGTAAGGCCTCGATGTCTCCAACTTTCCTGTAAGGAAGATTCAGACTGCCTGGACAGTCAGATAAAAGAAAGATATTGGTCCGCACAGTTAGCAATCACGTTGTTCCGTTCTCGTCGCGATTATAAGTCCGAGTTTCTTCTTCTCCACCACATGGCGACCGTGAATCTCTTCTTCCCACCACATGGTTACTGTGAATACAATTATGCTTCTTCCCACCACACCGGACTTTACATGGCAGGATTGGGGTTAAATCTCAACTGGACCGTTCCCCCGTTTTTTTTTTTTTTTTGACGATTACAGGTTTTCTTTATTTAAAACAAAGTTATTTACCTGTCTCCCTCCCCCAGGTATTTCCGCAAGGGCTTTCCCTATGTGGTGTTGTTCCCACGCTGCGTGGTTTTTCGCCAAAGCACTAATTAAATTACTAGTTATTAAATAACTAAGTATAACTAATTAAAATCCAAGGGGTGATTTCGACACCGCTATTTGTTTTTCTATACATACATCGCTTGTATTACATTCGTCCTTCACTGACGCCTGCACGCTTAACGTCCCGAAGTGATGTTTTCTAAAAGCGAGGCTTCTTCCGCTGGGGTAAGCGACAGCCTCCTCTCGGTGTTAACTTGAGGAAACTCGGGGACTCTCTGAGTTTCTCCAGCTCTCCGATTTCTCCTCCTCTCTCGAGCATTAGCCCTACGATTCCTTCTGGACCGAATCAAGTCCGCCGCTGATGGAGGCTCTCGACGACGGCGTCTCCTTCCGGGAGGAACAGGTGGAAGTGTTCCCTCCCTTACCCTAGCTCTCCATATCCTCCGCATGTAGATTCGGCGCTCATGCCGAAGTCGCACCGTTTCGGGGGAAGGTGTTCGCCCATAGCTACGTCTGGGAATGGGAGGTGGAGCTGTTCCTGCACGCTCTGCCTCCGCTGCTGCCCGCAGAATATCATCTTCCCTGGCTGTCGATGCTGCTGCGACATCAGCTGCTAGCTTTCTCCGTGCACGTTCCTCCGCCCTGGCCCGTCCACGTCTGCTGCGAGCTGACCGTTGCCGTGCTGCTCGTGCCTCGTTGACCCGTCTTGTGATGTCTAGCAAGACCTCCTCTTCGATCTCCTCGGCAAAGAGAGCAGCCACACTGTCCAGCCCAACCTCGTCGTTGTCTGTTAAGGCAGAATTCGTCCTCCCATTCATTATCGCTTCCTCGTCTCGCCATAGCTGCTGGAGCACCGTGGTGATCGACACTCAGGGGCTGGACCGTTCCCCCGTCGTGGGGTCTGACTGTCCAACTACGTCAGTATGAGCAAGTCTAGAAAGCCATTTTGATTTTGTTGAAATTTTTGACAACGGGTCTTTCTGTTCGAGGTGCAACTTTGATACAAAAAAGGCTTGAAAAAATTATTTGTATAGTGTCAAATATTAGCATAAGTCACCGAGTGTAAGTTTGAAAACAGTTCATATTTTCTTTTTGAGACATCGGATACAGCAGTCATTTTTCCAAAAAAAATAAAAAGTTTGTCTTATGCTTTTGTCAATTTGTTAATGCAAATGCAAATGCAAAAGCAAGCAATTCTTTGAAAAACAAAAAAACACTCTTGCATAGACTCCTGGAAAAGTTCTACTATTTCGAATTTCTCCTTTTAGTTTGTGTTCTACGTTGATATCAAACCAACCCGTGGTCATTCTACGTGTTTTCATTATCTTCTTCTTAACGCATAGGTTTCATGTTCTTGCGCATGTGCAATTAGTTCTGACGTTATTATCAAGATTTCCACCTTACATATCGCTGTCGGTCCACGCAACTTCCATTCCAATCCATATGACCATACGGTTTGTTGTCTACCGCCGCGAAACTACTCTCACTTTCACCCTTGCTGTATTTTCATTTATAAATAATGGACGCTCTCTTGATCTTGATCGCTTTTCACTCTAAACATTTCACAGCGCACCGTGTGCATGCACACTATCACAATACCCAGTTAAGGACTAGATCACATTTGAGTACCCCAGTTGGGTACACGGTACACCAACTCAAAACAACTGTTGATCGGGTGACCATCACACAGCTGGTTTGCTTGACTACATCGGTTGGAAGAAAGAACCGATCTAGCCTTGCCAACGTATGCTTGAAACAAGTGCAGAAAACATGATACAGTCACAGAGCATCTCCCATCTCTCACACGTTGAGGTTGTTGGTTTGTAGCGCATACGAAAATATATGTAATTCACACATCTGTACGAACGAATGCAGAACAAACCTTAGCTGTGTGTAAAACGACAGATATTATGAGCTAATGGTGATCGTGCAGTGTCACACACATACTACTCATTTTATTCCTCTCAAAACACGTTCAGAGACTAGCACGGTAATGTTGAGATAAATCTCATTTGGGGTGAGATGGGATCGTTACGAGATACGGCGCACAGTTAGTGCTTTGCAGTCAGATGTTTTGCTGATGTCGAAGTAGATCGTGTGCTAGTGAAGATCACCAGAACCAGTGTAAGGATCTATTTGGTTATATTTGCAGCTGTTTGGTGTGTTGGTCAATTTAAGATAGCAAAGCACTATTCCAGACTACAGAGCTGAGTTAGCATTGGTACGTGTCCAAGTGATGTGTAACATACCCTACACGCCATCCAAAAAAAAAAAAATCAAACTTTTCTTGTCACGGTGTTGCGTGATTACTTATCTCCCGCGAAGTGTTTCGGTGTGAAAACTCCACGTAATCTTATCCCCTCCAGTGAAGTTTTTGTTCGGTAATGATCAATTGCAAAGAAAAGGACTATTTTTATCTCGATCTTCATCGCCCTTGCCAGTAGTGCTCGCTCAGTAGCGTTTGAACAGGTGTTAGTGTACAAGTGAAACCGAGCTTCAATAATTTCCAATAGATACACGAAATCTTCAACTTTGATGACTGCACAGAATGTTGTGATGAGGTTAAAAAATTTAAATCACTGCCTATATTAAACACTTCTATGAAGAGTTTTCCATTACCTTCTCATTTTGTCTCAAATATGTAGTAGCATCGATAGGCGTAGTTATCATGCAGCAGCTGTGTGAGTGAGCGAACTGTTTTTATTCGCGAGAACCAAACAAACCGAATACACAAAACAAGCGCATCCTTCCACACAAGAATGGTGGCCTTTACAAGATCATGTTTTTTTTCCCTTCTTCTTCCTCTACGTTACTTTAAGGTGATCGCTGAGGGTGAAAAGTTGTGTTACATGGTGTGCGCCACAAGATGTGCTAAAAATAACAAATCCCGCATCCAAATCGTCCCATCCGTCCACTTGGGGGCACCCTCAACCGATCAACAAAGGTTGGCTTTTTTTTTTTTGGTGTCATAACGCGGGAAAAACAATATCCAATTAAGTGTCGCACTTTAGTAGTTTTAACCCATTTTTACACATCATACAACACATCACTAACTGCAGCTGGATTTGATATGGAGCGTTTTTTTTTTAATGTTTCCTTTTAATGGGTCAAATCTGCCAGAGAAAGATCGGCCTGTTTGCTGCCCGCGTTTTTCTTTATTTTCTATTTTCTATTGCAAAAAAAAACACCAGTGGTGGTGGTGGTGGTGAGATCTATCTTTATCCTCGGAAAAGTATAACTACCAGCAGCAGAGTAGCGCGCCTGGCGTGTTCCGAAGCAATGTTTTCATGTTTTGTGCCGTACTGTCGTCGCTATGTCCGATAGAGCACGCGTCATTCCGACAGTTTTCTTTTTAATCTTTGACTTTATTTTAAAGCTAACAATTGTAACAATTGTTATGTTGAGTACATATAAAATCGAATTTGTTGTAAAATCGAGGATCACCTCCTGCTCTCTAAGGCATAGCGAAGCCTCCAGACGTTTTGCACCGCCTTCTTTGACTGTCCACAGCTGGATTAGTGAGTCCTTCGTACAAAGCGATCGTTCAAAAATAATTTGACACCCGTTCTTGAAATATGTTACACTTCAATAACATCGAATTAAATATTTACAATGGCCAATAAAATAGGACCACCTGCTTCCATCCGGTAAAAATGATTCAACAATTCATCAATTTTAAAACTCAAACAAAAAATGGGTTTAGTTTTGAGCATCCCTTCTTTACATTTGTCAACTCTAGGGTTAGCTTGGTGTGCTAATAAAAAGGTTAGTTTTATTTGAGTCGAAAGATTTTGTAACATAGTTTAGGTTTTTTTTTTATTATCACACGATCATTGATGAACTATTGAATAAAAGCAAAGTTGCTATGAATTGTTCAGTTGTAGATGATCCTTCTATCAACGTTTGGTGAAGTTATACCGAACAGATCAATATTAGCTTTTTGAAAAGCGAACATAAAAGTGATCTTTAAAGCGAACAAAAAAGTGATTACTGGCGATCACTGTATATAAGTAGCTCAACCTAAGTAAACTTCAAGTAGTATACAAATTAACAATGCATGAGGCAAAGATAGATAAATCTTCCGTTGTACAGTACGCGCAAGAACTATTATTTTCTTCTAAAAATATCATTTGGCAGTGAATTTTGTTTTAAAAACAAGCAAGGGCAGCGATCTTCGTCAAAACGGATGGGTTGCACCGCACCGCACATTACATCCTGTGTAAATTAAACCCGTCCACATTAGTATTTATTGTGAATCAAAAAATTATACCACCCTTTTGGAAATGTTTGCTGTAATTATAAACCTTCTTATGTCTATTTTTTCCACTATGTTTCTTTCTTTTCTATCTATCGCCCACCAAAAAGGTTTAAGGAAAAAATACCAATACACTGTGTACCAAAGGAAGAGAAGAGCTCGAAAAATCGAAACACGATTCGTATTCTCGATCATCAGCGGACGCGTCCAAAGTAGACGAAATACAGCAAGAGAAAAGTACAGAAACAGAACAATTCATAATATGGACAAACCGTCGCGTCCGGTGCGAAATCGTAAGCGCAGTAGGTTCGTGACGAATTTCTTGCGTGTGTGACCGTGTGTGGCTACGAGTGATAAGCTAGTGAGAGTGAAAGAAAGTTTCAACTCCTCCCTCCCGCAGCATAGCATCATTATCACGACATCATGTTACCGTTTGAAGAAGCTTTGTGATGTCCCTTGCGTACGGAGCTAATATTCTCCCACTGTAAATCCTAGCGGAGCGATCATACATCACACATTTACTCCCCGTTTCTTGTCAGTCGTCTCACTAATGATCTCGCATTCAAGAACGTCATGTGACGTCAGTCAATTCTTTACATTACATGACTTCTAGTTAGTTTTTTTCATCACCTCGTGACTGAAAAAAAGACGACAAACGTGTGTACGTAATACGTGCAACGTATGCATGCGTTTTTTTCTCCATTTCATGCGACATATTTTAACAGCATTTTGAAGCTTCACAAATCACACAAGTTTGAACAAATGTTTCCCAATCTTTGCTACCGTTCCAAACAACCGTCCAATATGTGTGTCTGTGTTGAATATATTCTTTCAGAAGAGCATGGCCTCCGGGAGATAGCCACCGACCGGTGAAACGATTATTTACACCGGAAATTAAGCGTATGCTCAAGGATTGGCTAGTACGGCGCCGGGAGAACCCATACCCGAACCGGGAGGAAAAGAAACTGCTGGCCAGCGAGACGGGCTTGACGTACACGCAAATATGCAACTGGTTTGCAAACTGGCGACGAAAGCTCAAGAACTCTGGCAACGATCCGATCCGCAAGACGTGGGGTAATCTGATCAAGAACTACAACACCAACGCCCGTGGAAATGTGGAGCAGTTTAGCATCTGCTCGAACGATAGCATTTGGGGTGAGAACGGGGAAGAATCCCAAGGTTCCCGTACGTCTTCTTCGGGCGAGCCGTCTTACCACCGCCATCATCAACCTCATCATCTACATCATCGCCAAAATCATCGCCATTACAGGTACAACCAGCAACATGCTCAAAACGGTACGGCCATTGGTGTGAAGTATGGTCAGAGGAATGCCGGAAAACCTTACCAGGCGTACAGAGCTATGGATGGTAGAAGGAGCGATAACAACAATAGTGAATTGTGCCGTAATAACAACGTACACTGCAAAACGTACTTCGATGATGCGAGATTGTCTGAGGATTGTCCAAGTGGCGGTGAAGATTTGCGGGAAAGCTATCCACCCACAGCGTTCCGAATCGATCACAGCTATACTCCACGAAACTACGAGACCGTCTTTGGAATACCGGAAGAAACGAGATGTTATAAGGTGAACGGACACTGTGGTGTTTAATGTTTTCCATACTAACTATACAACCGCGCGCGTTTCCGTAGGTCACCGAATTTGATGGAAGCTACGATCCAGCGAGTGGGACGACACTAGAACCACTCATTCTAACTGCCACTCCTGCCCACTACGGACGGTCTTTCGCAACGAAAGATGTTTCGAATAGTGGGACACTGTATCTCCCACCGACAACTACCCTTACACCTGCTGCCACCTCTCCCATCCCCAGCGGCAGATCACGATCGAGTAAGTACAAAAGTAGCATCATGGAAAAATATCTTCGCGATCTTGGAGAATTGGAACCATCGGATGAGGCAGCAATGGATGGAACTACTACCACTACCATGATGCCGGTCCTGATGGCTACCATACCCTTCCAACAGAAACACTTCAGCCATGCGCGTAACCACGAACTACAAGCACAATCTGCAATAGGCTACGACACGACTGTCATACGGGGGCCACCGTCGTTATCGAAGTGGCTGGAAAGTGCTGCCAAGTTTACACCGTCCAAGCATAACTACATCGATTGGGAATGTTCTGGGTAAGTCGAACGGCTAAATGTCCATTCATAAACACGCACCTGTAACTGTGTCTTTTTTTCTCGATTTAGAAAACAATCGTCTACGAAGAAGCGATGTGATTTGGGGAGCAATTACTATGCCACTGCAAATACTGGTGACGGTAATAGACCATTTTACGAGCCGGTTACAGCCGTTGCTGTTGGATCGCTCGAACATCAGAAGGATGAACTCGATGCAGCCGAAGCTTTGACGAGGCTTGCCAATAATTTTCGAACGAAATTTTCCACCTAGCCACGTAACACGTGAGAATTTATAATTGATGTCAGCGCATTCCTTAACTTAATGCACCAGCTGTAGTAAATGAAACGTGGTACATGTTCGAACAATAAAATCAAGGTATAGTGTTAGCGATCGCTAGCAGAAAACTAATACTACGTGGTACTACTACAGGTACGGATGAAAGAGCTTTTGCAGTAGGCCAATTCGTTTGGACAACTGAAAACTGAAACACAAAGTCAGGTATTTTAATTCTTTTCCAGTAAACTCTGTCGAGAAAATGTTTTCTCCACCATCGCCTACATCCGATCTCCGACAGGGTCGCAATAACTTGACCAAGCCAATGAGTTTGCTGTGCTTCTCTACACCTCTTGCCAAACAGTGATCTGTCGAGAAGAACCCTCCAAGAACATAATTGCAGCATTCTCATAACGTGTCCCAAACATCTTATCCTGCCGATTTGGGCCACTGTCAGGAGATCTGCACTGACAAAGATAGTTTTTAAGCACTCTCCACTGAAAAAGTGGAGTGTCCATTTGGATCAACAGAGTAGAGGACTTCTAGCATGCCCATAGAGGATTACCCGTCATATCAGTTTGAGCAATATCGGGCTTTGCATGTAATGTCTTCTTGATAGCAGAAGTTTATGAATCAATATAGCAGAATACCTCTATCAACTCGACCTCCTTGCCGTCAAATGGTTCTCTTTCTCCAAGTGGGTTTCATATCCTTATATAGTATATTTATTGCTCGTCCATCTTCTGTTTGGCTTCTAGTTTCGACCTTCTAGGCCACGCCGGCCGTCTAATGGCGTACTAACTAGAATTGCTGATATACTAAGTAGTTGGATATCACTACGGGGGAAAGGTCTGGATGAGATTTGAGCCCCGATTTTTGTGCAAAGACCGGTGCTTTTGTCGCCTCACCATCCGTCGCGCCCATAATTGATCTCAACGTCCATCATGAATCTTAAGGGACTTTTGTTTTGTAATTTGAGCTCATCCGCGAAGTCAAGGAATTAAGGAGATCAGGTGAAAACATTGCCCCAGTTATCGAAGCCAGCAGCTTCACATGAAATATTCCAGTATAGTCTCCATTTAGTCTAATGTTGTTCCATTTTCAAGCTGCTTTAACGTGTTTAGCTAGGTCTTAAATTATGTGTTTGGGAATACGACCCTTGAGGGATTCAACGCTGTCTTGATCACCATGTCGATCGCGCGACAGTTAATAGTCTCTTCTCTTCTTGTTGGCTTAACGACTTTTCAAGATCATGCCAGTCATCTCCTTGATAACCATTTAGTTGAGCACCCAGTAGCTAACAGCATAGATGATCAAAATCTACCGTCTTCCGTTGCCTGGTGTTAAGATATTCTTACTCATAAAGCAAAATAACTAAATTTTTCCTTAACTACAATGAAATAAAATTAAAAGCAATGAATAAAATTAACACATTACATTATATTAACGCTTGTACTGCACTACAGTTTAATTATCCCCAACGAAATGCTTCACGATTCAACTGTCCACTTTTGCACCAGCCACACTATCAGAGCCGGCCTCATCCTTTGGCGAGTCATTCTTTGCGTACGCATCCAGCATGTTTACTAGCTGACTTTGGTGACACTGTAGATCCCCGACGATTTTGCCACCAACACTATCCAGCACTGCAGCAAACTGTGCTCGCACCGTAGTGAGATCGGGCATGGTAGCGTAAGCCATGAACTCGTTCCTACTTAACAGTTTACCTTCCACGATGCCTCCCATCAGGACGAGTTGGGGCGTTTTCTTCAAAACATTCAACACCTGCTTTATCTTTGCTGCTTCCGGGCTAAATACGATAGCCGTTTTTGCTTCAAATAATGGCATTATCGCTTCGAATCTCGTGTCTGCGACAGCTTTACGCATAATTGATTTGCCGTACACCTTCACCGAGACATTATGTCGATGTAATGCCACTTGTGTCTTAAACATATTTTCCTGCTTTATCGAGTTTACGTGCAGCAGTGCGACGAGTTTGCTGTGCTCGAACCAGTTTCGGGCCTCTCGGGCAATGATTGCTTCGTACGGGTTGTCCATCTTCTTGCTCTGCAGCGTCCGTTCGGCATCGATGCAGGGAGCGTTAAATTCGGGCTCTTTGTAATACGGTTTAATGATTTCGAGCACACGAGCTCTTTCGTAATGTGGCGCCCTTGGACGCTGGATGTTGATCTTTCCACGGAACCGGCGAAATGTAAGCAGCGGATTACGCAACTGTAACAGACCTGCAAAGGTAACGCGGGTTTCACCAAAAACCATTAGAATTCAATTTTAATACACCGATTTATTAAGTTAAATATACCATTTACAACAAAGTTCGACATGCTGCGGTTTTTCTTTCTCCAAGATGAATCAAAACAATTCAATGCCTGTCAATATGTCTTTCTTGGAATTGTCAAACTTCGGTTTCTTATCGCGGCATGATCGTGCCGGGGCGAAAATCAAGCGAAATCGGAATGTCATTTTTAACACAAACAATCAACAAACAGTGTCGGTGGGTTTTTTCCAGGTCAACAAGTTTACGGAATAAAGCGAACAAAATGGTTCTTTGCATGTATTTTCTGAATAATAATTGCCGATTTGGTTCGAGATGCAATAATGAGCATATAGACATTGGGTAACAACAAGATGACTTTTACCAAAATGCCGTCCAATCCGTAAAGCTGTGTGCTTTCCCTTGCAGGTCAATGGTGAAGAATGAAGCAGATGTTACACTGAAAGGAAATCAATGGCCGCTCTCTTGCTTCGGTCCATTCAAAGAGCGGAACTGCATTCCCAACTTTATCGAAGACCAAAGCTTCGAGGAAATTCGTATGATGTATCTGGAGGCAAAAATGCAGAACAACATACTCGCTCATCAGATGCAGCTTGCCCAGATGATAAACGATGCCAAAACGAAGATGCAATGTCTCACGGCAATGAACAGAGACATCCTGAACACGTTGGTGGAAATTTACAATCAGCAGGAAAGCAACACTACCAAACCGACGAACACCGCAGCTAACCCGTTTGCCTCGATAGGGACGGTCGGGACCAACGCTACAGCGTCGAGCATTTTCGGCGGTGGTAACAGCACAAACACGTTCGGATCTGGATTTGGATCGAGTGCCACCGGTAGTGGTACTTCGGGCACGGTTGGTAGCATATTCGGTGGTGGTTCCATAAGTGGGCAAACGGCACAGCCGGCCGGAAGTATCTTTGGTTCGGCTGCGTCCACGACAAGTAACATATTCGCTAAACCTGCACAGCAAGTATCCTCTGGCAATATCTTCGGAATGTCCCAACCAACGAACAGCGTCTTTGGTGGTCCTGCAGTAATGGGTGGAGGACTATTCGGCAGTGTTCAACAACCGTCTCAACCCGCTGCTCCCATGTTCGGTAGCGGTACAACGTCAACGAACACGGTCGCCGGTGGAAACATATTTGCAAATGCCGCTACTAACGCTTTTGCCCAACCAACGGCAGCGTCCGGTGGTTCCGTGTTTGGTGGTGGAAGTTTATTTGGCAACAATGCTGCATCCGCCGCACCTGCCGCTGGTAATTTTGGAACAATTGCAGCGCAACCCCAACAGGCCACTGGATTGTTTAACTCCGCTTCTTTTGGCAACAGTGCTCCAACAAATGCAGGCTTTGGATCGTTCGGCTCCCCGATGCAAGCAGCTCCAACAGCCAACACTACAACATCTCAAAATATGTTTCTTTCCGCGTCTGCGGCTGCCCCGTTCGGTACTGCGATCGGTTCGAATGCTTTTGGTGCACCGGTAGCATCTTTCGCGCCCGGCATAACTCCATCGACTACAATGTACAGCAACATGGATACACTTACGCCAGAACATTTAGCTGCTTTTAAGGCAGAACAATTTCAACTAGGACGCATACCAACTGTACCGCCGCCCAAAGAGCTGTGTCAATAAAATGTCTGCAAATTAATATTTAAATATCTGAGCTACTTTATACTTACCTGCGGTGTATGAAGCCGAAAACAATAGCACCAGCCCAAAAAAAGATTCTATAACCATCCCAAAATAAGATAATAACATGTTTTACGGTGCCTCGAAGATTATATGGTTTATTTTTCCAATGGCACTAATGTAACACGTCGCGATTCTGTGTATAGTGTTGTTTGAATAAAATATTTAGCTAATTTTTCGGCTTTCCCTCACGCCCATAATGACACACATTTTGTAGCATCTATGTTGGTACGCCTGTATAAAAAATAATAATAAAAACACCATACAGCAGCACCACACAAAATCATTCAAAAATTTGTTTCTATTTTCAAAATTATTGTTAAAAATTTCAAAAATTGTTTACGTTCGTAAACTGCAATAAAAATGTCTGCTTTTGCTGAATCAAGAATAATTTGACAGCTCGAGCCCCAATGTCAGTTGACCAAACGTCAACGATATGGCATTGCAGCACCTTGTGGCACAATCGTACTGTTCGGCCATTCCCGATTGTTCGTGCTACGACGGAGGCACGACGGATAAACGAGATTTCACTGTTATTCTTGCGTTCACATGGCAGCAGGGAGGCGCTGTGTCGTTCGCTCGCGTGAAGTTTGAAATACAGTTAAAAGAGAAAATCTACCATCTAGTGTGTTCCAGTGCATTGATTGAAGGTGAAAAAGTGCTCTATATTACTATTACAGATAAATGTGCGTGTGTTTTTACTATACTCAGAAAAGTATTTTGTGAAAGATAAGAATTTTAAGTACGTGCGTTGGGTGCGTGCAAAGTGTGCGTAGAAGCGTGCGTGTGTGCTGCTAGGTTCATTGGGTAGCGTTGTGGAAGCCGTGTGCACGGCGGTGTAGCACAGGCAGCAGAACGAGAGTACGTGTGTCTTGCTGATTCGATAGTGGTGTGCTTGCCTATCGCTGGGAACAATCATGTGTCAGGAGCTGCCGCACACTTATTCCTCGTGGTGGTAACGGTGCAAAAATGTGGGTTCCGACCAGCATTCATCACGGAATCACGGCATCCTTCGCTGAAACATAAACCAAGCAAGCATTTTTTTATAAAATGTTAAAATACATTGCTCGCGGCGTTTGTAATGTTAGATTCCGTGTAAAAGCTTGAGAGGGAAGGAAAAGGAAGGATGGGAGGTAGAAGAAGAAATGAAGCCACTCATACAATGTAGTTTAATGAAGGAAAAATGTTCTATATGTGTGTTTGTGTTCAAATGGTGAAACAACGGAAAGTGTATGTAGAATTGTGAGTGTGTGTCGCTTTTTGGAGAAAGAGAACAAGAAGGCATGTAATGAAGAATTGAAGCAATGTAGAAAAAGATGTGCGTTATTAGAATTGTCCCCGCCTCATGCGTTGGTAAGTTTTTATTTGGTCTTTTTTCGCTGTAAGTTGGGAATTGATTTTTCCAACAATTTATTTTACGGCTTGATACAGTGATCCTGAACGATAAATGTGTAAATTGATTATTTTTATCTGGAATATGAAAGCATTGAATTTAAAAGCTATTGTTAAAAATAGATATTTCAAATAAAAGTACAGTTTTTTTTTGTGAAAATGCTACTACCATATTGTTTTACACATATATCGTCATCATGTCTGCCAGTTTCCTTGGCAATCAATTACGTTAATCGAAATTACATATTAAATTTATCGGTAATAAAATATATGCTTATTTTTCTCTTTTATAGAACGCTACTGCTGAGATTCTGGAACTGTTTGTGACTCCTATTAAGAGGTCATGATAGCAAAATGTTAAATTATAATGTATGCTGCATCACATGACACGGACGCTAGTAACTTCTTGCTCGAATCTTTCTACTGATGGCTTCCATGTATATATGTTTGGTAGTTTTATAATACTTTATTTGCTCTCTTTTTGTGTGATTTTAGCAGATGTAAAATGTGTTCATTCTGTGCATAGGAGAATATCCATCCTAGTAGTATGTGAATGTGTGATTTGTTACTTCTGGCTACGAATTAGCAGCAAGGGAAGGAAAAAAAAGTGCTTCTCCTTCGTTGCTTTATCTGGCCGGAAAATACCTCGAACCAGCGAGAAAGCGTGAGAGAGAGAGAGAGAGAGAGAGAGAGAGAGAGAGAGAAGTGTAAATTGTAACCCAAAGTGAAAAAAAGGAAATTGCAAAGCCCAAGCAAGGGCTGAGAATCATCGGCGCAAATTCGACGCGAGAATAAAAGGTAAAGAGCAAAGTGTGTGTGTGTGTGTTTGTGTGCAGTAAAAAAGCGGTTTTAAGGTATTTTGTAAAGTATAAGCAGTGTTATTTAGCTCCCGTTCCCGTTCTTGGCTGTGGTGTTGGTTATATGCGTTTGCGAAAGCTAAAAAAAGGATAGGAAGCCTTTTTTTCCCGGAAGTGGCGTGAAAAAAGGGTGTGTTATTTATTCTTTGAGCAGAAGTAGTTTTTGGTGGAAGAGCGAGAGAGGGACGAGGAGCTTATTAGCTCGCGGTGCCTTCACACCGTATCCATCCGGCACACTACCCCCCACCACCCCATATATCGACGGTAGCGCATACAAGGGCAACGTGGAAGACGAGCGAGCAAGGAAAGTAAAGGAAGCGGACGGGCGCCGCGCGCACTAGTTCGTCGTGTCGCGTGTTTATGTATGTCCGGTTATCGTCGCGTTTCATCTGGGGAATGGGAAATCCATTTTCCTTCTCACGGGTTAATAATGATGATGATGCACCGTTGACATCCACATCACCGCCATCATTTTCCGCGTTCGTTACTGTCCCAAAGTGTCAAAAAGTTGGAGGGTCGGTTTTCGGTCGCGATCAATTCGCCCTTTTCTTTGCATATCCGGGAAATAAAGTGTCGCGCGAAGGTA
The DNA here is from genome assembly GCF_943734695.1 of Anopheles maculipalpis. Lineage (NCBI taxonomy): Eukaryota > Metazoa > Arthropoda > Insecta > Diptera > Culicidae > Anopheles > Anopheles maculipalpis. The sequence goes on from NC_064872.1 coordinate 42,446,508, forward strand.
GAGAGAGAGAGAGAGTATCCTTTCCATCCTGTCTCGCGCGTCCTTTACCAATACCAACACAAAACCGCGCACCATCCATCATCATCATCCACCCATCTGGGGAAAGTGTATCGGCATGGTAACAACCGTCGTCGGCCCCCGGGGTCCTGCTGAGTGGTGAGCGAGAGTGTGCGTGCGTTACTAGATGTGTGTTTGTGCATATGTGCGGTGCGTTTCCAGTGTGAACGCGGCGCGGCGCTTTGGTGTGGCATACTAAGTGCGCGAAATCGATTAAGCTGCATTTTTCATGTTTTCACCTTGTTGTTTTTTTTCCTCTAAAAAAAAAAGGTTTGTAGGTGGTGTGCCGAAGTGTTTGTGTATGTGTGTTTTGAGTGATGGTAAAAGAAAAGGTAGAGTGTGGTATTTGAAATGTTTCGAATGCAAAATGCATTGTTTTTGGCTGATCCAGCACTAAAAGCAAAGTTGTGAAAGCGAATAAGTAAAAGAAATTGCAAGTTTAAGCAATTTGAGCAAAAAAAAAAGGCAAGAAAGTGTGCGTGGAGGTGGAAGGTGCTGTGCAGCATTTCCTAGAATTGCATCCTTCGGTTAAATGGAAAGTTAAAAGTCCTTCTTATTGTGCGTGATCAGCTTGTTTGCCATGTGTGTTTGATGTGGTTTTTCGGTGCGTCTCAATGTGATTGCTCACAGAGCATGGTGTTTCCAACGTATGCTTCGATCGCTCAGCAGACGTCGTGGCCCACTGGGGGATGGTAATGGTGGGCTGCTGCTGCTGTCTGTGTTTTAGTCAAACGGGCGAAAGCATCGCTCATCCGTGAAGAAAAGATGCACCGGGGACGACGATGAAGGCAGAATGTGCTCTTCGTACTGTGTACGCCGGAGGAGAGCCTTGAAAAGCAAAAGGATCATCGACCGAGTGTATCATCGTGCCCCACCACGATCGTCGGCCAAAAGACGCCGGCGACGAGGCATGGTTGCTCTATGATGAATGCTGTTTTAGCAACAATATTACGAGCCTATTGGTCACCACAGCAGTGCCGGTCAATACTACCTACGTAAAGAAAAACTACGCGCACAACGTTGGGCGCTGGAGCGAGAGAAGGATTAAGCCACCCATACTCCCCCATTGCCGTTTATAGATTCAGTAGTGCGTGGCGACGACGATCCACAGAGTCATATTGAGAGTGTGTGCGAGCTAAGAAAACTACTCTTACCTCGGAAAGGCGAATCCTTTAGATATCCTCAAACTCCCATCACGTCAAACGTCAACTTTCTCTGTTTTGCATATTTCCCTCCCCTCACAACCATCAAAGCGCGTCACATTCCTCGTTCTTACATCTCTATTCTCCCATCCTTTAAAGGTAACCTCTACCACTCAAGACTAAGCTATCCCCCCGAAACGGTGTAAGATCACTTTTAAGTGTTCAAAATCCTCTCTCAAATCTCCCCCACAACGTACGCAGTAGTGTTGCGTGCGGAAAGAAGCAAAAGATCATCGCAAGTCTGTTGTTGCGCGTTACCAGCTTTATCCTTCCGCGTTGTGAGCAATACCGCCAAACGAGCATCCGCCTCCATGAAGCATCAGAGGCTAGAAAATGGTACGCGAGACTCGACATCTGTGGGTTGGAAATTTACCCGAAACGGTACGAGAGGACAAGCTAAGGGAACATTTTAAAAGGTAAGTGTCATTTAGTTTCGTATTTTGTTGATGATTTCAATTCTATTTCCAATGTTCTGTACGTCGTGGCATGGGTATCCAAACCTTATGCTTAGGTAAGCCTATATTTTCGTCTACCCATGTCTGGGATTGCTGTTGCTATGGTGATTGTGTGTATGAGAAGCAAACGTACCCCTGTCGTCGTCGTCCTAGTTTGCATCGATTGCCATTGCCCAAATGCCGTGTGTATGCGTACTGCAGCTGCAATGTTACTCAATTTCTGAAAGGGTATCGGTGAAATGTTCTTTCTACGTTACCATTAAGAGCGATACCTCTATTTTGAAGGGTATTGTCAGGGATAGCAGAAATACCGAGGGCCTAATCCTTGCCGAAGGGTAGTTGATCATCGCATAGGAATTTTAGGTTAGGGCTTGAGGGGAACTTATCCATCCCGTATAAAGATCCTAATGAATTTTGTATGGTCTGATGGTTGTCCCAGCCCCAGGCCTTAGCGGAATCAAAGCAACTGTAAATGTTGTATCATGTCTTTAATTTGCAGATCAAATGTAACAATCTTTATCAATTTAGACTGTAGCATTTATAGCCCAAAGAGTAAAATGCTATCCTGAGGGACAGTTGCTTGGGAGCTTGCTTGGAGAAAGAAAGAAAACATCTAGTAGAGATAGTTGACCGCACACTACAGCGTTTTATGGTCCAGTCCATGTCAGAAATGAAATTATCCACGTGATCCGAAAGAGTCTGAGAGACTGAGTGACTGAAGAAGCCTGACGCCCCAAGACTCAAATCGAAGAAAATATGCTTTACAGTAGAATTTAGACTATAAAATAACTGTGAACAAAAATGGCGTTGTTTTGCCAATGTGAGCCGTCTAGTGCTTCCTTGCGCGGCTGCTTACACACTGCACTCCCTATAGTGCCGAACTGATACGGCGTAATTGCTTTTTTGCGCGCATAGTTGGAAAAGGCTGCAATATTGCCCCAATAAATGCAATCGAATTGGTTGACGGAAGGGAATATACGGTGGTTAATGAGATATATATGCAGTCCTCCCCCCACCATAAACTCCCAATAAAATACGGTCCCCGGTGGTGCACGAATAAACATAAAATCTGCATGCATTTATTCCCGTATTGCTGGCGGTGGAGCTTCTTCATTTAACGGATGCATTCTTTGAAAATTGCATGGCAATATAGTTGTATCTATTCACATATCAATCTTCCTCTCGCAAAGTAGAGGTTGTAAAAGACGAGTCTTGCCGCGAGGATTAATAAAATAACGCTGCGAATCGTCACATCATTTGTCATCGTCATTTCGTTCTGCTTTAAATAGAGGTTTATGGGAAGCAGTAGCGCTTAGTTTTAATTCTGTTCAAGTATTTCTGTCGTTGTTTAAAACCTATTAGCGAGCGAGCAGTCAAAGTGTTTCGTTACATTTGGTATTTTTCCCTTATTTAGACTTTTGAATTTCACAATGTGTGGAAATGAAGAGTAACGGAATATCAATAATTGACATCCGTGCCGCAGCGCTCTGATGTATCAATTTAGTTTATAAACAGTAAAATGATATGAAAAAAAGGGAATTTTTACAGTCAGAGCTAGTTATTTGTCCTCCGATAAAGCACAAAGAATGATATTTCTAAAATGTCTTCATTTTATAACAAAATCAGACAAATTTCTTGTGGCTAAATTCCTTTTTTATTTTGAGTAAACTTGTTGTAACGAACGTGTAATATTGTCAAACGTCGCCAATAGCGAACGAAGGTGAAAAGACTTTTTGGTGTAGTATGATTTTAGCACTCCACAGCTTATTTTTAAGCTCGCCGACTAAAGCTTTAACACTGTGTTTGTTGTTGTTCTTACGTGGTTTGTGCAAAAGAATATTGAAATTATACAATTTTACTAATTTTGGAGTTGAAAATCGATAAATAATTGAATGAAGAGTGGAGAAAAAAGCACATACGTAATAGCATGAACCGATGTTTTCCGTAGGGTTAGTACATTTTATTTGTATCTCACTATCTCTAGACTCTCCGTTCGTTCGTTCGGGGTGACTGGTCTCTCTCCCGCTCTGCCGTACATGTTTTTTTTTCTTCTCTACCTCTCTCTCGTTCACTCGAGCGCAAAGGCGCAGCCAAATCATCGCTTCGCTTCGGCGGAGCGTTTTGCCACACACACTGTGTGCGTGTGTGTGTATGAGGTGATACGAATACGGCACGGAGCGGCAACCAAGAAAATCCCTTGTGCCGTTTGCTAAAGCAGACAGGGTAGCGTTGGACGTTTGCCAGAACGAAAGCAAGATAGATGAGACCACGATGAGAGGCCGTCGTACGCACACATACACTGCATGCGCAAGTGTATTATTACAGATGTGTGTTCACAGAGTAGTGTGGCGTCCGCACGACAAGGCAAAGCCTGTTTTTCTTCTTCAATTTTGCTGGTCTTCTTCTGCGTTGCTCGTTTGTTCATCATCCATCGTGCGCTTCGAGTGTTTTTCCACGGGCGGCCCCTACACTGTTTCGAGGTGTATGTGTGTATTTGAGCGCTGATGTTCGCATTTACAGTAGATAAGATAGTAGAAGAAGCAAAAAGGCAGCAGTAGCAGCGGCAAACCCACCCTACCAGCAAGTAAAATGATGGGAAGCGCCTCAAAAGGCAGTCGCCAGTTAAGAACATATGCATGAGAGAAGAGGGTCTTGTGAAATGGAACAATTTACTGCTGGGCCTGGTATAAATGGAAAACAGAGAAACAGTATGCAGGACCCGAGTCCCAGGAATGCTCTAGCCCTAGCTCTCTTGATGTGGCCGGTTGTTAGTATGCGTCATTGGTAAAGCGCCATTGCAGAAAACGTTTTATTGGTATGCGTGTCGATGTTTCCTTCCTTTTCAGTTACACAGTAAGTTAATCTCATCGTCACTCGCTCTTACACACGTAAATTGAAATTCAATACTAGAAAAGGCTTAGGAATTTTGTGGCAAAAACAGTTCGCTTCAAAAGAATGATCAAACTTAAGCTAGTAGCGTAGTAAAAGTCTATTTAGTAATAAGGGAAACATTTTCATTAGTTCCCAAAAAGGAGTTTCTATTGTTGGCTGATAGATACTTCATAAAATCATCCATTTTTGGCTCTATTCCTGTAATGCTATATTGTAACTCCACTAACACACCAACACATACACACACACGACTCGATTCCCATGGCGGTGTCGGAGCAAAGCCTACTTGCTAGCGTTAGCTGGGAAAAGAAACGCGCAGAATGTAAGGAGAGAGCGAGAGCGAATGCCCTTTCTAGTACCAGCAGCAGGCACTTCTCGCTCTTACCTCTGCAGCAAAGTAAATTTAACGCGGAAAATACATGTTTGATGAACATTTCTTCGTCATCGGGATGATGTTCTCTTCTTGTACGATTTCCTTTTCTTCCTTCATCGTTATTATCCATCCGGTCCGGCAGTTTTCGCATTTCGCACAGTGGTTTGGTTCCACAGCTCTAAATACACAACCACGCATACATATCCAGCTCAGATGTTCACTCGCGCCATATTGCTCTACTGTATGTTTTATGGTGTAAGGGAAGACAGAGCGACGAGCAAATAGCGCGGAACTTCTCTACCTCGTACGAACAAAGTCCTTGTTTGTTGGTTCCTTTTTGTGTCTTTTTCTAGCAAATGGTAAAATTTCTCATGTGCCACTCGCTCACTCTGACGATATGAGCTGCACCTGTTAATGTGAGTATTCCGCTCGTTGGTGTGGTGGCTTCCCGTTTTTCATGTTGGCTGATCGTGTGTTCCCTTCTTGGGCTTTTTCTCGATGGTGCAATAATAGGAAAGAGGCAGTAAAAAGCGTCTTTTTTATAGTAACTATGCAATCCGTTGTACTTTATACAAGCTGGAAGTAAGTATTACAAGTCCAGCGTTTATATATGAGAGGCATGTTACTACTATTTCTTCTACCTCTATTCTTGATCTCAAGAACACCTCAGCAGCATACCTTGCAGGCGCTCATCCAATACATTTTGGTTTTCGGCAGTTTGCACTAGATTTCGTCGGTTTTGTGTTGTGTTGTTGGTGGGTTCGCTCTGTCCCGCGTGTGTTTCGACTGCGCCGGCACAGGGTGAGCGCGTATGACGTGGTTCTGTAACTTCACTACACGGAATATATATTTTCTGTTCGTTGGAATCGAGATGATATTACTGAGCGGAGGACTGGAGGCACTGCACCATATCAAGAATCTGCTTCCAACCCGGAGGATGTGTTGTGTGTGTGTGTGGACGGTTTAAGTGTTTGCTATTCAAACACACTTGAATGCCAGAAGCTTCTCGAGACTCTTTCTTATTTTCCAGCAAATGATGCTAGTGTCCGGGACAGAGCAAGAATGACACTGCCTTCCATAGGGAAGGCATTTTATAGTAGGAAGGAGTCCGAGAGAGCAACCAAAGAAAAGAAGGATTTTTTTTTTTGAAACCATCTTTTGTTGTAATAAGTGTGTCTGAATTGGCGTTCAGAAAAATAAGTATGACGTCTTTCTGTGGGGATGGTTGAGGTTGTTTATCTTGGCAACGTTAGCATTGTGCTTTTTACGGTTTAGTTTCCCGTAGCCACAAGCTTATTTCTGGACCTCAGAAATCGCTTCATGTCCAATATCTTATTTGTGAACCTGGCCTCGTAAACGCGCACAAGTGCATCATCATAATGTGACGTGTCTTTTAGAATGAGTTCTGTCACAACATGAACCTTTTTGATGTTTTCTTCGTCATATAACACTTGCTAACCACTATAAAACTGTGGTAAAGAAAGCTAATTAAATATTTAGCTTTATAACCATGAAATGGCAAGGAGATCAACCACTGTACGCACCTAAAAGCCATATATTGCTCGCTTGTTCGCTCAACTTTAGAATTTAGCACATTCAGCCGGAGTGAATTCAACTGGCTCTGAGATCCCGTGAAAAGGCACATTAAAATGTATTTGAAAGTTCAATTAGACGTTTTTGGCCCATTGAACTGATATAAATAAATAATAATAGTAACGTGTATGGTTTGAAAATGGTCTTATGAGCTAGTGCGCGATGACTTATGTCTGCTTTGGACATCGAGCTTGCTGAGAGGCAGCTCTGCTGCTACTCTCTAATGGTAAGAAAATATCAAATATCAACAGTAGTGGTGTGATGTGGTGACGGTCAAACGGACACGACGAACGACACCACTACTGCATAGAGTAGAAAAAAGGATCGATGTCACGCATACAGTTGTATTGTTTCTAGAGTCGCATTTGTAAAATAAAACGAAGGAAACACCCCCGTCATCAACCACTACCAATCCCCGTTGCACGGTCCATGTGAAAGCGGTCTCACACTGGTAGGTTGAGTTGCAAACAAAAATCGGATTTTTTTCGTGTTTCTTTCTTCTCTTTTTATTTTTTTGTTCTCGGCCAATGACAACGAAAAACTGATTCGCGTTAGTGTGTGCCGTTTGTGGGACGAAGAATCGAAAATGTAATGTAGTGCATTTTGTTTTGTTATTGTCCTCGATTGAGCTGCTGCTTGTGTAGAAATCCGGTTTGGTTGGAAATGGTTGATCGGGTTGAGGGGCGGCGAAGAGATGAATGGTAAGAAAAAGACGTTGGGAACAGCGAATAACCCGTTCGTGCCAATCCCCCCCCCCCCACATCCATTGTATTGTGGGGAGTGTGGATGTTGTTTTTGTTGAAATTTTCATACAAACAGCACACACAACAAGGACGGATTTTACTGGCAGCGCAAGTGCGATGGACTGCTTATTTGTTCGTAAGAGTAAGTGCGACAGAAGAGAAAACGTAATCCTCGATCGTCACCATCATCCAACACACAGCTTTGACGATGGAGGTGGATTCTCTGATTGCGATAGATAGGGTTTTTGCGGATGTGTGTGTGTGCGTGTGATGTACACCTTCCCGGATGCGCTTCGTCATGCGTTTTGGCCTGGCACTCTAGCTTTCCTTTTCCTTTGCGTTGTGTGTTCTCCCGTCTCCCTCTATCTTTATAATCGACGAACTACTACTGTCATCTGCCAGTGAGCGGTTGCTTCCTCTTGTGCCAGAAAAGGCTATTTACCCTTACACTATTAACCGAGCCAAAAAGCGCCTTGTAACGGCTCGCTCATATTGGTCAAAACCGAGCGAGATTTCTGTTTCAAAGGACTTCAAATTCGACTCTACTGCGATGTGTAGAAGAGAATACCTCTCGGGAGGCCAGCAGCTATCTGCGTAATAACGTGGTTGTGGCATATATAGGAGAACGCGCGCCTTGCCTGCGTGGTCCAACAACGAAATTGCCGGCTGTGTTGGAAAGGATGATGGTGGCGAATAGACAAGACAAGGCAGACAGGCAGCGTAAGCGAGAGAGCCACAATGTGTGTCTACCCGCTCTTTTGCTCCGGGGTTATCGTACATATGCAGTGAGCTAAAGCGTCAAAACAATGTGTTTTTGAGATGGCGGGCATGCATGTGTGTGAGTAGAGAAGGAAAGAGGTTCAAGGAATTAGTACAGTGGTGGTGTGTGGAGAGGCGCTTTTGCTGCTGGCTGTATGGAGTGGTTGTATCGATTCAAAAGATAGAAAGAGAGAGGATAGGAAAAAATGGAGCTTTGTGCCTTGGTGCAAAGTATGCTTGTTTTTTGACCCGCGTTTCCTTGCCCAACTGTACGAGAATGGGAAAGAGAAAGAGAGAAAGAGAGTGGTATGTGCGTTTGTTAGAGAGAACAGGTCAGATAGTACATAGTATACGTCGGTCGGCAAAACGGGGTGGATGGAATGGGAAAAAACGCTCTACGTGGACCAATGTTTTCCGTAGGGTTAGTATATTGATTTTAATTGGACGCCTGTCAAACGCGGCAGCGTAAGCGAGAGAGAAATCTGTATGCGTGCTAGCGCTTGCGCATAACCGGCATTGGGCGCGCGTGAGAGTGACTGAGAAAGGGATTTGACCGAGATGTACATTTCTGTGTGTATTTATGCCTCACACGGATGGCCAACCACGGTCGTCGGTGGTGGTGGTGGTGTGTGTTGTTGGGTTTGATTTGGATTTTGGCCCGGCTCGCCGCGATGTTCCATAAGCACGAGGCAGCAGTGCACTGCTGTACGCTAGAGGAGCCTGTGTGTGCTCTCGTGCGTACAGTGACTCGCTCGTCGGAGAGACAATCTCGCCCGTCATCGTCATCCCTGGGATTTTATCGATGTGTTGTTCACCCGCTACGCTTATGCTTCAGACACAGGCGAGCAAAAGCGAGAAGGAATGACAAAAAACACTAGCGAGTGCAAATGAATAGCAACATCATCATAGCGCACTTCGTTCGATGCCTCCTTTTGCCAACATCAGCAGCCGTGTGTCCGGGTGTGCCTGTGTGCTTGATATTGGGGTGTTTCGGGGTTGTTTTTTTTTTTGTTACCTTCCATCAGCAGTGTACGTATTCTTCTTTACTTCAAATATATGTGAAGCAACAACACACATTTGATGGACGATGGTGATGACGACGCACCGAACTGAAGGAGCCACATCGCAAACCAATGCTTTTTACGCGTGTGCTTCTTTGTACCACACCGTTGTGCGTGTGTATGCTTGTATGCGTCGACGCATGCAAGGAAAGCATGTGTGCGACCAAAGAAACCAGGCAAAGAGAGAAGAAGCTTCATCTTGTTAAGAGCGCGCTGTTTTCTTTTTTGTCTTTGATATTTCTTCTACTTTTAGATTCGGCTGATGGGCGACGAATCTTGGGCTCTGTTTATGTGTGTGTGTGTGTGTGTTGTATGTGCCCTACGCGCGTCTCCTAGCGTGTTTGTCTTATGAACGCCCTTCAACCGTCATCGCTGATGATGAGGAGGTACGCATAACGCGCCGCACACAACAATACCAGCAGAGAGGTAACACACTTGTCAAAAGAGTTGAAGCCATTTTCATCTTGCCCGATCTCTTTCTCTCTCTCGCGAATAATGTTACCCACCCATCCATTTCGTAAGGATGGGAGGTTGCTTTTTTCGCCTGTTTTTAACCGAGACCAATCGATACGATCCATAGCGCACTGCTGCTGCTGCTGCTGGCCACACGGAACTATATTACTACCATTTCTTCTACTGCTGCCACTACTACCACACCAACAGAACCGTATCTTGATTCGAATGGCCAGGGCTGACTAATATTTGGTAGAGCAGCCCGTGTAGTGTGTGCGCTGTGGAAATGGCGCGTATGTGTGCAGAGTGTCGTAATTTACCATATCGTACCATCCCGATCCAATTCGCGTCCGATGGTGTTGTTAGGGTTCTTCCATTTGCTGTAATTTCAGAATAGAATGTGGCTGCGGGGGGGGGGGGGGGGGGGGGCGGTCAGTAAACTGGGAAAAACATGAAAACTGCAACACGGCCTGTAACTGGAGATACTGTAGTTTTATAGGTTGATTGCTGCTGACGTACGCATGTTAAATTGTTGTAACGAACGCGGTGGCGTGCAGAGATTTCTCAACCTTGAAAAATCTGGACATCTGTAATGTAATTTTGAATTTCAAAAGATAAGAAATCAGGGAGATTTTTCATAGGGAAAAGATCCACATTTTCTTAATGTAACTGTTGTGAGGGAAATAATTATCGAAAGAGTATTCTTACGTACGCTAATTCTGCTTCCGTCCGTAAGGTGTATTACCTCCACATACCTTCATAAGGCTTTGTAACCATAGTCATTTGGGACGTTTGGGTTGCCGTTTACAAACTAAATGGTAATACTATTATTGGCTTTAGGATTTACAGTAGTCCCATCCTGCTCTTTTTTTGTCTGTTAAGAGTCGGCTATAATGGATATGAGGACAGTTATATATGTTAACCAAGGAAGGACTGACGGAAATGGGTTGTATGTGCTCGGGAACTACAATTACACACTGCAACGATAGCAAGCGTAATATGCGTGACGTAGTTTCTATTTGCCTTGGTCCATCATGTCTCGTTATCGATTGAAGTATTTACGTCGTTTTTTTTGTCGCATTGCTTTTGTGGCTCTTGGTATGTCTTTTGTAATGGTAAACTATCTTAGAATTGAGGAATCCGAAGGTACGCCAAGTTTTGAGGCAAAGTACAGGATGGTCTTCACATGGCAGGAGGACTGAATATCCACTGACTACTACGTGGTATCAGGAAGTTTAGTAAGCCAAAATGGACAACGTGACCCCTCTCTCACTCATGTTGGCCTGCTTTTTTAAAGAGCACGTCGTCGTGACATGGCCCGGTCAATAATAGATCTCCACACCGCCAAAAACGATCCGGAAGATGCGTCGTTCAAACACGCCAAGAGCGTTTGTATCCTCCGCCCGGATGGTCCAAGACTCGTGGACAAATATAGGACAAACGGGAGAATCAGTGTGCGATATATCTCACATTTCGTGCGGTCTCGAAGTCTTCTGGATCTCAGCAGCCGGTGAAGGCCGTAGTAGGCACGACTCCCGTGCACAATTCGTCTCCAGATTTCGGAGCTGTTATCGTTATCCGAAGTTACGACAGTCCCAAGATAGCAGAACTCCTCTACCACCTAGACAGCGTGACCTAGAAGGCCGTTAAGCCAAGAAAAAGAGGAAGCTACGTTGCGACAGTAGCATGATTATATGTCTCGATAGGTTTTCTTCCATGCGTGGGAGCAAATATGGCCATTATCATATGTAGGAGATCGAGATCCCGAACTCCTATTTTGCTCCCTTAAATCGTGTTTCGGTCATCAAGTACCTAGGTGTTTGGATTGATTTGGGTCTTAGTTTTTCGTACCATATCGATGCTGTTTTGGACAGTGCTTGGAGAACATTTGGTTTGTTGAAACGTGTGGCCAGCGATTTTTCTGCTCGTTGGTCAGGTCATTGCTGGAGTACTGCACAGTTGTCTGGACCTAGGGTTCACATCGATCGTATTGAGCTGGGTGATACGGCCTCTGTTCTTCCTCCATACGAGTCCAGATGTCAACTTCTAGGCTTACGCTCTCTGCAAGATTGCCGCTTCCTTGCTAAATCCTCTTTCATCGCTTCCCTTCTTCTCGATCTACTAGATTTTCCTGCTCTCCTATCCTTAATCCACTTCTATGTAGCTTCCAGCTCTCTACGCCCTCGTGTCCTCCTTTGATTAACCCTAATAGACGCTCTCCGGTCGGTCGCAAAGATCCTCTGCTTCGTGTTGTGGTCGGCTTTAAGCTTGTGGCTTTGCTGGCTTTCCTGTCTTCCTCAAATTTCCTGTCTTGAATTGAGAAAAAGCATCACCAGCATCAACAAGGATACAAAAATACTAATTTGAAATTTTATACACATGACACTTATCTTCTACAAACACGTTACAAGTGATATGGAAGAATTACGGTCCCAGCATTACTAGCATACGCTTCTGACGTATGGACTCTTCCTCTTCTTCTTGGCCTGCTCAGGATTGAGCACGTCGCGTCGACATGGCTAGGTCTCCAATCACTTTGCAGCAAACTCGGTCTAGGGCTGCATCCGATCTCCGACAGGGTTCGACTCCAAGCACGACATGAGTCCGGCATCCTCTTCACGAGCCCCAGCCAAGGTATCCTTCCGGGTTTGAACACCGTCAAGATATCAGCACCGCCAAACAGCTCAGCTAGCTCGTGGTTCATTCTCCCTCGCCACACGCCCTGCTCGCACACACCGCCAAAGATAGTCCTTAGCACTCGCCGCACGAAAATGGCGAGTGCATTGGCGTCCTCTGTCAGCATAGTAAAATACTCGTACCCGTAGAGGACTACCGGACGTATCAAGGTGCGGTAAATCGTGCATTTCGTGTGTTGTTGGAGTCTTCTGGGTCGCAGGAGTTTGTGGAGTCCGTAGTAGGCTCTATTCCCCTGAATCATGCGCCTTAGGATTGCGCTGCTTACGTTGTTGTCGGAAGTTACGATCGTACCAAGTTAGCAGCACTCCTCTGCCACCTCGAGATCGTCGCCCTCAACTGATACTCTGCTTCCGAGTCGGGATATATCACGGTCAGAGCCTCCGGCAAGCAGGTATTTTGTCTTCGTCGCTTTGATGCTCAATCCAATTTTATTGGCCTCGCACATCGCCGCAGTTGTCCGTCCGATGATGTCGATGTCATCCGCGAAGCCAAGGAATTGGAGAGATCGGGTGAAAATCGTGGCCTGGATGTCGAAGCCCGCGCTTCGCATGACACCCTCCAGAGCTATGTTGAACAACAAACAGAAGAGTCCGTCTCGTTGACGTAGGGACTCTCTATAGAAATCGAATATTTGTACGCCATGTAGAAAGATGTTGAGATGAATTTTCGATTCCGTATGAAGGAATCAAGGACAAGGACAACTTAGAAGTCGCTTATACTTTCAATGACCACCCTCTTTAAGAAGAAGGCCTTTAAGCCATGAATAAGAATTACCAAAAAAAATCCGCAATAATTAATTGGTAACCGACGACATTCGGCTAAAGGCAGCTCAACGAACTGTATTAGTTTCTACTCACAACCCCCTTGTGAGTTTGTTCTGATTTATAATTGGTGATCCTTGATCGACGATCTTCGTACTTTAACTAGTTATGTATCTAATTGGACATCTTTGACGCGATGTTTTCTTTTCCCATATTTCTATAATTTAAGAAAGTGCTTGCCAAACTTGTCACAATTGAAGTACATTTATTTGAGAAACTACGAAAACATTCTTTTCCATGTGCTCTCGATTGTGCAAGCGCTCAGAATGATCGATTGTCAAAGACTAACATAATTTTGAATATTACTCTAAATTTATGCAAACCGTAGTGCTTAAGAAAGATTTGAAGCATCTATTTTTAGTCGATGATGATGTTGAAGTGCTTATTCCACGCTACGCCCCAGACGCGTGTTGGTTGTGCTTAGCTTACCTAGTTTACTTCTTTATTAGGTCAAACCGGTAACTAGTTTGGTAGACAACTGGTTTCTTGGTTGAAGTTAGGAGTAACTCGTGCTTTTTTCACTCTTAATCACGAAAAAGGCGCCACTTGCTGACTCCAGTTCGCCTACACCAGCAGGATTTATGTTCTTACTCTCCATCATATATAGTCGATCGTCGATGAAGGCAGAACAACATTTATATTAGCTCTATTTTACACAACAGTTTCTTCCGCATATTCGACAGTATTTCTTTCGAATTTGTTGACACCCGAGTCTTAAAGCACTTACTACAGGCAGCAATATATTGCCTTCAAGTACTATATGTATTAGGTATATTCGTAGGGTATTTTTAAACAATAAACGAAATAAAAACTTCCTTTACAGCTATTGGGGTGTGTGCCGTAAAGAGCTGTGCCTACAACAACAAGCAGGTGAAAGCAATGTGTTTTGTTGTTGTCCCTTGATAGCGTCGCAGTGTGACGCATTTAAATTTCATGCCCGACTGAGTGACACTTTGCCTGGCTGGGGGGGGCATGCACGAGACGCTGTAGAAATCGACGTGTCAGGACGGTACTGCAGCAGGGTGTGTAGGTGTGAGGGTAAGTGAGAATGTGTTGCACTTCCTGCTCGTTGGCAGCCCCCACGACCGCTACGAAAGGTACACCCTTTTTATCCAGGCTCAACCCTTGAAGCGCGCACACAAGACCTTCCGTCTGATGTTTGTGTAGTGCGTTTTTACTTGCGCTTGCGTTGTTTGCATTGGCCCGGTTGGACCGTGGAAAGTCCTTGAAATGTGGGGGGAGGGGGGGGAAACAGGGTGTGTGAATGAACGTGTGTGTATGTGTGTTAGTGCGAGGTCGATTGATTTGATTGGAACCCTTTTCCTGAACGCACTTCTTCTCGTTTGGACGGTGCTCTGCTCGACTGACTGCATATTCGTTCTCAGTCGTCACGTTGTTCCGTAAAGATTGGTTGTACCGGGGGGGATTTAAACGCTTGAAAATTGTCAATTTAGTGTTGCGAGCATATGACAGCAAATGTTGCACAGAGAAAACAAAGCGAAACATGTCTAAGGTTTGTGTACTACATGTCCCTTTAGGAAACAAAAATAATGTTGCAGAATAGTGGAAAATTTATTAAAAAGAGGAGAAAGACCAGGTCAGTATACATGAAGACTTACATAATTAATTAAAAGCTTAAACTCAAAAAGTATACGCTTGATTAGGAGCGGAAGGCAACAATTTTGTGTCAAAAAGGTTGTGTAATTTTTTTACGGATTTATTTTTAAGAAAAAAAAGAAAATAATGTGGAACGAAGAAAACATCCACTGTTTAATTCAAAATATGAAGCACGTTTGAAAAAATACACAAAGTGGATTAAAATTATTATTTTAATTTGAAATTTGCAACCCCCTGGCGCACGAAGCGTAAACTTGACAGATTTTTTAGTCAAATTTTTAGTTAACACTCAAATTAGTGGCGTACCGTGGCTTTAACACTTGCTTCTTATCCTTATTACTCTGTATGATTTCGCTGTACTTTTTGGGGCGAAACACAATTAAATTTGAAAAATAAATTTGAATGTTCAAACGATTTTTAACCTTAAACCGAAAGTTTTGACAATTGGGGCATGAATTTTGTAGCTATGTAAGTACTCGGCAATACTGTAATGACATGAGAAATGACATTTCTATTGCAACACATTTTAACTCCAGAATAAGCGCTATCCTTAGCTCCAAGGCAGAAATTGGTAGTGTTTTGAAATATTTTTTGCATTTATCTTCAATATTATGGCCCATATTTGCTCATGAGCTTAGCTGAATTGAAATTTACATAGAAAATGTACGGCATTTTTCATCACAAATACAAGATGAAACGATACCCATGTGACATCATTTGATAAATACCACCACATTGACAGTCATTGAAAAGTAAAGCGCAAAAAAGAACTCTACTGTTTGATGTATCTTGCATGCGCTTTCTAAAACCATCAGGACGCTACTAGAATAACATGCCAAGCACACCAACAGCGCGCAGTCAAGGGAAAGAATCTTGGTCGATGCCAATGGCACGTTAGAAATAAACGTCTTGTCTTCTCCGTACGGTCTCTGCTCTTACGCTTACTTCCTATGCTTGAGAGATGACATTTAAATATCATTACCTACGTGTTGGGAACCGTTGGAAGCGAATGGTAAGGTGTAAAGACGAGTATGGGAAAGAAACACGAGCAGGAAACGTGACAAAACTCATTGCCCCGTTGTATATGTGCAGAAGCTCCAACGGCAGCAGAGCAGCAGCCATATGCTGAGATGCCTTTTCTGAGATCCACTCGGCAAGGGGGCAAGTAGAGAGATGAAACCGAAGGCAATGGGATGCGATTGGGGGGGTATATATCGTCGTAGTACATCTATCTCTGTGCGGAGTGAAATATGTTTCAGTCGTGACTGGCAGGCGTGCGGGCCCTGCCCTGAACTCTGCTTTAAACGATGATCCTTTCCACGAGGAAAACCCCCCCTACACCAGTGTCAACATAGGTGCCAATGCTGGGTTAGTGGAAGTACTGCAATTGCCCCTCTTACCTTTGTTGTTTGCACTGCGTTTCTTTTTGTAGCTCGGGGCATACACGTGTTTCTTGTCCTGTGATGTGTATGGCGTTGTTCCGCTTGGCTTTTCCACATTTTGTTCGTTTGCAATTCTACTTACACATGCAGCCGTCGCCGCCGCTAACCTTTATCTTTTTAAACTAATCTCTATTCGTCTTTATTTATGTTGTTTTTTGTTCTCTTTCTCCGTTGCAGGTAAGGAAGCAAGTTGCTACCATTTTATTTTGTATTATGTGAGCTAAACCACCCACTTCTCAACCCTTACGAAGACTATTCGATTGATGATCGTGAGTTTTTATGCCATTTTTATTGATGCCTTACCTCGTTCTTCTTAGCGACGTTTATTATGGTTCAAGTTGATCTCGTTGGTATAGACACGCCACTGCTGAAGAATCACCATCTCTTGCGACGCTGTGCAAAACTGTACGATTATCGCAAATCAACAGGTACTGCTGTCGTTTTGCTCAGGAGTTGAAGCTGCACAAGGTTTTATTGATTTGTTTTAAAGAAATAAATTTTATTGCTATTCGTTGCACATTTAATCATTTTATCATGGTTGTAACATCAGTTTTTAGTGCGCGAAAACTAATCATTTGTCAAGTCATACATACATGATCGTAAATATATTCGAGGGTTTCTGATTAGAACTAGACAAGTGCGAGGCTTTTTTTAGACAACGGCTAAGATCAACTGGACAGCGGGTAGGTTGAACTGGACAACCGTCGCCCTTTCTCGACAGTTGTCCAGTTGAACTGGACAAACGCTAGGTTGAAGTGGAAAAACGTCAAGTAGAATTGGACAGTCATATTAGAAATTGTTGGTGAAATATTTGGAAGCGTTTTGGAAAAGCTTGGCAATTTTTAAAATTAAAAAATGGTTTTTTATTGTTCTTTTATCACAAAATTAAAGTAAAATTTATTTGTTTATGTACGGAAGAATTTAAGCAACTTCAGTAGCTATTTTTCCAATAGTATTGCGTGCTGGGCAGTTGGCAAATCTGCCCAGAGCTTAATTGGGCCTTAATGAGCTTATATAAAAAGCAAAACACACTTTTCCAGACACTGATTTTCATAAACTGTTGAGTTCATAGATTGATTTATTATAAAAAACCCGTTTTTTGTGCTCATATCTGCAGATGACCTGAAACACTATGAGTTTGCGGGCAAATTATATTTGTTGGGAGCATCGCTCCGTGCTGTGGTTACCTGAATGTTAGCCTGAAACGCTCTCAACATCTTCCAGCTCAGCTGACGATCCACGCTTTGACGTGCCCGAAACCGTTTCAAAACATATTCAAAGATAGAAGACGCATTTTAAAGGAATTTTCTTATTTTACTCCTGGACCAAGTTGAATTTCCTAAGAGGGTGTGTACAATTAATTGTCTACGTTGCGGCTCCCTCGTTAATAATAACCGAAACAAGCACGATCATGCCAAAACCGCTTCATAAGAGGGAAGAGTGATCCAATACCTACTCATAGGTTTCCAAAAATTCTATATAGCATCACTGGGTGCTCTGTTATACACAAGACGGAGTGACCAAATTCTAGATGAACAGTGCTTTAAGACCAGACGTGGTTTGCTAGAAACGTTTCGATTTCAAGTGTGCAATTCTGGATTTCTTTTATTTAAAAAAAAAAAAATAGCGACTGAAAACTATTGCAAAACCCACAAGGAAGACTCCTGAACTTCATTATAGGTGTTGGTGATTATTTAACCAAGTCCTCAAGGATATCCGTTTACATACTTTTGTGGATATAAACACGGGCTGCAACATAAACAATTATTATTTGTAGAATTTGTACTTAGGATTCAAAGTCTAAGTTTATGTGGTTTGCATCGTCTCCACATTCATGGAGATCCAATGTTCTCAGATATGCTGGGGTTTATGTAAAGTTCTTGGAGAAAGACAACTAGCGCGGACAATAATAGCCCCAGAGCATTCTCATTGTTTGTTCGTTTTATGTTTTCTGTGGTTATTGCTGATGTTAAAGTTATTTTGCTGACGAGCATTGCCTCACTTGTTTGCATTGGACGATCTGTTTTGCGGATTATTTTTATTACTTTCTAATTACGTATCAGATTCCTTTTGGCACTTCATTGATCTTTCATAGGCTAACTACTTTTCAACATATATCAGAAGCATTTATAAACACAATCAACCTGTACGTCTTTGATTTATGATCTTTTTTAGTTAGGCTTACTAGACTTATAGATACCACGTAGTTGGATAGTCAGCCCTATGTTTGGTTGCAATGTTTATCGAGTCGTCATCCCGAGCGTTGGGGCGGCTCGGTGGTGTAGGCGACAACGGCGACGGTCTTCAAACGCCAGCACCGGGGTTCAAATCCCTTCCGGACTGTTCCCTCGTAGTGAGAGGACTTGACTATCCAACTACAAGGCAACGATAAGTGATAGCTAAGCAAAGAAGAAGAATGTAATCGTTTATTTGTTGATCTCCATCTTGTTTTATTGGCACACAACTCTCCAGCGATCTTGGTCTGCCAGCTACAGCATAGCATGCTGTGTATATTTCACATCTTATTCTATTCTCATGCTAAAATCAATCTCTACCCTGCTGCTCATTTTGAGTGAGAAAATGTTCGTTTGAAACTTTGAGCCTGTTGTTCAATGGAAGAATACACACTCTCCATTACACACGTATGCAAACATCTGCATGATGATCCGATCGTCGCCAAGGGAATGGAACGGAAATTACGAAAGGGAAGGGCCAGAACGATGCAGCATCGCAACAGCCAACTGAACAACAATTTGTGCTTGTTCCCGAGGTAAAGCGGCGTATTAGTGACAACAAAGTTGCAAATTGCGAAATCATGTTTGGTGCGGTTCACCACAGAGAGAGAGAGAGAGGGAGCGATACACACCGGGCATGAATTCGGGATAAAGCAAGAACGTACGCCGCCCCGTACCTCAGATACCAACTAGTTGGCTGTTGATTGCTCCTTTCTCTCTTGCCTTTTCCATTTTCATGTTGAGCTTCTAAGTGGCGAATTCAGGAATAAAACGAAGGATATTAGATAAGAGATGGTATATGATGGGGTGGTGGTAGGCGTCTTCCGTCAAAGTTACACTACTGCCTGCTAGAATCAGCTCGAGAAGTGGACTTCAATTGGTAGTGGAATTGTGTGTGTGTGTTTGTTTCTTTCACATACTCCCAAACAAACGCGATGAATCGCTTTGGCGCTGAGCAAGTTTTGCTACCAAGAGGAGGGAGCACAATCATTGTAAAGAATACATTTTGCACATTTGGAAAGCATTTTAGCATTGCAGCATTCTAATTATGTAGTTGTTGTATCCAAATCGTATCAATTATCATCTTCTGTTTGGCACAAAATAATGTTTTTTTATTTGCTTAAATGAAATTTAATAAACTGTGAACACGATAGAAATGCGGAAATTGAAAGGAAGTAACTTTTCTCCACCGAACAATTATTCATTCCATCCAACAAATCGGATGGCAGAATCTACCAACAAACAGCTTTAAAAGCATCGTCATCATCATCATTATCGATCGTCATACGAATTGAAGCGCTTGATTGCAACCACAAGGGGTGAGAATGATTGTGATATCCACTTACTGTGATAATGATAGAGCTGATGCGTGGCTAACAAAAACGAGAGAGAGAGAGAGATAGACCTGAGTAGGGGCGTGTAATATATGTTCATTTTAATTAAATAGTAGGTGGCAAGCTCAGGAAGATGCGTTTAGACGGTATTGTGAGTTGTTGGCACGCACACACATGTATTATTTAATGTTGAAAATGCCAAGATTAACCTAAATACAGAGAAATTTGAGAGCAGAACTTCTTTATGGGCTTCGAAACATCCCAGGTTGTGTTCGATTTGCTCCCAATAACTACGTTGGATGGTGTAATATACAAAATTAATGTTAATTCTGACTACGTCGATATGTTCTGTATGTATTCATTCCCTAGGGTAAGTGAGAGGCGAATGTAGGTCTAAGAGACTCCAAAGCCTTTATAAATAAACGAGAAATTAATTTTGTGATATTTGTAAAGTTGATTCGTCGATGTGTAAATGTCAGAAAACTCGGATGGGATGCCATCAACAAATGAGATGCTAATGGTAATCGTGAAATTAAATCTCCCTTGACATATAGGATAGGGGAGAACTGTCTACACGTTACGATATTTTGCTGATATCTTATCAAAAAAGTAAACAGAGCAGGTGCTAGGGTGTAAGGGTGTCCAATAATCAGTTTGAAGTTATTAGGCCTGATCATCACATACAAATTGTCAAGACAAGTTGTCAAAAACGGAAGATTCGAATTATGACAGCTTTTTGTGTTGTCTGTTGGAAAAAAAAACTTAACGAAAGGCAAACTTACAAGTAAACTGCCAAGAATTTGTACTCTCAGTTCCAGTTTCTTGTGCAGTTCCAATCAAAATGTGAGTATTTTAACTTTAGAAAGGACATTCTCGAAGAAAAGGACGGTAAATAAAGTATCTTCGGGCATCGTGCTGCTCATTTAGCTCCATATCTAATGAAATGTATTTGGGCGCAAACGTTTTTTCCAAAATATTTAACCACTTGGTAAATGCCACTGAAAAAGTTGGTTGAGCAATTGTTTTATTGAATTATTTCTCGGTTCCATTTTGGTAACTTCCCCTCCGCAAGAAACCGCAGCGTAGCAGCCAACATTTCGAGAATATATCAAAAAGGTTTTACACAAAAGATTCACAGATTAAACTCATGCTTGATTAGTAAGTTCCAAAAGAACAAACATACTACGAAGCAGCCGACGTTGTTTAGTGAAATCTTCTGTTCTTTCATCAGTACTATTGCTATCATCGCTCAAATGATTTGAAAAAATCATTTTGCTATCCAAATTGTCATTTACAACACAAAATATCTTCTCAACTAGAACAGTTGTTTACATTTTTGGTTTTGTTTTTGTTGGTTTCATCACTTTGACAGGTTGATTTTGAAGATTAAAATTTTCGTTAAAAAATAATTACTTAACGAAACTTGTCTGTCACAAGAAGGGTTTCATAATGCAAATTTATTTTCCGTTTTGCTTCAAGACAAACTTGTCTTGAGGCTTTTCCGTTTGTAAGAGATAATCAGGCCTATTATATTGATCTTGATCCACACCAAAAAAACGGGGTTTGATGAAGGCTGTAAAACGGTCGATCCTACATTCAAATTTCAAACTTTGGTACTTCAGTATCCATTTGGCATCTATTTTGAAACATGTTGTTACACTTTGAAGGTTGAAGATGTATTGCTGGGTGATAAGAGCATGCCTGTTTGGTACATGTGGTTGATGTTAGGAGCAATGGTCGATAGATAACAAGACAACTGATCGTCGCAGACGTTGCAGGAAACACGTGTTTAGCTTATAACTTTGTCATCAAACTTCGAAGGGGTTATATGGCGAATATACAACTCAAAGTTGAAGAAATTTCTTTATAGAATCAGAATACTACACAAGAAATAAAGAAACATTGCCAGCAGCAGCCCAGCCCCGGTAGTAGTAGCGTTTGTGTGGAACTAGTTTCTCAAGAATGTTTTACTGCGGTAGAAAAACGTTCTCTAAAACGCACCACCGGGGGAAGAATAAGTTCCGGCTGTTTGTTTCAACCCAACCTATGGCACGATGACTATTGCGTCTACCCCTCGATGCGGCGGGATACGAAACGGAACGCGCAAGAACAGGCCAGAAAAGTCCCTCGTGGTTGGGCTCTCTGGTGTGTAAGCACTGCTCTGCTCCACACGATGACGACCACGACGGACGAGCTCTGGTGAGCCAGCTGTGCCAGCAGCAGCGGCGGCGTGTTGGCCGAGAGTGCGCACTGTTGCCAAGTTTTGCTTTCGTGGAGCAACAACAGCCGCCTCCATTTGTTAGGGTGGGGTTGGCTGCTCTTTCACTCCCGTTTCTCTTGTTCGTTGCTTCTTCACTTCATTTGCCGAGTGCGTACGGCGACCGGTGGGGAACCACTGTATGTGGCCGTGTAGCGCGGTGTGTGTATGATTCGCCCCGTGGTGTACAATGTGTATTTCGCAAACAGGAAAGAGAGACACAACACGCGTTTCACAAGGCATAAGCAGCAAAGTGGTGCAGTGTGTTGTTGTGTTGTACCACACTATCCGCTTGGGTGTGCGCTGTTGCCAAACTTGGCACTGTTGTGTGTTGGTCGTGCGAGAGTTTTGTAGAGGTCTCGCTGAATGTTTTTGTGGGTAGCAGCAGCGAGTTTTTTTTTTGCTGCTGTTACTCTTCTTCTGTCTTGCAATAAGGGCGACAGCGATGGAGCAACAAAAAAAAAAGATCGTGCTCTCTCTTATCCACTCACACGTACCCCGGGAGCCCAGTGCCTCTGCTGGGGTAGTGTACCGTTGAAATAGCGCGCGCGATCGCCTACTGTTTGTTTTGTTCGTGGTGTGTGTGTGCGCCCTCTAGTGTGCTGGATGAAATAGATGTAGGAGGGATTTTGCTACTTCCTCTCAGTCGCTCCTATAGTGGATCGGCAGTATAAACACACAACACTACAAAACCGTGACTCTTTACGGAAGGAATGCTATACACACGCACACACTCTCATCCTTTTCGTATGCCACGATCGTTACGTACACGCGTACCGTTGCTTCTTCTTGTTTTGGTGTTGTGTTCTTAGTTTTTTGCCACGGTTGGGTAGGGAAGGGTTGTTTTTTTTGTGTGTGTTTCCCCCAATATACAACACAGCGCGCACTGTGTTCTGTTGACGATGGCGATCTTCTTCATCGCGCTGCTTCAGCGTTTCCTTTGCGTCTGGTTACTACGCCGTTCTAGTGAGATGATGATAATAGGGCCTTGCTGCATGATGGACGGGAGCGAAAGAATGAAGGCGCAGAAACGTTCGAATGTGGATGAGAACTCCAGAAGTGTGGTCACGAGGGGGCACATAAATGAAGAAAGAGATCGGCAACGGTACCGTGGATAAAATAATAAATAAATAGAAGAATAAAACATCCCCCCCCCCCCCCCCGACATTGAAACGCGAGCTGGGAAAACGGACAGAAGATCGAGAGAAGACCCCCGGCGCACAAAGGAGGATTATGATGATGATGACGCTGCTGCCGTGTGTTGTAGTATGACGTTTCGAAGGATTGATAGAGAAAGGAGGGAACGAGGAAAATGATAGACGAGAGAGCGAGAGGTTGCTTATTGTCGGATCTAATGAGCCAATTATATTTATGCGAAGAAAACTCGTTTATATTCTACTTTTTTTTGCATTACTGCGCGATGCTTTAATGTGTTTTTGTGTGTGAGTTCGTTCATACCTTTCAGCTTTATTGTACCACAATCTGGGACTAAGAATACGCGCGGGACATGCACACCACGGATTCATGGTTATGTTGTTGCTGTCGTTAAAGAAGCTATGGACCAAAAAGAAAATCTTTACAATTGCTGCGGCTGCGACGAAGATGGAGGATGGATGTTTTTTTCCAAAACCAGTATACGAAAATTGTGGGTTTCGGCAATGTTACTCATTAAATTGTGTCCCATTTGACTTTTATTCGATCATTCAACAGATTTTCGAGATATATCATTCGATTCTATTTTCTCTGATTCTTGGTCTTAACGATAGGTCCGATTTGATTCCATTTTTTGTATCTTTTAGTTTATGCTTATGTTGGGGCGACCCGGTGGTATAGAGGTGACAGCAACGATGGTCTTCAAACGGCAGGACCGAGGTACAAATCCCATCCGAAACGTCCCTCCGTAGTGAGGACTGACTAATCAACTGGGTGGCATCGGCAAGTCAAGTGAGCGATTGGCCAGCGTGACCTTAGAGTTAAGCCAAGAAGAAGTTTTTGTACTGACATAAAAACCTTACAGCTAGGACAAATTTGGATTCGGAGCAGCTAGGACAAAAACACTCTAAGTACTGTTATTGTAGACTAGTATCCTTATTAGGAAGTTTACACTGATCACCACCCATTGAGAATTCTACATCTTCTCACTCTTGGAGAAAGATGACTTACATCTAACCCTCTCAGAGACAAACAGTTTTATTTAAATCATAGGATTGATCATATCCTATCATAGGTTCGGTCCGGTCCTTCGATGGAGCACCTAGCAGGCCATTCCTCTCTAAGGAAGGAAGATCCTAGATTCACGATGTTGTTGGGTAGACAAGTTGACTAGACTAACAACTTCTGCAACAGACAGACACTGTGATGCTTTTAATTTTTGTTAAAACAAGTTCAAAGAATCTATCAGCAGGTTCGTTCCGTTGCTCTGAAAATTAATTAATTCTCTCCGTTCCGAAAAAATGGAACTTTCCCATGACTACCCTATCCGAACTTACTTACTTATCAGGCGCTACAACCGCTTTGCGGTCTTAGCCTGCCGCAGCAGAGCCCGGAATCGCTGACGGTCCCTCGCCGTCCACCGCCAATCCGTTATCCCGGCCTTGATGGCGGATGATTCCACGCCATCCTCTCACCTCAATCTGGGCCTGTCCGTGTGGAAGCCCTAAAAGGACTTTCTGAGCTGGGTCGTCCGGTGCCATGCGTAGAACATGGCCAGCCCATCGGAGCCTGGCGTGCCTAATTCGCTGCACGACGGTGTGAGGTCGTCATACAGTTCGTACAGCTCGTCGTTGTAGCAGCTCCTTCATTGTCCTTCGACACATACGGCGCCAAAGATCCTTCTGAGCATCTTCCTCTCGAACGTGGCTAAGAGGGCTTCGTCTGTTTTGGGCAGGGTTTGGATGTCTCAGAGGCGTATGTGAGTACTGGGACTATAAAGGTATGATACAGTCTCAGTGAGAAGTTTCCTCAGGCTGTAGAATGACCGGAAACTCGGTCTTTATGCTGTTTTCGGTGGTGACTTTTTGACCCGAAATAGGTGAAGATTTGAACGACTTCAAATTTGCGGTCACCTATCCGTACATCACTTCCACGTAGTTTCGGATTTCTTAGTACTATGGATACGTAGTACGGATATCCAAACTAGGTGTTGTAGTACTTCATTCGCACCAGTCCAAACTGATGACGATCGTGTAACATTTGCGGGGATTAATGGTCAAACCAACAATCCCTAGTTTTTGCGGTGCAAAATTCTGAACAATGGCAATGGCGTCATTGTATTAACTAACAGGGCTGAGTGTAGAGATAGCATCAAACTAATCTGCCTTATTGTCTGGGAGAGGGGACCGTTTGAGCATTTTGATTGTGCAATCACAATCGTTCCAAATAGTGGATTGGAAAACTATTTTTCTCAATTGTTGATACACATCCTCTCAGGAAAAATATTCGCAAATTATGACAAAAGTGTTGTAAGACGTTTTCCTAGTGATCGTATTCCCATTGTTAAATGTCTATGCAGTTGAAAATGATCCACAGAGTACCGCCAGAATGATGGGAAAATACAATTCATACACATATACATGGAAGCATGTGCTTATAAAGGGTTGCGAACAAAAATGTTGTCGGCAACATCAGCAAGCATGATCGTTACGCAGCGTTGGTAAGTTGGTTGTTTCGTTTTTCGCGGTTACGTATGTAAGCGTGATCTACTGGCAAATTCTCGCTTTGCTTTGATGATGATCTTCTTTCGTTTGGTCAAGTGGAATTGTCGACAATGTCTTGTCCGTATTTTGTTAGGCCATCATTTTGTTTTTTGCGTTGGTGGCATTAGAAGTGCAAAATGATTTCAACTTTACAACGATCTTGAGTTGTTCCTAACCTCAGTTGTTATTTCATGAGCCAATTGAATGCGTATTGCGTCTTGGACCAGATGCTGCCCAGAGAAGTTTGAAATAGATTTGAAACTAGTGTATGATTTGTTTCGATTTCAAAATCCAAAAGGTAATACAATGTATCACGTTTTGTGCACGGAAAAAGCTTCCTCCACATATTTCTGGCATTCTGCCAAAATCGGTCGTGTAAATAAAAAATACGACCATTACTACTTCCAAAAAATGTGGTTCTATTTACCGATAAAGAAAAAGAAAATAACAATTTAAGATTCTTAGTTACATTTTTTTAGTTTTTTTTTTTATATATTTGTACTGCGTATAAATCCATGTCTGCCCGTACGTAACAGTCCAATTCACACAGAAATCTATATGAGTAGTTGAGCGCTAAAATATGTCTCTCGGTCCTGATGGGAATGAGGCGTGCTCTGCGCTATGTCACGTGTTTTGTCTGTCATAAGCGATTTGTTCTATTTCTGCCGCATGTGTCTCACATGTCAACGGTATAAGGTCCCATAGATTTCACACACATTCATGCTTTAACTTGCAACTCGTGTTGAGCAAATATGCGCTTGAATGTTTGCCAGTCTCAAGGCATTTGCCAAAGACGGCTTCAAGGAGATGGAAAATACTAAGGGGTATTCATAGATTTATTTTTAATATGGTCTAACTATGAAGAGCGAAGGAAATATCTGAAGATACCAACACTCCCCCGAGTGTGTTTGGGGCGTGTGTGTTTTTAAACGATGGATTTGATGAGTGATGAGAAGAAATGACAAGCAATACGGCCAGACCATTCCAACTGAATTAAGAAAAAAAAAAAGAGCGCTTTAAACGTCCTTATTATTTGTACAAATTGTATAAATTTGATAATGTAATTTGTACAGTTGTTTTACTTGATTTTTTATATGGACATTTGAGTAGCTTATTAGGATTTATATTTATATATTTTTTTGTATATGGCATTGGTTATGTTTGGTTTGCCTGACGTGTGCTGGTGATGTTTGGCGGTGAGTCTTCTTCTTGGCTTAATGACCTCCTAAGGTCACTCCAGCTGATACCATGTAGTTGGATAGTCAGTCCTTGCTACGAGGAAACGGTCCGGATGGGATTTGAACCACGGTCCTGCAGTGTGAAGATCAGCGCCGTTGTGTTGAGTCTACTTGTCTAAGTTCACCTAACAAATAAGGATAGATGATAGTGTCGAAAAGGAAGTCCTGCGATAATTGTGGTTTGGTGCAATCATCGCTGATGTGTCATAGACTCGAGACCGAACAGATGACAACACTCAGTTTAGGATAAGAGGGCGAAACCATTGACCCATCCGAACATACGGATAGTTGGGTAGGCTTAAAACCGTTTAATACATTCATTCGTGCATGGATAATACAGGGTTGAGCCAGTACTTAAGGGTCGATGTAACTTGCAAGAATTATACAGAGATTTGAAATAAGGGAGTCGTTCAGGTGATCTTAGTTAGTTAACGAGCCACATTTGAATTTAATATGTATTTTGTTTCTTTGGTAACAATCGTAATAAAAGCTATACGATACGATTAACAGATGTGCAAAGCAAAATGTTTGTAACGGAGGACTCCCTTGACTGTGTCTGGAGTAGCCGTTATTTCTAGTCAAGGGTCGTTCAATTTCTTATACATTAACTAACTAAACTAGCGTCCTTGATGCCAGTCGTGAAACTATTAGTAGTTTTCAGCTGGGCACTGGTGTATGTTGTAGTAAATTATCACAATTACTTGGTGTCGGTACTTACTACTGTGCCCGAACAATACAGTATGTTGAAAAAAGAGACGTGGCTTCTTTCGCTTTTTCCGTATAACCGTGCTTTTCCTTTATTGCTAAACTCTTAGAGATAAAAAACCAAAAAATTAGTTTTTCCAACCTTTATCCGCTCGTGATTGGGTTTCGACTGACTCGATCGTTCCCTAACTGATCCCGGGGCAGGCTCGTCCCGCCCTTTTTTTATCCTTCTTATCTCTCGTTTTCTTCAACGCGCCTCCTAACTGACAGGGCGTTGGGAACCTTATAAAGTTTCCAACAACTTTATAAAGTTTCCAACAACCTTATAAAGTTTTTTATTAGGCCAAATGAAGATCATTACCTTCGAAGTAATCCGCTTCCGATGCAGTGCACCTCTTCCACCTCTTCTCCTACTCCTCGAAACAGGTGGAAAACGCGGATGCCAAAACGGTGTCCCCGAAGCGGCCGTTTTAGCTTGTTAAACAGCCAGAATTCGGAACAAAATGGATGCCATTTGTTGCGAAAAACCGGCAGCTTTCGCCGGATGGAGGTTCCGAAAGGTCTCGTATCGTTAACCGACGATTGCTGAGCACCAAATCCTTGATTTGGACGACGTTTTCGTCGTACATCTTTCCCGAAAGCTTTTTGTAACATCCGTAATCCGAAAACAAAAGGCGACATCGGCGCCGGTCTTCAAACGGCAGGACAGAGGTTCAAATCCCATCCGGACCGTCCCCCGGTAGTGAGGATTGACAAACCTCACTACTTGGTATTCATAAGTCAAGCAATACGGTCAGGCCATTGTTATGAAAAATAAAATCCAAAAACAAATTGTCACTCCTAGCCGGGTTGATGTTGTGACTTGAAACGTGACAGAACTGTCAAAAACATACAAATTGACAAACGAAAAATTTGACAACCAATGTCACCTTACTTTACGGACACAGTAGTATGAGGCGGTGGTAGAGGCTGAGAGCTTTGCTAGTCTTAGCCCGAGAGGACCGGGATCCGTATCTCATGTGGATCGTTTCCCAGCAGTACTGACTCTCCAAATACGTGGTATCTTTTTAGTCGTCTAATAAGCTGTTTGATGGCTGGCGTGATTGTTATAAGAACATCAAGAATTATAACTAAACTTGAAGAAAATCGTTCATTTGATGATTATCGAAAGTACAGAAAAGCTGTTAAATTATTTTCTGCTTAAAAGCCTAAATCTTCTTCATGATGGTGAGGTTAAGGATGTTCAAGTGATATAGTGGAATCAGAAGAATATCGCAATTTAGCACCATGACCAAGAAGTGATTTTATATCACTGATTTTTCGGTTGCTACAGTTCTTACAGGAATTGTTCTGTATCTTTGTGGATTGCTGAACTCTTGAACATTTGCTTTGGTTTTGATGATGTGATGAGTCGAACTGTTATATTGGCTTGACGTATATGTAAAACTTAATTTTATAAAAAATGAATGTAGCAGATCAAAATTTTCCATACCCGCCCAAGCACACAGCCTTATAGCTAAAGCTGATTGATCAACTGTAGCAGGTATCTGATAGTAAGAGTCTTATGCTCACAGAAACCAACATTAAATCGGTGTTCCAATTTACCGAATGAAACGATCTGCCGCTATCTACCACCACCCTGCAGATCTACTAGTCTATTGTTTTGTTCATCTTTTCTTTCATCCTGTGAGATCGTGTTGCGCTCGTGACTCACACCACTATGCTTCCTCTGCACCAGCTGTTTCGTAGAGATCACTGACCTTTTTTCTTCTAGCGCTAGACATCCTCTACAGCTCTTTTTCTTCCATTACACTTTTCTTCTGTTGCTATTCGATAGCAACCTTTCTCTTCGAGCAACAGCTACAGGCAGTTGTTCCATACGTGTTCCTGCCAAATTCGTACTCTCCCGAGTTGTACTAAAAATCTTAATACTTAGAGTAGCCAAATGCTGCTCACTTTAGCTTTTCTCTGATGCCGAGTGCGCTGATCTTGCAAACAGCATGTTGAATTCGTTTCCTTCCTGTCCGCTAAACTGATGTGTACCAGCTAAATGTGCCTGTACTCTGGCGATTATTACAGAATATTTAATAGAAGGTTATAAATAGTAAACTATTAATAATAATACATGCAATTTATGCTTTAGTGTACAATGCTCATTATTTTTAGTACAATAGATCGCACATCGAGCTATCGCTTGGGTGTTTTAGCGGGCAAGATCGATGCAACAATTCATAGTTCGGTTCCGAAAATAGGTAACTTCGACGATTCGCCCCGTAGAATAGTGGTGGTGATAGTGGTAGTAGCGCAGCATGTAAATAAATGTTGATCATACCCCAATGCAAACATGTTGCCCAAGTGTGCGTTTAGTTCAGTATGGCGTAGTGCTTGTGCATTTAAGGAATTACGCAATGTGATGTGTGATGAGCGGAGAAACTAGTTTTTTATGTTTTGTCTCGTTTTTGCCTGATCGTTCGATGATCGATCGAAGTCAAGTAATTGTACGATGTTACTACTTGTTGATGTTGAGGTTAAAGTGATGTTAAAATACTATTGAAAGACAGAGTTTTCGCTTATTATACCTTAAAAGTAGTGTTTTTTTTTTCGTCAACAAGGTCATCAAATGTGTATTGTTGTTAGTGCAAATATTGTGTCACTTTGCAAGAATGATCATGTCTTCTAGCGTTTATTAACAACCTGCTCTAAGACCTTCTACATGTATGATGTGGTTTAATCTTTATTTTTAAATTTTTTTATCCGCGTGAATTTTGCTACATTTCAAGCATTTTTTCTTGGGAGGTTTGCTTGATGTACTTGTTTGTAGTGTTGTAAGGAAAAACGTGTTGTTAGTGTTGTTAGCAAAAACTAATGTTCGATTTTGTAAAAGTTTAAATAAAATCAAGAGAGGAGATCCGTCGTGTAAAGTCACCTTTGTGGAGTTTTAGTATTTGTTCCTCAGCAGTTCGGATCGATCCGAACTTCTTGCTTTGGCAACTCTATATACAACCATCACCTTTCTCTTGCTGATGGTTGTGTGGTTCATATTAGCATAATTAAACACTGTTTGTCTTCTCCTTCGTCATATGTGCGACGCGCCGGCGGTCACTGAACCTTGGTACGAACTTGTTTTATTTTTTCATGCCTTTTGTCTCTTCCGTCAGACTGCCCTCTTTCTATGTGGGCTCCCTTTCCCCCCCTTCACTTCCATTCGTTTCGCTCGATGAGGTCTCCGTAAATGCACCTGAGTGTGCGTGCGTGCGTGAGCGTATTGCTTTTCTCTCTCTCTATCACTCTAACGTTTTTCTTTCTTTGTTCATCTCGTGTGTGTGTGTGTTTCTATCTCTCGCCTACTTTCTTTCAGTCTATATTTTTCGCATTATTTTTTTCCTGGCTCAGCTTTTTTTTTTATGTTCGTCTGCTTTCGTTTCTTTCTCCCTTCCCCCCAATTTGCCTCGTTTTCCTATCACGTGCAAAGTGTTATAATTCGAAAGATCGGGTTGTTTGTGTAGAGTGAAATGCCGCGCGAGTGGCTCTGGGTGTGTGTGTGTGTGGGTTTGTGTTTTATGTTGCTTTATTTTCTAGTGGCCCCATTTTAGTGCGCGCTCATAACTATCTCTTCGAAAGCGGGGCCACCAATATCCATTTGTTGATCGCCAACCACAAACGGCACACAAACACTGACGCACCCCTGCCTGGGGCCAGAGCCAGCCTGCTGTAGTGGTGTTTTTGATTCCGTCTTTCTACGTCCCCTGTACGTGTTGGCGTGGCTCTTTGGCTGCGATTGCCCGTCGATCGTTTCGACTTTTTGGCAAGATGGTTAGTTGTAGTTGTTTTTGACGTGTGTGCTCCTGGTGTTGTTGTATCTGCCCCGTTGCCAGTCTGGAAACAATGGATTGTACACATGTTTTATGACGAATAAATGCAATAAAGTAGCACGCGCTGCTAATCATCCGACAGGTTCGAATACGATGTATGTCCTATTTTGTTTCTTTCCCAAATTTTGTTTAGCTTAATAATGGATTTTTCCCTCGTTTGTTTGTAGTGTAATTTATTTATTTTATGTTTTATTCTTTACATTTTGTTTAAATGTCAAAACTCGAAGCAATTGTAACCGGTAGTTAGGATGTCCTGTTTTCAACAGAAGGCACAAATGCACAATTACTGCTCCTCGACTGGTTTGGATGTAGTTGTAGTTTAAGTCTGATTTTCAAAAAAACTAAATTTAATACTTTCTGTAAGGTATAACTTTACCAAAATTTGATAAAATTTCCATCAGTATTTGAACTTTCTATTGAAATTTTGTTTTTTTTTTGTTCGTAAATGTTTGTTCATAAATAACTGAATAAGCATTAAAAAAAAAGTTTTTAATTTTTGAGACCTGAAAAGCGAACTTTTCTATTACCCAAGCTAACCAATTTCAACGTTAAAAAAATAAAAATGTGATTTCTAAAACTATGTAGAGTTTTTGAAAGAAATTTTACAATTGAGTAATCATCTTATTCAGTGGTTGAATGTGTTTTTGTCATACTTTCATCAAAAATACAAAATTATTTATCCAATGGTAAGAAAGTTTTCTCAAAATAGTCAATTTTATTTTACAAAAATTGAGTCGTATCGTTCAAAATTGGGTTTAAAATCTCATTTTTCTACGTTATGTACGTGGGCTGCTTCATATATTTCTGGCCTAGGTCACAAGAAGTGTTTTCCAGATGCAATCTGATATTTTAATTCAAAAGTTTGACATTTTGGAACATAATCACACTCACAACGTTTTGACGTACGACCATCATTTGTGACGCTTACATTGACATGAACAAATCAGTTTCGCAAAACAAAAAACATGAATTTGTCCCGTGAACATTTTCGTGCGATCATTTTTCACAACTTTTGACGTGGACTATCAAGACGAGACTGCTTTGGTGAACTCAAATCTTTGTTTGGAAGGACCATCCTATTGCACTGTTACAGAACTGGAATAATGAATTTATTCGTGGTCGACGCTCGCTCAATGACAAATTTCGAGAAGGTCGACCAAAAACAGAAGTTGTGCCTAAGAACATTGATGCCGTTGAAGATCTAATTGCACATGATCGTCATGTGACATGCTGCGAGATAGAGGGATCTTCGGGCATTTCTTCCACCAACATAAACACCAAAAAATACGATCATAGTGCTTCAAAAGATTGTAAAAGGTGACGAATCATGGATCTATGAGTATGAGCTCGAAACAAAACTACAATCGACCATGTCTTCGAAGCAAATGGTCGCCTGTTTCTTCAGCAAATCCGGCCAAGTGTCGACTGTTCCGTTTGAAGAACGTAGGACGACGTACACAACAATTTGTTTGCCAGAAGTCTTCGGAGAAATTCGAAAAAAAAAAAAACGAACAACAGAAGACGGATCATTCTTCAACATGAGCGATGCGAGTCCTCACATATCGGCGCAAACCATCGCTTATTTGTGACCGGTCAAAACGTCGAATTGATGGGGTCATCCGCCCTCTAGCCCCAAACTGGCACCCAATGATTTGTTTTTATTCGCGCACATCAAGAAATAAATGGGTGATCAACGATTTTTGTCCCCAGAGGATGCTGTTGAAGCGTTCAAAAACCACGTTTTGGAGGCATCTCAATCAGAGTGGACAAAGTTCTTCGGCACGTGGTTTGGGCGCATGCAAAAGTGTTATTGGTGCTGGAGAATACTTTGAAAAACACTTTTTGGATGATAAATATTTGCATTTTCATTATACGCCTACGTACTGCAGCGCAGTTTTGGTCTTTTTCTATTATCCGTCACTGTATATGCGCTTGTGCGTATGCATCATTGCCCATTTATGCGAAATTCTAGATATTACAATATGTAATACATGCCATTAGAATAGTGTAAATTATGCATTCATCTAAACCTCTCGACGACATCTGACGAGTCGAGTCAATCAGTATGGTGTTGGTTACTTTGTAGATTTCACTTTGCACTTTCAAGTAACGCCCCACTGTTTCCACAGACAATCAGACAAGGGTGTGGATTGTGTAATGAAAGCTGTATTTATTTTAACAAAATTTCTGTCCACCTTTTTGCATTGAAAGAGGTGACACCTGGCAACGTCTATAACCAAATGGTGATGTTTGATTAGTAATTGTGGGGTTTTCTTTAGTAGTGACAATCAAGGCGAAGGTGTGATGTTGCTGTCTCTTACATCAAGCACAGATGGATGTATGCATGTTTTCGTTTATCTCGATAAATTACCGTATTTCTAATATTTCTCCAATGATTTCTTCGAATGCGAATGCTTGAACTGAGCAATTTACACAAGAAAATTCACATGAGAAGAGAATTTGTTTGTGGATCGTCTTGTTGATGAATGAATGGTGAATTGTTTGTTTACCATCACGGTCTGCTGATGGTCGTCGCACTGAAGGTGGAGGGAAATCTACTTTCCAAGGTTGACGCACTGCTACTGCTTGATCGGTTACAAATAGTTTATACTTGGAAACGAATGACAAAATGTCTTAAAAATATTACAACTTTCTTACATCGCTGTCTTCCTTCCGTTTATGGCAAGTCATTAAATGTTAGTAAAAACATGATAAGAAGAATAATGTCTAACGTGTCAACAAAAAGAGATTGAAAAATGGAACTGAACTTCATACAAACGACGTATCTTGATGATATTTAGGTTTTATAATGTGAAATTGTCTGCCAATTTTTGTTTCGTAGGGAGCAGAAGGTGTCCAAATGTATCGGAAGCTGATTTAATTTTATATAGGCATTAAAGTCAAAGTAGAGTTTGAGACAGCAACAGTTAATTAAAGTTATTTTTTATATTGTAATAATATATTGTAATGGGTTTTAGTAAAGGTTTTAATTTTCACTTTGATGTAGACAATTGCTAGTTTGTTTGCTAGAATTCGACTATTTTGTTGCTTTTTCATGGCCAGCATGTCATCGACCAACTTTCTCCTACACACAGTGAAGTCTGGAAATTTTATATCAAAATCATATTATACTAAGCTTGTATTTATGACAGGTTTTCAATTGATGATTTTTTTAAATTTAGTATGTATATTTGATAACGTACTGTTTTATGTATATTTTATAAAACATTTGACGCACCTGTCGTATTACGTATGTTGAGGATACTAGGGATATACAGGGCACTTTAGCAATACTTTAGCAAATCAGTCAAAATGGACACAAAATCCTTCCAAATAAGATACGGAAGTCGGTGCGATTGATATGGAAAATGTATATTAGCCGGTTGAAGAGTTGAAAATGTATCTCCCTGTAATTTGAAAAAGCAGCTTTAAGGAGATAAGCTGCCAAGAACTGTCTGGGTCCCCTGGCCGCACACACTTTTTCGAAAAAGTGGTAAAAAATTACACATAAACAAGCCGGTCTCGAGCAAACGTCTAAATTTGATCATCATTGTTCTCAACTTCTTCGCGTGGATTTACATGAGGACAGATGTTACCCTAATTTGTCATTCTCTGTTTGTTTACCGACAAATATTCGGTTAAAACTATTTCTTCAATCACTCATGCTATTGATGATAGTTCGTCTCTAACCCAATTGTGAGTTGTAGAGATTCCTAAAGTAATAGGAGTCGTCTTTCTGCTAAAAGAAGATTCCGGATTCTATTTCTGAGTTTTCTACACGTTTTTTGTTGTGTTCACCCGTTGATATCGCTCAAGTCTTTGTCTTGTAAGCCTATATTCTCTTCTCAAGGCTGAAGAAACCTTCCAGTTACGTTTTTAATTGTAAATACGCTTGTAAAAACTGACCAAGCATTGGTTTGTGGGGGGGAGCTCGTCATATGCAGACCTTTAGCACGTTGAACGCCCGTTGTTCTTCACTCGTTTGAACACTTTGAATCCTTTCGAAAAGTTTCTGTTGGAAGAGGTTAAATTAACGTTTTTTTTCTGTACCGCTTTAGCCGGTTTCATTCCTGAGACGGGCCATGGATGGTGTAAGCAACAACCAACAGTTAATTTGTGGCATGTGCCGTGGAACTTTTCATCTACAACGCATTGCGACATAATAAAGGATAATCGAAACAACATGTCTTTGCTCACGCAGACATTGTGTGGAATCTTCCGCAGCCATATGAATGCATTCGTGATTGTACTTTTTTTGTTTGGCTGCATTACGTACGGACGTCCTTTGTTAACGGCAAGCTAAACAAAAGATTCAACATTTATTCATTCTTGTTAGCCAGCATGCATTGGATGGGCTTCTTTCATGGTTTCTCGATGATGATCAACATAAATACCACTTGAAATAATGAAATGTACCTCAATGTGTTTAATTTTCGAAAATCAATTATTTATTTCATTAGTCAATAAATTTCTTCTTGGCTTAACGATCTTCGAAGATCATGCCGGCCATCGAATGGCTTCCTAGACTTGCTGATACCAGTTAGTTGGATAGTCAGTCCTCACTACGCAGGAATGGTTCGGATGGGATTTGAAGCAGGGTCCTCCCTTGTGAAGAGAGCGGAGGCACAGGTGGAGAATTTTCTTTTGGCTTTGGTGTACTTGATGATTATTTCTTAACTCATTTGTCGATGATCCTTAACCTCGGACCCAATATAGACGAATATTTTTGAATATTTTTCAAAGTTTAACGGTCGCTCTTTAAGTCATTGTAACTTCTCCATCCCTAACCGATATTTTGCTCAGTTCAATACGTGTGTTAGTGGTTTATTTTGTTGTCAATATATTTTTGTCGTTTAATCGTACATATTCATGATTTAGCGAGTAACTTATGAAACATTTTGAAGATTTAAACAATGCTCAAATATTTCATGAAATGTGCATTAACTGCGAAAATTTGGGATTTTATTAAAATTCTTTTTTTTTGCCTAAGGTAAAGTTCAGAATCTCGAAAAGTAATATTGATGTTTTATTACAATTGTTCCTACGGTTCAAGGTTTTATTAGGTTTAAATTGTAACATAGTTTCGTAATAATATGGTCGTAATATGAAATGTCATTAGCACTTCATGTTTTGTGCTTTTCTTTGCTTGGCGACTGTGCGAAAATTGGTACATTGGACAATGCTTCTTCATGCATTACAAATTTCTTATGATTTATTTTTATTTCGTAGCCGTCACAATTATTAATACGTGCTGTGCATCGTGCAAAACATTTTGTATACATCGTTGGGCATCCTCTGTCACTAACACGATAAAAACAGTACCAGAGCCCATCCGGGTTGCACCCAGAACCGACTAACCAGTTACAGTAATTTAAGTATTGGCAAAAATCCTAATCATAAAACCACCTATTTAATTGATTTGCGTTTGAAGTTTGCGTCGAGATGATGTAATTTTTGGTTCATTATTCTGATGCATAACCAAATGATAGAAAAGCACAAAGAGAGCATAAAGGTTTTTGTAACTCTTCTCCTTTCCCAAAGTTTTCTAATAATGAGTTTATTCGTATAATTCTTGGCTCGGCCAAGGCTCGGCGAGTCAAAAACCGAAGGCGGCGAGTCAAAAAACCGATGACGGCGAGTCGAAAATTGTGGGCAGTCAATCCAAACTAAAACGATAAACTCTGTAGTATTATTAGCATAACTAGTTAAGTGTCACACCTTCATGACACTGGTTTCATATTTTTGAGTTGAATTATCGAAAGCCAGATATTGGTCTGAACTATGTTATGTGATTGAGGAGCCATTAGAATGATATGATAATAAACTACAGTGACAAAAACGATGTGCTTTGGCACATTTCTTCATTAGTTGAATAAAGAGAAAACAACAAGTTATTTATTATTTTCTTAAAAATCAGCGTTCACTATCAAACAGAAATGTATCAAATATCAAGCAGGAAGACGCATGGCGAGCGAATATTCAAGAATCACGTTGTTGTCAAGCACCGATCGCGAGATGACCCCTAAAACATGCTTTGTGCCTTGTTTCCTCAACTGTTCGATTCGTAGTCACTGTTTCCTGATAACGACTCCGCTTATTTTTAAAACGTGGTGGTGGTGTAGCATTGACGAAACTGTCCGCATTGCTGCTGGCCTGGCCCGCTGTAGTTTAGCACAAAGCGATCGTGCACAATCAGTGAACCCTGAGAGAGACGTGCGAATACATTCATATGGTGTTTATCATTGCTAGGTTCCAATCGCTGCATCACAAACACGTGCTCTCGCTCCACTCTTCGCGTTGGTGCTGGCTGCAACCCACGTCGCAACGAACGTTCAATTCAGTCCCTGCAGTATTGTTATAATGAAGTTGTATTTCTTGTGTGACTTCCATCACAGCAAAATTTTGCGTGTTTCAGCAGCACACGCGATAAGATGTTGTTAGCGATTGTAAATTTGGGTCGCAATATTATGTAATAGCTTGGTGCTTGTAAACACCAATATTTATTGTTTGCATATCGAATCTTTATAATATAGGTTCAAAAAGTAAAACAGTGGAATCGTCAGCTGAGCTGGAATATGTTGAGAGCGTTACAGAATAACCTTGGACTTTCGGATGGGGGATTTGCAAAAAGAGAAAAAAATAATAACCAAGAATCAATCAAACATATCTCCGAACTCTCATAATTACATCGCCAAACCACGTGCTCCAAAAATTGTATGAATCGGTTCTAACGAGGAACGCGGGTTGCCTGCCACAGCAAGCACGGGGCGATGTTCCCAACAAATATAAGTTCGCTTTTGCTGATAAATTTGCCCGGAAACTCATGGTATGGCAAACCACCGGCAGCTGTGGACACAAAACACGGGTTTTTTTTTATAACAAATCAATCTATAAACTCGACAGTTAATGAAGATCAGTGCTTGGAAAAGTATGTTTTCCTTTTTATATAAGCTCATTAAGGCCCAATTAAGCTCTGGCCAGATTAGACAACTGCCCAACACGCAACACTATTGGAAAAAATAGCTACTGAAGTTGCTTAAATGCATCCGTACATAAACAAATATACTTTTCTTGAATTTTGTGATAAAAGAACAATAAAACACCTTTCGTTTGATGTAGAAATTATATTTCTACGTTAAAAATTTCTCGTTTTTACAGCCTGTGATGAGTGACACTTTAATCCATTGTCTACTATTTTTTCATATATTTACATATAAAGTGATTTGAAATTTTGGGCATGAATAAACTAAAACATATCTGATTAAAACAGGTGTCAGTGCGCAACTTGTACTAATTCTTTCTTGTCTTCTTCTTTTATTTACAGGTATATACAATCTTCTCATCTCTTTTCTGATTTCGCGTTGCTTGACGATTGACAATCCGGTAATGTTTAATGATATTTAGCTAACTTAATGTGAGACGTTGAACATACAACTTCTATCGTCTTGTCTGTTTTGTCGTAAATGCTCAGTATTGATTGGTTGCTTTAGTGAAAAAAGTATTGTTTTCGGCACTGTATTTAGTATGTGTAAATAATAGTTCGGCTTCGGTGGTGTATAACACAGTTCCAAATAAGGCTTTTAAATTTTGCGCTGCTGCGGCGGGTTATCTGTACTAACATGATCTGAAAAAAAAACCAATCAATAACCTAATCAAAAACTGGGATTGTTATGCTAAGGGAAAATGTCTTTTCGAGTTGTGTTAGAATTCGTTTGGAAACTTTACCTTGAATTCGAAAATATGTTTGGTTTCATAACGCTTCGCACATTGATTGACCTGCCCTGTCATTGAAGCACGTTCTTGGTCACGTATGGGTTTGCTGACCTATTGGTTGACTGCTCACTGCAAGTAACGGTCACGATCTTTAGCCAGTGGCGGCTAAAACTGCTTCGTAATGACGTGTCTTACCCATTCAGCTTCGAGAAATTTTACCCAAACTGCACAGTTAATACTTGTGGCTATATGCTGGAAGGATCGATTGGCAAAAACGATTGTTCTTGACTCTGATCACTTTTGACATTTAACATTTCTGTTGAACGAGAAACAAGGAAAGAGTTGTCTTGGATTGTTGATTGGACATGTGGCTGCATGCATCTTCACGTGTGGCAGCAGTGGTTTGTTGAAACTTTGTGACTAAAGCTTGCTTACGCTATAGAACTACCACAATAAGAATGGCGTGCAGCAATGGAGAAGATCAAATGTCGTCGAGGCGAGGCAAATTCGTGAATATTACTTCCTAACGATGCTTGTACCATTTTAGGTGTTGATCTTGTTGGTACGATGTTCGGTAGCAAATAAGGTTGATTGTTACTAAAGGTTTACCGAAAAGGTCACTGAACTAGTTTATTTGGTTGTATTCAATGATGCTGCTGTAGAGCGTGACAGTTTGCTAGCTTATGGAGGAACAAGCTTGTATTACTCGCTGCCAATACCGGTCTCGTACGTTTAATTGAATGCTCCACAGAAAACAACAGCAGCATGAAGCCGTTCACATTGATGGTAGAAGCAATAGTAGGCCCAAACCGTGATGAAATGATGTCGTGGATGCGTCTACCAGAAAGGGATATTGAGCTGTCACTGAGCTGGGTATTGGACAAAACAAGTGCAACTCAAATAGAGCAATCATAAAAAAGGATCAGCAAATATCAATTTTTTTGAAGTAGAAAACCGAACACTTACTGCAGTTGACGGTTCAGGAGTCTAGATGTTTGCTGCATGTTTATTGCAGCAATCAGCTGTCAGATTGACAGATCACAGCGAGTGTTTTGTGGACAAGAACCTTTTTTTTGCTGGTCAAAACAACGGCAACATCTCGCTTCTTTGAACTATTTTCTCTACCAGCATCCTTTAATAGCTTTGTTTTACGTTGGAAAAAATTCGCTTGCTGAAAAAAGTGTTCTTTTTGAACTATTGTAACATTACAAGGTAAATACACGTTGGTAATTATTGAGGAAGATCAGTACTGATGCTTTCTTTATATTTTTGTTACTAGACACCAAAATGACCCCTGGCAGCATTGGAGTGAAACTAAGAAAGAAAAGAATCGATGATTTCAAGAGTGCAATATCACAAAAGAATAATTTGTGATAAATATGAGGTGAAAAAATGGAGCGTATCTAGACGGTCCATTTGACAAGCCTGGCTTGCCAAACTGATCAGGCTTGTTAGAATGATCATGACCGACGTCAGATGCCAGGTGAAGGTGGATGGAAAACTCTCAGGGTCCTTTGCTACCACCAAAGGCCTGCGTCAGGGAGATGGGCTCGCCTGTCTCCTATTCAACTTGGAGCTAGATAGGGCCATCCGTGACTCGGAGATGGAGACTTCGGGAACTATCTGCTATAAGTCAACCCAGATCCTGGCATACGCTGATGATATAGACATCAATGATCTGCGGCTCTCCCAGAAAGCAGAGGACAGAGAAATTGATGGTGGAACCATCTGCGGCCCTACTAAGAAATCCGGAACCATGTGGGGGTGATGTACGGATAGGTGACCGCAAATTTGAAGTCGTCCAAAACTTCACCTATTTCGGGTCAAAAGTCAGCACTGGACTGTATCGCAACTTTTATAGTCTCAGTACTCACATAC
Source organism: Anopheles maculipalpis (assembly GCF_943734695.1). NCBI lineage: Eukaryota > Metazoa > Arthropoda > Insecta > Diptera > Culicidae > Anopheles > Anopheles maculipalpis. The sequence continues at coordinate 42,487,599 of NC_064872.1, forward strand.
GCCTCTGAGACATGGACCCTGTCCAAAACAGACGAAGCCGTCTTAGCCGCGTTCGAGAGGAAGATGCTCAGAAGGATCGTTGGCCCCGTATGCGTGGAAGGACAATAGAGGAGCCGCTACAACGACGAGCTGTACGAACTGTATGACGGCCGCATCTGTATGACTGTATGACGGCCGTCGTGCAGCGAATTAGGCTTGCCAGGCTCCGATGAGCTGGCCATGTTATACGCATGGCACCTCAGAAAGTCCTTTTAACTGCAAAAAGGTTGTAGCGCCTGATATATCAATAATTCAATCTAGACTGTGACTCGACATTTCGTGCAACCGGAAATATTTATGTAGAAAACAGAGGTGGACGTCCACGGTCCACCACACCAAGAGAGGACACTATGATCGAAACGAAGCATGAAAAAGGATCCTTTGAAATCTTCGTTCAAGCTGCGAAAGGATATGCAGTTATCTGTTTCGGACCGGACAATCAGACGGCGTGTCGTTGAAACCGGGTTGTTCTCTCGACGTCCTGCGAAGAAACCTTTTATTTCACTCAGGAACCGGAATAAAAAACTTTTGTTTGCGAAACTTCATATTGACTAGGAAGTGAAGAGATGGCAAGCGGTTTTGTTCAGTAATGAGTCGAAGTTCAACATCTTTGGAAGCGACGGGATTTGCCGTGTACGTCGACCAACTGGAAACCGTTTAGATTCACGTTACTGTCAGAAGACGGTGAAGCATGGCGGAGGCATGGTAACGGTCTGGGGTTGTTTTTCTGCGAACGGTCTTGATTCAATTCATCTGATCGATGGAATAATGGACCATCCTGAAATCCTGAAAAATGTTATGTTGCCTTACGCTGACGGCAATATGCCTTTAAAATGGATATTCCAACAAGACAACGATCCCAACCACACCACCAAAGTGGTCAAACAGTGGCTCAAGGATGATGAAATCATTGTGATGAACTGGTCGCCCCAATCTTCGGATCTTCTTCTTCTTCTTGGCTTAACGATCTCTAAGGTCATGCCGGCCATCGAAATGGCTTACTAGACTGTCGATACCGCGTAGTTGGTAAGTCAGACCTCACTACGGGGGGACGGTCCGGATGGGATTAGAACCCCGGTCCTGCCGTTTGAAGACCGGCGCCGCTGTCTCCTACACCACCGGGCCGCCCCTATCTCCGGTCCAGAATCTCTGGATCTGAACTTTATAGAGAACCTGTGGCAGATCGTGAATCGGCAAATTGATCGTGAAGGTGTTCGACGCAAGGATCAGCACCTTCAATGTAGGGTTTCATGATTGGGATTGATTGGTTGCACTTGTTTTGTCCATGTCCTGTTGTTGACGATCACTGACAACGTTCACAGGATCACAGGGTGCGATACAGGCCACATAATAGCGTCTGCGAGTCGATCCGAATTCCTTCGTCCTGCCGATTCGAGGTCTAAAGAGCGCACGGCGTCCGACGTAGTTAATCTACATCCAAAGCGCGTATCAGTTACTTTAGCAAGCCGATCAGTTGGTTACCATTATTAACAACATAATCTACCTGCTCATGGAAGCTCAACTTCTGGTCAAGGAGCACTCTGAAGTTCCGGACATAGTCCTGCTTACGGAAAGACGCTCCTGACGGGATTCAATACCCAGTTCGGTCATCCAGTTGAACACTGGTGCCGGTGTCGCATCGGCTATCGGACCACTCTCCAATGTTGAGCAATAAATCAATAAACAACGCACAAACAGGTTGTTGATCAGAAATAAACATAACAATTTTATTGAGCATAACTGTGTGTTTGTTAAAATTAACATACAATTTGCCATTACAAAAGCAGGGTTCAAATACCATTCATAGATCAATAACCATTGCATCATGTTTTATGGCTCCAATTTGCTTCAGATGAAACCCAACGTCAACGTCTAGTGACCTGGAAAGCAGAACTGAATACGAGCTGTGAAATTGTCTGATGATGGGCTTAGAGAATACGTTCTTTCTTAGCTAGTTAGTGTAGGGATATAAAATCGAAGGAAAACCATGGGTCAAATAAAGAAATCCTTACGAAGGCGCACAATGCCAGCAATAAATCCTCTTCTAAAGTTGTTAAGAAACAGTATCTAGGGAACTGCATGATGCTTTCACGCTTAACATAGGGTAAACTCTGTGTTCTGGCCTGCCGATTTGCAATGCAATAAAAGATTACGTGTACCACCGGTGTAGCAGCAGTGCGAGGCGGATGCGCATTGGAGAAAAGATTTATGGGGATTAAATTATGCTCACACATAAACATAAGCGCCAGCCCTTTTAAAAGTGCATCAATAGTCTCGTACGGTAAGAAGAAGCAATGCATTGTGCAAAACGTATGCATTTTAACGGACCAATTCGCTGCGGTTCACTTTTTGCGCCTAGAATTTCCTGTCCGATTCTGTGATCACTGTTTGTAGAATGGTTGTTATGTGTGTTCGTTTTATTACTTTGCTTTCAACGGGTGAACGGAATGGTTGTTGGTTGGAACGTTATTTTTATGACCGTTCCGAACAGTTGCTTTAGTCGGACTTCCCACCCCGTTACTCAGTATCCCGTGTTCGAATGGCGAAAGAACAGCTATAAGAACAGCTCGTTGTAGTTCAACAGCAAAAGCTACCCGGTGGTCGTTTTCTTCTTGTTAAAATCTTGTGTGTCTGTGTGTGTATATGCATTAATAGGTCATAAAACAAGACGCCAGGCAGCCTTCGGGCAGCCGCCGCTGCATCAATGCTCGTGGATCGTGCATCTGGCAACTGATCGGAAACCGATGGGCGATGGTTAATATATTTTTCGCTCCTTACCGCGCGCGTCTTCTGGTTAAGTCATTTCAAAATCACATTTAGTTATGCATTGGTATTGAAGCGAATGCATTGTGCATGCTGTGCTAAGAATGCACATGTCGAAAACGGTCGTAAAATCGGCAAACTCTGGCCAACAAGTAGGGCAGAAGCAGGAATCAAGAGACGACATATGTGTGCCTCGTTTGCAATGCAGATTTTCCGACCACAGCTGATGGCATTCTGTGCCCCGAATGTTCGTTTGTTTGAGTGATCCGAGCTGTCATCCTGGGAGAAGCTTTAAATGTTCCTTAAATATTAGTTTTAGTAACTCAGAACGTAGTTGTGTTTTGTTAGGAAAAGGTGTGCTATGACCAGTAGCAACTATTTGAATCTTGAATTACAATAACTGGATACGCTATCCATCAAGAGTACATTCTAGAGTCTGTCAATCAGTGCTTCGTCTGTTTCGCTTCATTCCTTTCATGTGCAGAATTCTTTGCTCGGCTCGAAGTTTTGGTTGGGTTTTTCGAATGCAGACAGATGTGTTCGCAAACGGTTAGCTGCGATTCTGAAGGTGGCTCTACATTTTCCTCACCAACGCGTGTCTGTGAGTCGCGTGTTACCCAATTCTCCCGATCGTGTAGGGCAATCGTGTGCATCACGGGAAAAGGACGCATGATTTAACACGAAACGCGCCGTTTCGCGTGTCCCCAACCAAAAGTAATGAGGCACCGGCACCCCGGCATGAAGTTGGGCAAAACATGTATGTATGCGGTGCATATGCTTCTACGTGAGCACATGTATATGTGTTGTTTGTGGTGGGTTGGTCGTAGTTTGTTACTGCTGCTGCTGCTGCTGCAGGGGAAGGCAACACAAAATGTGGTGCGGAGTATGTGTGTCTTCAACCTGCAACATCGGCTTCGTATGCACCGTGTCCTCGGCTTCGTTAAAGTTCATGTAGCTTTTCACCTCGGCGTTTGTATTTGCCATACTAGCATGTTAAAGGTAGATCATTGGCGAGAGAAGAATGTTTTACCGTAAAATATGCGGTTGATAAAATCAGTTTACTGCTAACAAGAACCTTGACGCAATATGCGTTGAGCGACGTTTTGCCGGTAATTAATTTGAAAAGAGGACAATTTTGTATTTTTTCTGTCATTAGTTTTTCAGTGGAATGTAAGACAACTTTAAATGGAGTTTGATTGATAGGAAAGATGTATTATCTTTGAACTATTTTCTTATTCTAGACTCTCTGTTACGCCTGTTGAAAATTAAAACCGTATCAGAGCAAACAACATTGAAGTTTGATTCGCTTTATTTGAAATTTAATGTTCGATTAATGAGAGAGCTTTTACCATTTCGTACTTGTTTAACAGAACATATAAACAACAGATGTTTTAAAGGTTTACTTGCGCGTGTTTTTTTGCCAATAAATCCTACAGATGCTGTGGAGTTCATAGTGGTTATGCACTCAGCACATGTATTCCTACCTACAGCATTGATTTTGTTGGCGTTGGGTGCAGCATGTCATTAAAGATCATTCATTCAAGTAAAAATATTCTTAAACGATCGTTCCTCACTCCCCGTTTTATCCTCGTTCTCACTCTTTCACCTTCCCACCTTCTAAACTGCGAGTTTGGCACAAATCTCACCGTCACAACAAAACGGTACCACCCCGTCACCGTTCACCACGGTAACGATATAGAGTTGGTTAAAGGTCTCCTCCACTACGCTTTTCCCACTTGGCAGGCTTTTTAAGTCATCCTATTCGACTTATTATGATGCAGGCTCGCAGCCTGCAACCAACACAATGCATGTCATCGCGCACACAAACACACGATATAAATTGTTTAGTGTGCGTGGGGGGGATTAAAAGCGGCATAGTTTGGGGCGACGATAGGTGGTAGCAACCACGTCAAAGGCCTTGGACAACTTTCGAGTGCATTGAACTTTGTGCGAATAGTAGGAGGCTATCGCAGGTCTCCGCTATATAGCGACCCACTGTGCACAGTCGTCTGGCACTGGTTACAACATGTGTTTCTTTCGATCGTTCGTCTATCGCTGACTGCGGTGTGTGTTTCGCATTTGTTGACAGACTTAAGGATGGATTCTATCAAACAGCACTGACGTAACGTGTGATATGATGGTGGAAGATGAAATGGAGGGGAGGTGTTTGTAAGCGTTACTCACCGGCTAGCCTAAAGCTACTAGCCAGGGTCGTCTACCCTATGCAAGTGGAAGTTTAGAAGAGATCATATAGCTATTTCACATTTTTCCTACTGCAGTGTAATGTACCGTGCGCGCCCTAGCTCTGTCCATATAACATTTTCGTGCGAGGACTGTCGAATTCTCGGTGATCGGTTGTAACCATCGCGCGACCCATACTCACACAGCATAACGCTATTGATGTGGCTTACCTTGGCACTGCATGGTGAATGGATTTTACGGCGTTTGACGACGTCCATGGACCTACCCCGTACTGTATGTGACACAAACTTCTTCTTTATAGATAATATTTTTCACACGACTTTGTACGTCTGTTTCAGCACAATCTATTGTGGTTTGTTTTGTGTAGATCAGTCAAGGACATGACAAAAGTAATGAATCTTGTTTCAAACGTTTCGTACTTCAATGGACGGATTTAAAACAACAATCCATTCGCATCAATGTCTATTGATAAAAATATATAAAAAAATATATGAAAAAACAATAATGATATTAATTTGAAAGACCTTCTTGGTCACGCCGGTCATCAAACGGCTTTACTAGAGACTATCCGACGCCACGTAATTGGATTGTCAGTTTTCACTACGTACAGGGACTGTATTAGGAGATTATGTTGGGCGCAGTGACGGATTTAACTTATCGGAGGGCATAAGCGGAGTGAAAATTGGGGACCCCTTATCACATTGAGTCTGTTTATCAGGGTGAGGTTCTTTGTGAGTTGGGGGCCTATTGCCAGCTCGGATTCTAGTGCTCGGGAATGATTGGACTAGTGTCACAATTGCGTTCTCTTTTTGAAAAGGCAATGAATTTTGATAATGGTCTGGTTCAAACAAGACGGACCAGTTTGAGGATCCTGTTTGAGCCCCATATTCTACAATTTTTATGTCAACGACATGGATTCTTGCCTGGCACCTTGACTGCACCTTAAGGCAATTGGCTGACGACGGTGTTGTTGTGTGCCAAAAGAATCAACTTCCTCCGAACAGTCACAGGGTTCTGGTGTGGTGCACATCCAGCAGACCTTCTGCGACTGTGTAAGACAACTATTCTATCCGTCTTGGAATACAAATGCATCTGTTTCCATTGGGCAGCCAAGACGCACATACTAAACCTGAAACGAATTCAATATCGTTGTCTTAGGATTGCGCTGGGCAGTATGAAATCTACTCATACAATGTCCCTAGAAATGATGTCTGGAGAGATGCCGCTAGAACTACATCTTTAACAGCTTTCGCTTCACCTTCTACTGAGATCCACAGTATCCAACCCACTATTGAAAACCTCAAATCGCTGCTAGAGACAGGCTCTATGTGCAAAATCATGAAATTATATCATGATTTTGTATCTTTCCAGGCAAACCCTAGTACCACTAAAGCAATAAACCGTCCCATTTTACCAGAGTCCTACAATTCTCTTTTAGTACACAATACCTCCATGCGAGAGGACACGAAGAACATTCGAAATGATCTTCGCTGGAGGACAGCTCCAAGCATTTTTGTGGACAACTATGGCCATCCAAATCCTCAACACTCTACTATACAGACGGATCCTCTTCGGAGGTGGGCACGGGCTTCGGTTTATTTAACACATGCACCTAAGCTTTCTACAAGCTTAGACAGCCATGCTCTATATATGTAGCTTAGCTGGCTGCTATTTTTTACGCACTGCTCATTATAAGTGCGAATCCTCCGGACCAGTATTTTATATTTACTGATAGCCTCAGCGCTGTCGAAGCACTGAAATCCGTCGAGACATTAAAGACCTCTGATTACTTTATGCAAAAAATACTGAATTTTCTAAGCTCTTTGTTCAATAACCTGCAGTAACCTTACAAGGTTTTTGTGGCAGGTCGGCTTCATGCGTTTTGCTGGTGTCTGGGTCGACAACATTAGATCATTGAATCGATTGAATTAGGTTTGGACGACGTGTAGTTGTGACTGACGACTTTACTGTTGGCGGAATGCGTTGGAGTTGGAGTGGCTTTCGGACTCGTGCGTTCTGCTCATCCAAATGCTGGCAACGGTGAGGGTGTTTTTTTAGCCAATTGTTAATCTTCACGGCACGATGTTCCAAAGCGGCGCCAACCCCTTAGCGGACACAGAGAGGACAACTTTAAAGCTTTACCTGGCATTAACAACATCCACAACCAAGCTCACCCGGGATAAGGTGCACTTGAATTGAGAAAGAAGGAAATGTCTACCCCTCAAATAGGATATAAGTTTTATGAGTTGTTAAGCTGGATATAAGATTAGATTTTAAGGAATACGCCCTGGCCGTCATTACAAAATAAAAAAAATAAAAGCAATTGAGTTCTTTTTATCAATCAAATACACAGTAATCAGGTTGAAATAAATGCTCTCTTATTTTCTTGTATGAGAGGCTAGTATTGGCCATTTTTGACTACAATACTAATTTCTGCCTTCATCATTTTGCCTATTATCGAATGATTTACTAACGACGAGTGTTACTTTGGCCCCATCCTTCCTTATCCAGTAACAATTTCGTAACGGAAAAGAATTAAGCTCGAACATGGTGTATAACTCCTCGCTGGTTGTTGCTGGAAATGCTACCTACACGAATATTTACGTCCCGGGAAAAATGTTTGCTGTGCATGTGCTGTATGTGTGTGTATGGGTGTGGAAATTTTAAACTTTCTACACACAATGTTCTCACTGAAATTCTTAACGCGGTGCTGTTGTTTCTCTCGCAACTGTCAGATATACTCTCTTGTAATGTCATTGTGTGGATAGTGTTTTATCAGCCCTTGGTAGGAGGATGCTGCTGCTGCTGCTGCGACCGGTGAGAATTCCGGCTGTATCTGTATGGGTGTGCAATTTTCGAGGCATTACCCTCTCAAACAGTGCAAATTTTGGACGTTTAGTTTGTTGTACGATGTAACGAAGATCGTCCGCTCTCAGGGGTTCGTCTATGTAATAGATCGTTGCAAGCTGCATGGCGAGTGTTTTGAACTCCTATGTCTCTTCCCCCTACCTTGTGCTCTTATGTACAAAACGATGAACCGACTGCAGGAGCTTTTACTCTGTGCCCTGTGGTGTATATTCGCTTTGTAGCCATCCTTCCCTGCATCATACAACTATTTGCTAAAAAGTGCATGTTTCTCGTCTGCCGCCGCAGGATATGCACTTCAGGGTATGTGTAAGTGCCCCATTAAAGCCCCCATGACAATAGCTGTAACTTTCGGAAAGTGATTTCCAATGAAAATTTTGGATACCGGAAGTATGCAGTTGACGCTTGGGTGAGGTGTGGGAAATACATGTCGAAAAAGTGGAATTCATGTGTAACTCCTTCATATTTTACAATGGGCTTCTAATGGTTTGCGCTTCATTCGTTGCAGATTTCCGATTTTCCGATTCGGATCATTACAATCTTTATTATCATTCTAAATTCGATTCATTCGGTAATCTTTTGTGCATCATATGCCAAGTTCGAAATCATAGTTACAGTACTGGACAAAATAATTCATACGCTTTAACTATTCTTTCTACAAGCTCAATATTTCCTTCAATGTAATAGTTACAACAATGTTATCTTTAGGAAAGTTGTTGACCTATTATCAGGCAATAATGTTGTAGAAGTGAAGTTATTAGAATTACGCATGACTTTTTAAATACGTGCTATCTTTCAGGAGAGGAGGAGGATCGGCATGGACAAAATAAATCATACACCAGATTTCAAAAGTTATGCTTATACCAAATATGTCCTTTTATTTTTGAACCCTCAATATTTGGTATGACCACCATTTGCCTTCAGCACCGCTTCCAATCGACGAGGCAAACTTTCAACGAGATTCCGTAGATATTCTGGATCAATTTTCTCCCACGTTGTTTTCAAAACATCAAAATAGTCGTCTTTATTGGAGATCGTTGTTTTGTCCACTTTATCGTCAAAATAACACCACAAATTCTATATCTGATTCAAGTCGGAAGATTGGGGTGGCCATTCGAGTGCCTTATTTCGGTTAGATTTGAACGCGGTTTTTTTTTTTTGGCCGTATGTTTAGGGTCGTTGTCTTGTTGAAAAATGTAATTTTTTTCTAGACCAGTTTTCAATAGTGAAACCTCCAAATTTTCTTTCAACAAGTTAATATACACGTCTGCGGTCATAATCCCCTTGATATTCACCAAACTTCCAACTCCAGACCACGCAAACGATCCACAAACCATAATGTTCCCCTCTCATACTTTACCTGAATGTCTTCTGAATGTATAGTTCCTAAAGTGCGTCACCGGATCTGCGCCATACCCTAGATCGACGTTTTTGTCCAAACAGCTCACATCTTGCAACTTGCTCTCATCGCTCCACAAAACGCTTTTTCAAAAGTCTGTGGACATCCCGGCGTACTTTTTGGCAAATTTCAATCTCTTCCGTTTGCTTTTTGCACGCTTATGAAAGGGCGCTTTGATGCCAAACAACTTTCGATGAGGCGCCGGCGTATGGTACCGTCGATCGTCATCCAGATTCATCGTTTCCTTAATTTCCCTGGAAGACAATTTAGGGGTTTGCTTCGCCAACCGAATTATTCTCGCATCATCTCGACGGGTCGTCACGCGATGACGTCCTTGTCCAGATTAGTTGCGCACAATTCCAAAGGTTTCGTGTTTTTTTTTTCAGAAATGCTGCACGGCTCTATTAGAAATCGGATACTTTTCAGCAATTTTTCGGAAAGCAATTCCTTTTTTGCGATCGCTTATAACCAGATTTCTCACATCGAGCGAAATTTGTTTTCCTGATATTTGACACTTTTCATATGACGCAATATTTTGATCCACTAGCTTTCCAGTAAAAGAACTGTCAAATAAGCCACAGTGCTGCCAGAACCTTAGTTAATTATCATGACAAGAAAAAATGTTTTTTTAAGTGTTTTATTTATTTTGTCCAGTACTGTTGTTGGGTACTCAGTCCTCACTACAGTAAACGTGATTTTTATTAAATTAACTAAATTCATACTCTCTGTCCGCAAAGTTCGGGTCGTAATGCTGACGAATAGGGACGATTTTGGTGCTGATGTGACTGCGATGGCCTGTCCCATAAAATAGGATTTAAGGATGCCGGGCAAAGCTCCCTAAAGGTTCTTAACGAGCATTCCCCCGAGGTTTCCGTAATCCCTTAGTCTTTGGTGTTTTTTTTCCAGAAGATCAATAAGAGAACGTTTGTTTCGCTTGTATATATCTAGCTATTTCTATTTTTGTATGTACTAAGGTTAGCTTTACGTTCCGTAACATTTTGGCTACAATTGGGAGGAACTCTGGCGAATATTTCAATATCTTCAAAAGTGTAAAATAGCGCCTAACGTAACAATACTCCTGTTTGATCATTTTTTCATTGAATAAATTACTAATATAGTTAAATAACATTAACTTAGATTTAATAATATTTACAGTAAAAGTACCCTGAAATTCATACGTGTACAAAATTACCGGAATTAGAATTTTATTTCTCTTGAAGTAAACATGATATTTAGTTCTGGATTGGCTGACGTCATGTTGTCAGATTTCTTTCAGTTTAGTTCCGTGTGGACATTTTCCTGCACTGTTTTCTCACTCTCAATCGTTGAGGATGTGAAAGGTAATGTGTGTTGCAGATAGGAAGAAAAGTGTTTCCAGTAGATGGGATGCTGATGCTGCCCCTGCTCATTACTTTTATAACCACCCGAGCGCAGAGACGTAAAAAAAAAGCATCAGAACTTATCCAGGTTTTGTTGATGATGAAAAGAGGTTGCTGCAACTGCGCAGGACCACTGACCCCGAGCTCTCTAGTCGTGTACGAGCCCACCTACACACTGACAGCGCGCACCAGTAATGGGTATGCGAGTTCTAAATATACAAAAGGAGCGCGCGCGTGCTCTGGGTTACAATTATCTCTTATCAGCTGTGCCCAGTGCACCGTCCCTTAACGTACGGGGAAGCTTTTTTCCTCACACCGACATTGACGTTGTGTGTGTGGCATTATACAACCACTACAGAGATAGAGTGTTAGGGCGGTTGCTACAGTATTGGGAGGCAGGATCATGGGTAGGATTATGAAAACATTGGTTTGTATACGTAGAAAAATGTTTTAGTGCGCCATTCAGTGGACTCTTCGTGTCTCGGTTGTATATGAGGCACACGGATGGGGCTGTAGGATTTTACTTTGGCTGAGAAATAAAGCTCTCCCGCAGGGTGGTGAGCAAGGGCTTTGGGCAGTGACACTGTCGCACATGCGCAGTGTGCAGTTTCGAGACAGATTTTATAGAGCCCGTAAATGGTTTGCTGTGGGCCCTGTAACACTTGTACCTTTTCAAGCAAATGTTTCGTATTTGGGTACTTTCAGTATCGATATTCGTGATCCATCCAACGAAATGAATGTTTTTCTTGAAATGACTAAAATTTAAACTATTATGTAAACATCATCCAGCAAAAAACAATGCTAGATGAAGATATGATTTTATTCTAACTCTAGCTACAACTATGTTAACGTTTCATGTGCAGTTTATTGTTTACGAATTCTACATGAATCCTAAAATGGGAAAAATCAATGTTGCAATGCATTGCTGAAAAAAGCTAAAATAGTTTTTCCATTACAATGCCCTTATCTTTTAATAATGGTTTTATCGTTATTTATATCGGTGCGGCTCGGTGGTATAGGTGACAGCGGCGCCGGTCTTCAAACGGCAGGACCCGGGGTTCAAATCCCATCCGGACCCGTCCCCCCGTAGTAAGGACTGACTAACCAACGGTACCGGTATCGGGTGGTGGTATCGGCCGTCTAGTAAGCCATTTCGATGGCCGGCATGACCTTAGAGGAGGTTAAAGCCAAGAAGAAGAACGTTATGTGTAGAACAAATGAACAAAGAAAAGATCAAAAATATTGCTCTTATCTTTAGGCAAAGCACAGCAAGAACTGTGTAATCTGTAACTATGATAATGTGCTATAGAGGGTTTAATCAAACGAAGGAATAATGAATAGAATTATATTGTAAAAGATCGAAGATTAAAATCTGAAAAAAGGAGTTAATAGAATAATATACAATGATCAAGAATTAAGAACATTTCATCTCTTTGTGACATCGTTTGTTGTCAAAATTCGAGTTATAATTTATCGATTGATTGGCTCACCCACTTTATTAGGCTTAGTCAAAACAGCATAACCATTTGCATAACCATTGTATTACCTCAACATATTTTAAAGGGTGCCAAAGTATATAAAGGGTGCGGAAGTATAAACACGATTAAAAAATTAGACAAAAAATAAAACCTGTTCCAGAAACTGAATGTTTATTTGATAAACAGTGTTTGTGGTGTGTTCTAGACTATTTCCCAAAAAAATAAAATAATTTAAAAATCCAATCGTAAGGCAAATGATTGCACTTTGGCACTGGACCAGCATGTTTTCGCATCATGGGCGCAGCATAGGTCGATTCAAACACTCCCGGATGTGTAGGTATCGGCCCTCATCGTCTCCGTTGTCACAAACGGTTCGGACATCATCGCGCATTCGCAAATGGCTTGCTTCACCATCGCCTATTTTCCGAATTTTGCGAGAAATATAGATTTGTCGATTTCTTCGACATCCTGGCTTTCAGGTACGGTGTAGTGCTGACCACCCGTAAGAGTTGTGTAGTCAAAATTTACGTACGACTCATCGTTCATCACACGATGCATGAGTATTGGCGACTCCGCAGCTTGTCGTACAGCTTCCCAGCTCGTAATTTAACGCATGCGGCCTTCTTTGTACTCCGTTTCCATTATTTTCTTTTGTTTTTTCTACGTTTTAATTATTCTATCTTTCCTTGGCACGTTGGATGGTACTTTTTGATGTATCCAGTTCTTGAGCGACATGGAAAATTTTCTTTCTTTGCTTTGAACGCTTTACTATTTCCCGGTCCAACTGTTGATCGACGGGACCGGGATTTCGGAAACTTTTCGGCCACATCCTGGCGGGCTTCGTACGTCTCCTGTGCTCACACGTTCCGATTTTGCTAATTGACGTAGCGAAATGTTAGCAGACGCGCACCATTTGTGCACAATGCTTTTGCGCTTTTCGACGGAAATGCCTCGCATTTTAACAGCCGCTTACTAGAAACGTCATTTAGAAATCATGCTTATAGTTTCGGGGGCACCCTTTAAGTCTGGTAACTCCGTACTAGGTGATCGTCGTCCGCCAATCCGTTATCCCGGCCTTGATGGCGGACGATTCCACGTCATTCTCCCACGTCAATCTGGGCCTCCCACGCCTTCTCTGTCCGTGTGGACGGCCTAAAAGGACCTTCTGATTCCTGGATCGTCCGGTGCTATGCGTATAATCTGGACAGTCCATCGGAGCCTGGCGAGCGTAATTCGCTGCACTACGTTGCGGTCGTCATGCATTTCGTACAGCTCGTCGATGTAGTGGCTCCTCCATTGTTCTTCCATACATATGGGGTCAACATTCGTTCTGAACAACTTCCTCTTGAACGCAGCTGAGAGGGCTTCGTCTGTTTTGGACAGGGTCCATGTCTCAGAGGCGTATGTGAGTACTGGGACTATAAAGGTACAATACAGTCTCAGTGAGATGTTTCCTCAGGCTGTAGAATGACCGGAAACTCCCGTCTCTATGCTGTTTTCGGTACTGAATTTTGACCCGAAGGTGAAGTGGTGAAGTGGTATAGGTGAAGTTTTGTGCGACTTCAAATTGGCGGTCACCTATCCGTACATCACCCCCACGTAGTTCCGGATTTCTTAGCAGGGCCGCTGATGGTGCCACCATCAATTTGGTCTCTGGCCTCTGCTACCTGGGAGAGTCGTATATCATCAGCGTATGCCAAGATCTGGGTTGACTTATAGAAGATGGCTCCCGAAGTGTCCACCTCAGCGAGTCACGGATGGCGCTCTCTAGCGCCAAGTTGAATAGGAGACAGGCGAGCCCATCTCCCTGACGCATGCCTTTGGTGGTAGCAAAGGACCCTGAGAGTATTCCATCCACCTTCACCTGGCATTTGTAGTTGGTCATGGTCATTCTAACAAGCATGATCAGTTTGGCCGAGATTCCAAAAGCGTTCAAGGCCTTGTAAAGTTTTACCCTGGTTATGGTATCATATGCGGCCTTGAAATCTATGAAGAGATGGTACGTGTTCAACTGCTGTTCAGCCATCTTCTCCAAGATTTGCCGCATGGTGAAGATGGTCCGCATGGTCCATCTACATTAGTTTTCCAAATTTTATGTGATTAGTTTTAAAAATGAATAATATAAATGAATTTTTTAACAACTTGACGGCCGCGCATTGCGTATTGTTTTTTTTTTTAGCTGAACGCCGGCTTTTCGTATCTTTATTCCTTTATTCGTATATTCGTATTAATAAAATGTAAATGTAATAATTATAATAGATAAATAAACGTTTTCCCTCGTTTAGAGACTACGATGTTAATCTTTTTAAAGAAAGGCACCAAAATTCAATTTCTGACAATATTAATAATTGTCGAAAAATGTTTATAATCACAGATCGATGCGGTCATATACCGCCTTCAATGAATATTTGCGTCATTACACCATGGTGTCATTACACCATCGACTTTCAATCGATAATTTTTGGCACCACTTTGCAGACCTGTAGATAAAATATGTTTGGCCACATTTTCGTAATATCCTGGCGTTATCGATCAGTTAAATTAAGTCTTGAAACATATACGTTTGATAACAAATGGTCTTGTCATGGTTTTGAGTTTTTTTTTCTAATACAATTTGATGAACTCTCTTACTAAAATAATACAGCACTAGTTTGATTTAAAACCATTCTCCCTGTTTTGATTTGTTACGTGATGGGGTTTAAACAATTTTTCCATGTAATTGTGTTATGTAGCTTGTTTTGTTTTTTTGTTGTTTTGTTTTCATGTGTAAAAACCAATACAATGATAATAAGTCTCCTTTACCGTTTTTGTTCTCCAAAGTTTTGTTGATTTTGATTATATGTTTACTCTTTCAATTTGGTTTATAATTTGATTTTTACTTGTTTCTTTTCTTCGGTTTTATTTAACTAACTATCTATTAACGTTCTTCAGTTTACACGAAAAGTCTGAACTTGGTTAATGATTTGATTTAAGTTACATTTTTGTTTTCATTACTTTAATCAAAACTTGAAAATAAACTCTTGATTTGTGATTTATAAATTTTATATTATTTCTCTTTTTTTTCTCTCGTTTTTTTTCTTCTAACCAACAGATCAGTATACTGCAGAATTCCCAGAGTCAGAGTGTTTGAGTTGTCACTTTCCTGACATTCCACCATCAAACCCTTCAATCCGCAATTCGCCATCAACATCTTCGTTTGCCGTCGTTTTAATTGCGTGCCCCCAATCGTCGTAAAGAACGTGTGCTTATCAAACGGATCCTTTATCCTGTTGTATTTGCAACCAAAATGATGAATATACGAATTGTATTGGAACGGTAGTAAAAAGTATTGGTTTCCAGCACGCAATGGTTGTCGCTGTAAAGACCGTGATTTGGTGAAAAGAAAAAAATGAAATGTTGACAAATGTGTGTTGTGTAATGTGATATATGTACTCCGTTTTTTCGTGGGAAAATAATTTAATGAACTTATTTACTTGAAATGAAGAATTCCATGTGAAGGATTATAAGTGAAATATATACTTTAGTTTTTTGAGAAGATAGATTCGAAAATTATCTTTATAATCACTAAAAGAACAGACATACGATAATATTGATTAGACCACTTTGCGTTTAGTTTCTTATGTGATATTTGGTTATACTGTTAAACGTTTTGACGAATGTTGGAATAGTGAAATAGTTTGTAGAATCGAACAGCTGATTGTTACATATACGCCTTTGGAGATCGCATTTTAATTTATAATTTCTGCTGCAAATATTTTAATTATAAATATTTGCACTTTACGTACACTTCTAATAGATTCATTTTTTTACCTACATTTTTGATCTCATAGATCGACGATCAGCAGCCATCCACGATTGTCGTCTGGAAGTGGAAGTAGCAGCTGGTACAACGGAGGAACAACCAATAACAACAACGATAAGAGCCCAACTTCCTCCCATCAGCATCCATCCGGTTCGCTAGCCTCCACGCAATTGCAGGATATTAGAATAGGAGTCAGCCATAACAACAGTGTAAACAACGTTAATAACAACAACAACAACAACAACAATAGCTATGATGGATATGCTGTGAAGCAACAAAAGTCGCAACAATCACTCCCGAAGTCTCATCGATCCGGTTCGGAGTCGGAATCGCTAAACGATCCGCATCTACACTACCACTCCCATCAGCACCACTCCAGCAATCACAACCACAGCCACAACCACCTTCCCCACAATCAACAGCAACCTCACCATCATCACTCATTGTCGCGGAATTCGTCACCGGTGCTGTCCTCCAATCCAACATTGCACGGTCATTATCAGCCGGCCAATCATCACCATCTACCGAGTGGTAGTAGTAGTGGTGGTATAACGAGTGTTGCAGGTGTCGAGCGAAGTGAACGGGCTCATCTTAACCACCAGCAGCAGCATCATCTGCAGAACCAGCAGCACCACCACCTGCACCATCATCGGTCGGCGTCACGTTCGCGATCACGCTCGCCCAGCAGTAGATCGTCCTCTTGTTCCTCCTCGACGCACAGTAGTGGCGGCGGGGCACCGAACCATTCTGGGGAAGCTGGCACGACGACGAACCTCTCGGGACGTAGCAGTGGCAGCGGCAGCGGCAGTAGTAGTAGTACCGGAGGAGCATCATCGGTTGGACTGCTGCCCTCGCTGCCGACGCCCTATGGCCGCGGCGATGCTGCTGCAAACTGCTCACCACCATCCCCTTCTACTACTGGAGCAGTAAGCGTTGGACGGACTCTGCTACAATCCGCTATTTCCACGGCAGCTGCAGTAGCAGCAGCAGCAGCAGCAGCAGCCGCCGCAGCAGCAGCAGCAGCCGCAACAACAGCGCCTGCAGCAATAACATTGCCAGCAGCAACGCACCAAGAAAGTAGCAGCAGTAGCGGCCACAGTGGCTGTACTGACGGCCCGGACGGCGGTAACGCTAATAATGCAGCTAACGGCTCAGGCAATCAAGGCAGAAGCAGTAGTAGCAGCAGCAGCAGCAGCAGCAGTTCGAGTAGCACCAGTTCAAGACACAGTTTTAGCGGTGCATCCGTTGCCGGTGGTGGAGGTGGAGGGGGTGCATCGTGCACTAGCGTCACAACGACGTCGTCGACCGCTGGTGGAGCAGCAGCAGCAGCAGCAACAGCATCTGCAGCAGCTCCAATCAGCAGCGGCGGTGGAGGAGGAGGCGGTGGCGGCGGCTACGGTGGAGCAGGTGGAGGAGGAGGAGGAGGAGGTGGAAGTGCGGGAGGAACAGGCAGTGGAGCAGCAGTGCTCAGTAACGGGAGCTCTGGCGGCGGTGGTAGCACGAGTTTGATCAATTGTCATTCGGACGATAACCGCCCGTTGGCAATTTGCGTCCGAAATTTGCCTGCCCGCTCGTCCGATACCTCACTCAAAGATGGCTTGTTCCACGAGTACAAGAAGCATGGAAAAGTGACCTGGGTGAAGGTGGTCGGTCAAAATACCGACCGATACGCGCTGGTCTGCTTCAAAAAACCGGAAGATGTCGACAAGGCGCTGGAAGTGTCCCACGATAAGCTGTTCTTCGGCTGCAAGATAGAGGTGGCACCGTACGCGGGCTACTACGACGTGGATGACAACGAGTTCCGACCGTACGAGGCGGAGCTGGATGAGTACCATCCGAAGTCGACACGGACACTGTTTGTCGGCAATCTCGAGAAGGACATTACCGGGAGTGAGTTGCGTAAACATTTCGAGTGTTTTGGTGAAATCATAGAGATAGACATCAAGAAGCAGGGTGTGAGCGCGTACGCGTTTTGTCAATATTCGGACATTGTGAGTGTAGTGAAAGCGATACGGAAGATGGACGGTGAGCATCTTGGCAACAATCGCATTAAGCTCGGGTTCGGCAAATCTATGCCAACTAACTGTGTGTGGCTGGATGGGGTCTCGGACAGTGCAAGCGAGCACTATCTGGCAGCACAGTTCAATCACTTCGGCACGGTGTCGCAGGTGAGCGTCGATCGGGATCGCAAGCTAGCGCTTATTTACTACGAGCAAGTGCAGCAAGCGCAGGCGGCAGTGAAAGAGATGCGCGGTGTGATGTTGCGCGGCCGCAAGCTGCAGGTGGACTTTGCGTCTCGCGAGTGTCAGGAGGCGTTTTTCGATAAGTTAGATAAGCAACAATCCGGGGGCAGTATATCTTCGTCGTTCGGATCGCCCCGCTTCGGTGGCGTTACAGGAATCGCTGGAGGCGCTAGTAATAATAGTAGTGTTAGTGGAAATGTTAGTAATAGTAGCAGCACCGGCGTTGGTGGCACCAACAGTGCTAGTTTGAACAGTACTAGTAGTAACAGCGGGAGTAATAGCAACAGCAATATTTCGATCCGCAACCGATCCGGTGCATCGTTCAGCCGTCCAGGCAATCCGCTCAGTGGTAGAGGAGGAAGCGATACCGGGTCAGCTGCTGTGAATGCGAACGTCGTCGGTGGAAGCGCTTCGCCTCGCGTTGACCCGCTATCACTAGCGTCGTCATCTTCGGCATCGGTGGCCGCATCGTCTGCAGCGGCCGGTGTTGTTGGCGTCGGTAGTGTTAGTTCGCGGGGCGGTAACAGTGGGTCGACAGGCGGTGGTGTTGTTGGTGGATCATCCCGATCACGAAATGTGCGATATTCGAGCGAAGACTACTACTCAGAGGGTGGTGGTAGTGGTGATAGGCGACTTCGTAGTTACGACGAATATAGTCAAGGATCGGCCACCAGCTCGACGCACGAGGATGAGCGGTACGACCATCATGAGCATAATAATGGTAACAGTGGCAATAATGCTGCTGGTATCACTGGTGGTAGTGCCCATGTTGGATCCTCGAGTGGAGGAGGAGGCTACAGTCGGAGTAGTAGCCTCATAGACCGCTTATCTGGAGCTCACCATCACCACCACCATCACAATTCATCATCGTCCGACTCTCCACCCTCGTCGTCTGCGCCATTGCCCGGAGGTAATGCTACGGGTGCAGGAGCAGGAAGTAGCTGTTTGTCATCCTCGATACAATCCCGCCTAGGTGGCGATGTTGATCTATCACCTTCGTCGACCGGTAGTAGTATACGGAAACGCAGCGAGAAAGGCACAGGTAACATTAGCATTACTTAATTCATTTAATTGACCGCTTATTGAACGTAATCTTGCTTCGATTAATATTAAGCTCACTCCAGCCCAACAGACAATTATAGCGGTTGTCCGTTGCATTTCGTAATAAAATTAATTTGATGCTTTTTCATCATCTTCTAGAGCATTTCGATTGCAAAGTTGCTTTTTTAAATGCATACGTTACCGCCGCCAATAGATGACTCGAGTTGCAATTCTTGTAGCTCGATAACCTTGCGAAAAATGTTATAACTTTTTCGATCCACACGTTCGCCTAAACTCGGGCCATGGATCGGGGCGGACTTGTTCGAGCCTCGTACGCCATAAAATTTTCTGTTGGGTGATTGATTGATTCAAAAGTGCACGTTTAGTTCAAACATGGTCCACTAATGCTTTCTGTTGTTTCGTCATTTATATTTTCTCTTGTCTACAGGTGGCGATAGTAGTAACATGCGTTATCTGCAGAAGGAGCGTGTACATATATTAGAACAGCTAGAAGAATGCCCGTCCAGTGGCGATGAGTTGGTTAGCCCCAAGAAGCGTATCAAATACAATTCTGACGGACACCATCATCACCACCATCACCATCATCATCACGGTAGTGATTCAGATCGAGATCGTGATCATCGCGATCACCGTGATCTTCGTGATCCGTCGCCTGGAACACCTGTTGCGGGTGGCGTTGGTGGTGGCCCTGCCGCAGTCAACAGCAACAGTAGTAGCAGCAGCAGTAGTAATAACTTGCATCACTATAACAGTCACCACCACCATCACCATCACCATCATCATAGTAACAACAACAGCGATAGTGGAGGAATGGGAGGCGGAGGCGGTATTGGTGGATCCTCGATCAGTGGCATACAGTCATCATCCGCACTGACGCACCGGAAATCGATGGAGGTACGTCGACTGTCCGAGTGTAACTTGCAAACATCGAAGCAATCGTCATCCTCATCGACCTCCGCATTGACTGGTGCAGGAGTTGGTGGTGGAGGAGTAGGAGGAGGAGGTAGCCATAGCAGGAGACCGTCCACCGAAAGCACATCGTTACACCAGCGTCACGGTAGCAGCAGTAGCAGTAGCGGTATCAGTGCTTCCATTTCGAATCAATCACACCTGGACGGCGGTGGCGGTAGTAGCAATCACTCGTTGTACTCGCATCACTTGAGCAAACGACGAAAAATGATTGCTTCCGATAGTGGTAGTGGAGGTAACGGCGGCACACAAACCGTACCGTCGTCCGGTACAACGGCGTCGAATGGTGGTGCAGCTAGTAGTAGTTCTACTGGCAACAGCAGTGCTAACAGTGGAGGTGCAGGATCTTCAGCAGGAAGCGGAGCGAGTAGTTTGACAACCTCAAACGAGCATCACCATTCATCACGCGGGCGTGGCCATCAGCTGCACTCCATACATTCTCATGAGGCTAGTGGAGGCGAAAGCGCGGACGGTTCGCGACCCGGCACCCCACTGTGCGATGAACGACCGGAGAATCTATTGCCTAGTGAACCTCGCCGCATACCCACGGGACGATCGTACAATCAGGAACCTCTCGTACTTCCGCTACCTCGGTTTGCGGTGCAGGTGTTTCAGCAGAGTCGGCTCAACGCATTACAACAGCTGCAGCAAACTGCTACGTCTACCACCGGGACATCAGCTAGCGGCGGAGTGTCTGCTTCGTCGTCGTCCTCTTCGTCATCCTCATCCGCTTCATCTTCGTCGACCGTTGATAGGCAGATGACGGCGAGTGGGAACAACGGTGCCAATGCAGCCGCCGCTACGTCCTCGATTGGATCATCTTCTGGAGCGTTATCCTCTAGCAGTGCAAACCAGATTCACCCGTCATCTTTTACGTCCAATTCTAGTCTGCAGAGCAATAGTAGCGCCCTGTCCAGCCCACCGCCCGTTGGTATAGCGTCCTCTAAGCTGACGACGCCTTTGCAAATTAACACTATGCATACATCAGGGACGACATCCGGGAGTAACAGTTTTAACATGGCCGGTAGTGGTGTGTTCTCGATGTTGGACACAGCAAACGAGATGGTCCCAGCCAGTCCACCGCCACGAGCTTCCTCCGTTAGTTCAACCTCCAGCGATTCGAGTGATCTTGGCCTTTCGCTTGATGAGCGTATCAAAACGCTGGATGAAAAGTTTGAAAAGTGGTCTGGTAGCACACAGGCGGCTTCTGTTGGTCGGCTAGCCGTGGGTAACAGTGTCACCATTGGTAATACCAGCACTGCTGCAACCATCGTCAATAACAGTGGCAGTAATAGTTCGAGTGATCTTCATTTTCTAAATGATCGCCATCATTATTCTACGAGCAGCAAAGGATATTCTAATCATCATTCCTCCTCCTCCTCCTCTCTCCATCATCACCATCATCAGACGCAACAGCAGCAACAATCGTTTAGCAATCATATTGCGGGAAGCAGCAGCAGCAGTTTGCTAAACCATCATCACGCTCATCACCTGCAATCACCACTGTCTGCTGGATCATCGTCTAACTCTTCCTCCTCCCTAGCGGCCACGGGCTCGTCGTCGTACCGGCACAAGTTTCTTGATCTCGATGTACATGAACTTCCCCCTTCGGACATCGTCAAGTCCGTTCTTTCGAAGAAATCGATCTTTGACGAAGATCTCAAGCGGTTAGAAAATATTGACGACAAATATGAGCCTCGTGATTTTTCCAACTATTCGAAAACCAGTGCCACTTTGGCTTCGGCTGCTACGATCGCTACCGTACTGGGCAACAGCATTGCTGGTACGATCGGTGCTCCAGCAATGGTCCAACAAGTAGGAGTGGCCCTGGGAAATGTTTCACCTGTCATAGCAAACAGTGTTGTGTCGTCGGCTAGTGCATCTCCGGTGCATTTTGGTTCAATGAAATCGTCAGTACCATCAACGACGTTAGTAGCCTCCACCGCTCAACAACAAAATCCAGCTGGTGCTCCAGTTTTAACTGCAGTAAACACAACGGCACCGACTTCTGTTACGACAACCGTTTCACAAACAACAACAGCAGCTGTAGCGGTTGCAACAACTACTGCAGCTCCCACCGCTGTACCGCGGGTCAGTGGCAGTAGTGCTTCGGTATCACCTATGAACAGCCCACAGCCGTACAACAGTCCTAACCCGTCAGTAAAATCCTGCCTTCAGTATCCTTTTCCCAGCCATCCACCATTGGCTCAACAAGCATTATCGCCGTCGTCCGGGTCCAGTGGTGTCACAACAACAACAACAGCAACGACCAGCAATAGCAGTAGCGGCACTGACACTGGAGTCACGACCGTAACAGAGTCCCTGGACGTCTCGCCGTCAACAACGACGACTGAAGCGAAAACAGTGACATCGCATGCATCTGTGGTGGATAGCGATAGTAGTAATCCTTCCGGTTTACTGCTCACCAATCCGATAAGCGGCACCAGTAGCAACGACAACGATCCAACAGTTACGTCATCCCCGTCCGTTAATAATAATAGTAAAGATAGCAGTAGCAGTAACAATACGACAAATAGTAGAAGTGCAGCTACTCCAGCTGCTGGTATGGTTGCAGCTGGTTCATCGACTATTGCTACTACTAATAATCACAATGCGGCGGCTATCGCAACAGTTGCTAATGCTGCCGCCGCCACTGCATTATCGTCGTCGTCGTCGTCGTCGTCATCATCATTATCTTCGTTGTCGTCGTCAACCAGTAAACCAAAGACCAATGTTTTAAATAAAAGTATTAGTTTAACGGAAAAAACAAGTACAAACGCTAGCGGTAACAACAATAATAATTTAATAAACAATAGTGATAATCTAAATAGTAGTAGCAGCAGCGGTGGTAGCAACGCTAGCACTGGCACTGGTTCTAGTGTTAACCATCCGTCTTCAGCAACTGCGGTTGTATCGTCGTCAGAAGTAACACCAACGACAGTAGCGAGTATACCACAAGTACAGAATCAGAAACTGTCCTCTTCTGTGTCGTCGGCTTCGTCAGCCTCTACTTCGTCGTTGTCGTTATCGTCATCATCATCATCAGCAGCAGCAGCAATAGTAGAGTCGTCCATAACTAGTAACTATAATGTGGTTGTGAAGAGTAGCAGTAGCAGCAGTAATACTAATGCAGCTGCAAACAGCGTACCGGGAAGTACAAACGTTGGTACGATCAAGCTGGGCATGAGTGGCAATGGTGATGGCAGTGCACCACCATCCCATGAAGTAGTAGTACCGCCTATGCATTCCAGTAGTAATAGTGGATCGCAGAGAGAGGAATCATCTAGCAGCAAAACTACCAACAGTATCGGGAGCAGTGGCAGCAAACATCACAAGGATCGACGAAAACTATCCACCGCGTCGTCTACCTCATCGACATCTTCGTCGAGTGTAGTATCGTCTCCGAATCCTGCCTCAGCTGGTACCGCCTGTGGGTTGAATGTAGCGGATGAGCATCCTGAAGAAGTGACAGCACCATCAGCAACTTCGTCGGCATCGTCAAAACATTCGAACAAATCGAACAAGTCCAACTTACACACCCACCATCATCATCATCACCATCATGGTGATCACAGTCACCGGAATAGTGGTAGTCACCATAACCATCGTCATCACAGTGATAGCATCAGTAGCAATAGTAGCAACAGCAGCAGTGGTAGTAATGTTAGCGGTTCCAATAGTGTGAAGAACTCCTACAAAGAACACGATCGTAATCACGTGTCTGCTAGTAGTGAGCTTTCAGCTATTGGAGGTGGGTCGTCTGCAATGAACAGCAGCAGTTACCGAGATGAATTCGATCGACTGAAGCAGGAAGCGGCTGCTGCAGCGGCAGCGGCTCACACATCTGGTGGATCATTGAAGCGCAGAGATAAGGATCGAGAGGAGCGACCTGTTAACGACGATGAATCACGCAAAGTAAAGGAAGATGTCAGTAACAGTCATGTGGATCATCGTGAAAAGGACAGTTATGCTGTTGAAAAAGATCGATCGAGAGAACATCATAAGCGAAGCGATGAGACGACAAAAGAGCACGAAAAAGATCGTCGCAATGCGAAGGCAAGTAGTGGTGGGATGTCGAACGATTCCGAGCAATTGAAAGATTCGTCGGGACACAAAAATCAATCATACCATCAGGACGAGTCCTTGCAACATCTTCACCATCATCATCGAGAGCGCTCTTCGGATAAGGATCGCCGCGATCGTGTCAACTCCACTGGCAGTGGATCTCCAGCAAGAAGTTCATCTAAACGACGTCTTAGTTCGCAAGACAGCGTTGAATCGTCTTTGGAGGAAGCGACATCGCTTAAAAAGATACGGTCCAGTGCTTCGCAGGACGGCAGTTGTACTGTTGCGATGCTATCTACCGGTGGAAACGGATCGAAAAGTGGGGAAAGAAGAGAGTCTGGCAAAGAAGGTCGACGAGAGAGCAGTAAGTATCACCATCACAAAAGTAGCAGTCGAACGGCGGAGGTTGGTGCTGCTGCTAGCGGTGGTAGTCATAACCACCGATCAGAAAAGATCTCATCCAAATCCAGCGTAGCTAGTAGCGGTGGCAATCCTACTGCTGCAGTCCCATCGACAACGGCGAACCATGTTGGCTCGTTGGAGAAAGGATCTTCGGCTAAGCACACAGAAAATCATGTGATCGACAAACAACAGGCATACTTGCTAGAAGAGCGTCGTAAAGAGATCATGATAGCGAGTGAAGACCATCATCACCAGATTGGTGCTGTTGCTGCGGGAGGAGCAATCAGTGTTACTACAGGTGGCAATATTGGCAGCAGTGGTGGTGTATCCCATCATCATAAGCGCAAGGAACGTTATCACGATAAACACAAGTCAAAGAAAAATCGCGACCCAACACGTGACAAAGAAAACACATTGAATGCAAACTTTCCTGCCGATAGCTATGGCGAAAATCGATCAACAAGCGACGAAGAAGAGCAGAGTAGAATACGCTACAAAAAGGAACGAAAGGAATTGCAGGAGTTTGCGAAACAGCGCCATCATAGTTCTAGCAGTACGGGCATTGGACTGGATGGAGTAGACTACAAGTTGGCTGTCAATAAGCTAAACTGCGGCAGTAGCGGAGGTGGTAGAGCGGATCGCAAATCGTCACAACCCGTCAGCCGCGCAGAGTCATCTGCCGAAGAAGGGCGCGAAAAGAAAAAATGTCGATCGAACAGCAGTCGTAAGGCGAACAGCTCTGATACGGATGATTCGGATGAACCTAAGAAGCATTCAATCTTCGACATTCCCGATGATGGGCCTAATATATCCATGTACGACAAGGTGAAGGCTCGATCTTGCAAAAATATGCAGAAACAGGAGGAGGAAAAGAAAATCAAAGCCAAGTTTTCGCAATTAAAGCAGTGCAGAGCGAAACGGGAGGGTAAAAACCGATCGAAAAGCTGGGAAGAAGGCGACGATTCTGATTCCGATGCAATGCACTCAGACACGACCATCAACAGCAAGTACAATCACAAAGATCCTAACAAAAGTGGCATGGTGACAACGACTGATGACGAAGACCACGCTTCTACAACACCCCGATCGCGACGCAATTTCAAGGGTTCATCACTGGCTTCCGACTCAGACGAAGGGCCTGATCATCCGCACCACCAGCAGCGCACGGCAATGTTCAATCGCGATCGGTTGAACGATCTGTGCGATGACGAGAGCAGTGAGGGTGGTGGAAATTTGATGCTCCATAATGTGGGTGATGGGCGCGATAAGTTGAATCGTGACCATCATCATCGGCAGCAGAAACAGGATTACCACGAAAAGAATGTTCGACGCAGTTCTGGTGAAGATAAGAAGTTATCTCGCAAGAATTCTCGCTCTACGCGTATACAATCAGACACGGAAACGGACGACGAAGCGATATCACGTGAAAGATCCAAGATGAAAGTATCGAGTGGCGCTAGTCGGTGCGAGAGTAGTATGATTTCGGATGCAGAATTCAATCACATCAACGATAATATTGGGCGTATGTTTGGTGGCAGTTCGGAAGCCAAAGAACAGCTATGTCGGAATGCAGGTAGTGAGCAGGATGTTAAGATCAAAAAGGAAGTTAAGAGCGAGGATGAGTGCGCAATGGATGAAAGCAAAAAAGGCACTACCAACGTTCCAATATCGCTGTCTGCTTCAGTAAGTCTTAGCGATGGCTTGAAACAAGCTATGGTTAGTGAAGACCGTAAACCATCCACATTTGCTCTTATCGCCAGTGATATATCGGATGATGATTTGGTGAAAACGGTAGTGAAATCGGAATATCCGCCACACAACTCTATTTCATCGCTACCGGTAACACCGACAACCGCATTAATATCATCGATCAAGCGTGAGCCGATCGACGGTTTAAATTTGTACAAGTCATCCAAGGAACGCCAACATCAGTTGTGCGATCAATCCGGATCGGATGGAACTGATTTAATGCATCACACGGCATCTAAAGCGGACATGAGTCAAACGGAGTCGAAGAAAAGACACAAGAAAAAACAAAAGCGCAACAAAGGTCTCGATGGCAGTAGTGGCAATTACGAGCAGCTGGAGAAAGAAATGCCTACAACGCCCAAAACCTCCGATGTGCGTGGCGATGATACAGAAACGATTGTTACTGCTGCTATGGCTCAGTTTAACTCCACACCATCGGCAGTCGGTGCTGATAGTATTAACTGCGGCAACATTTCACTGGCAGGCCTTTCTGCCGGTGGCATCATCAGTCAGCAAACAACGAATGTTACCTCTGTCGCAACGCAGTTGAGTGAAGATTCGAAAAAATCAACGTGTGAAGATCATCACTCCTCATCGTCTTACAACAAGAAGAAACACAGCAGTGGAAAGAAAGAAAAGCGACGAGATCGGTCTAAGGAAGACCACGAAAAATCAACCTCATCCTCGTCGAGTCGTTCGAAGAAATCAAAAAATCGCCACAAAGAAGGTGCTAGCGGTGGCGGCGGTACAGCTAGCAGCATCGCTGGCAATGTTTCTGGCAGCGCCAATAGCAAATTTCTTGACATGGAACTGTTTGGCCCGATATCGGATGAAGAGTCGCAACACTCGTCCGTGGAAACGGAAGCATCTCATGGTAAGCAAGGTTCGGTAGAACCAGATGAGAGCAAGGAGGAGGATTTGCAGCACCAGAATACCGAACATAAGGATAGAGCTATTCCAACGGACGGAGGAGGACTACCAACGTTGATGGGCGAATTTTCCAAAACAATTGCGGAGAATCAACAAAACTCAATTGCCAAGCAGCAGGAGTTATCTTCTACTTCAACGCAAAGCGCCACATCAGCTGATCCACTCACTGACAAGGAATCGCGCAAGCGCAGCAAAGAGAAGAAACGGCGTGATCGTGAGAAATTGCGTGTCTCGATGGCGATGCTCAAAGACGAAGAAAACAGTGTCGATTTGGATGAAGCTGGTAGGGCGCTCGAAGCGCAGCTGATGAGTGATAACGATCAGAAGGTTGAAGATGTGTCACCGGCATCTACTATTGCCAGCGCTTCTCTCAGCGGAAAACGCTCCTCAGTTGATGTGTTGGACGTGTTTCGTTACACGGATGGAGATGGCGACGACAGTATGGAGACGTCGTATGGAGAGAAAAAGGATTTGCCATCAGCTTCCTCCAACGAGCACAATCGCAAAGATAAGAAAAAGAAAAAGAAACGTGGAAAAGAGGAGAAACACAAACATCATCATAATAGTGGTAGCTCGCTAGGCAGTGGCATTAGTACGACTGCCAATAACACCATAGGTAACAATATTGTACACAGCGGGTCTACACTAGCCCCGATAACTGATGGAAGTAGCAGCGTTTCTCACAACAGTCCCTTCGGAAGTAATAGCAATCAAGTAAACAGTCATTCAAAACCACAACCATCTACTACGACGCCTGTTACGCCGACGATCACTAAACTGTCTCTTGATATCATTTCTGCCCAGCAAGACGATTTGAAACATAACTTCAGTAAACCGTCGCCCAGTTTGCCATGTCTGCTTGATGAAAGTCCACCTCCATCCAACAAACAGCAGCTGACAGCGCAAATGAATGCTCGCGAGTCCACCGGAACGGGAAGCGCGGAGGAGCGAATAATATCATCCTCGTCTTTACCAGGTGTTACTGAGGCTAAGCGGGAAATAACATGTTCTACGCCAACATATGACATGGAAAAGACATCAGTTGTCCCGGACGACAAAACGAGCTCCTTTGTAGGAGGCACTACTAAGCAGAAGATTGAACAGATGGAAAAATCGGAACTTCCGGTACCACCATTTGGATACGACCTTGACGAACAATTGCACGAGAAAGCAGTAATGTCTATTTCGGGCGAATTCGCAGATAAGCTTAGCAAAGCCGACAAAGGAACTGCGGTGGATGGGAAAGAGACAGAGCTAAAGCATCAAGTTAACGAGAAGCAAAAATTGGACGAATCGAAATTGCAACTCATTGAGGAAAAATCGCGCGTAGTGATCTCGCAGGAAGAAACTGAAGATGCCGTAGCAGCATTGCTTGGCGAAAGTTTCGGCACGTCCAATACACCCGATTTCTCCGACATGTACAGCGATCCAGTTGAAGAAGAGCAATTGTCTTCACAGTTACACGTCGAGGATGAGCCTCCCCAGATACCGGAGGAAGACGACGAAGAGATGAAGAAGGCAATCATGAGCTTGAATGCGGAAGAGCTGGACATGAAGGAAGCGGACACGCCGCAATCGGAGCATGATTTGCAAATCGACACAGACACTGAGGATACGAACCTGGATGACGACCACCAGTCCAGTTTGCTACGTTTCGATAATCCACCAAAAACACCCGACGTTGATCTGAGTCAGATTGGCAAACCGTTGATCGAAGGATCGCAATTGACAAAAGTCGGCGACAGCCTAACGACTACAATAGTCGCGGAAAGTAGCAGTTCAGGAAGTAGTAGTACAACGAAAAAGGATGATTCTAGTGGGAAATTGGAGATGCCCTCTACACCGGGTAAAAATGTGGCTAGTGATTCGCCATCGCAAGCCAGCTCTGACGAATCGTCTGCTCAATCATCGGTCAAACTCAGTGGACGTCCATCAAAAACATCCGTACCAATGCTGGAGTCATCGAAAGTAAGCGCTGCTTTCAAGGGAACAGCGGTTGTGCATGACGGTGTGTTCTCGGTCAATATACAAAACCAAAAAATCATTATACCAACGACGACGTCTCCGAGTGCTAAGGAGCGTGAGCGATCAACCGTGTCCGTTGTGGGTAACATAGTGGATGTGAAATCGAAGACTATTGGTGTTGACCCCAGTTCAACGTCGACAGCAATAATAACGTCCACAGTGTCAGTATCGCTGGCAGGGAATCAGTCTACAATCAAATTAAATACATCCAGTCCAACCACTCCCCAAAGTCCAAGATCGATCAGTATTGGACTATCGTCTCAACAACCAGCATCGCCAGTCACTGGACTTTCATCAGCAGCCAACTTACGCCACCAATATATAGTACAAACACCCCCTACAATCACTATTCCCGAACAGCAACCGGTCATCTATCATCCGGTGTCAACACCGACGGATGCTACTCCTCGCGGTCCAACAGTTGCTACATTGAATAGTGGAGGTACTAGCGTTCAATCGCCAAAACAGCAACTACAAATCGCTCCACAGTCTCCATTTGCACGAACGTCATCGCCAACCGCACTTCGACAATCTGCAAATAGCAGCAATCGACAGTCTCCGCAGCTCAGCCCCATCATGCAGTCGGGAAACAGTCCTCAAGCGATGATTATTCACCACGGTGGACATATTGTAGTACATTCGCCAAACGCATCCCAAGCCCAAGGATCAACTTTAGGACAGGGAGGATTCCTATCTCAGAAATCAGTGACACCGGTGACGGCACCAGGAGCTGCTGGACATCAGTATCAACATCATCATCCGTCGCAGCATCATTCGTCACAGGGTGCACGTATGCCATTAGCAGGAGGAGGACAGCTGAAACCTGTATCCCTTACAGGAGGATCGCCGAAACCAAACGAACAACATCCGATCAAGACTCAGTTCAGCAGTGGTGGAAGCCCTGGAGCAATGCAAAGAATCATTACAGCCACTGCAGCACCAGGCTCTCCGTCTAGTATGGCTAATTTGGTACTAGATTCCACTCCTACTAAATCCAAGATCGTGGTAAACGCAACGAGCAGCAGTTCAACAACATCAGTCTCACTGTCAACAGCACATGCTACTGGCAAATCGATAGATACTTCGCCTAAAACTACGCCCACCGTAGTTGTAGCATCCTCCACGCTCGCAGGAACACCGGTTAAGACAACCACGATTGTGACACATCAACCCATAAACATAACATCAGTAACGCATGCTCAGCAAACGAGACAACAGTCGGCAATAACTGTAACTACTGCTAAAAGTTCATCACAGGCTCAATCTGCAACGACTACTGTAGCGTATCAAAAATCAGTCGCAGAGCAAAACACAGCTACCCTTGGCAAGGGAAAACCGTCTGATATTAAGACGAATTCGATATTTGCAGCTGCCAGTAATGCAATATCAACAATAACATCCAATCCTAATCATCAACCAATTACGCCAATTACGTCAGAACCGGTATCCAAATCATTGTTTACCTCTGACGAGTTGTTGAAAGGATCGGCAGCTATCGTTGCTGTTTCGGCCGAAAAGAAATCAGAGTCTGAAAAGAAAGAAAGCTCGAACGAGAAGAAATCCAGCGAACCCAACACGAAACAGATGTCAGTATTGGATGATTCGAAACCAACGGCATCAACGACGCTGGCAACTACTGTTAGCGTAGATGATCAGGAAACAGACTCAAAAGAGGACAGCGATTGCTGGTCCACAAAGGAGATCAACATAGACTCTGTGATTAAGAAAGTTGATGCGTTGTGTTCGGAAGATGATTCGTCTTCTTCGCAACCCACTGCTGCGGTTGCTGCCGTGAGTAATATCAGTGCTATTGATAAAGCAGCTTCCACCATTGAAATGGTGGCTAAAGGAGGTGGGGAAGATATAACGATCAAAACACCGTCGTTGCAGCAAGAAGAATCTAAAGGAGATTCTGTCAATAAGTTTCTCCAATCTTCGAGCATCGGTCAGGGAGATGCTACAGGAGAATACAGCAAGAAATCGGAAACTGTCTCCACGAAGTCGGTTGAAGATCAACGTTGTGTTGGTACTAGTGGGACTCCTGCAACACCAGTCATCGATGACGAGGAAGTCGAGGATGCAGTAGCCGGTGAAGCATCGGAGAAGGAAAACGTAGCACGTGGCAGCAGCACCACCGGTAAGCGTGGTGGTCGTCCTCGCGGAGGTCGTAAAACATCGGAAAGTGGTCATAGCGTTGTGGTTGGTGGAGACAAACAGAGCACAACCATTGGGACCGACCAAACGGTGCTTGAAACCGGTATTCAAACACGTACCAGAGGTGGGAAAACTCCTGCCGGCAAACGTGGTCGTGGTGGTCGCGGTGGTGGTGGTGGACGTGGAGGTGGTACAGTTGGTATGGTAAATGTATCACAAACGATAACCACGCCACTTACATCAACAACGCTGACTCCGGGAACGCCTAGACCCGTTGGTGGAACAAAAGCCGGAATGCACATGGGCGGTTCGTCCGATGTGTACGAGTTCCACGATGATTCAGGAGAGGATGTTTCCAACTCGGATAAGATGCTACCTAGCGCTGATGGTGCTCGTCCACGATTGATTTTGACCATCAAAAATCAGACTGCAGTTACGACGGCAACTTCTGCAACTGTCACCAGTAGTGCTCCGGCGACAGTAATAGCTACAACTACCGCGATCACAACTAGCTCTAGCAGCAGTCCTACAGCAACGCAGTCTGTGGCCACAATAGTCAATACCAATGTGACTACCAATTCGGAAACCTCAGTTTCCTCTGTTCCTACCACCGTAGCACAACAACAACCACAAGCAACTATGACTTCCAACGCGCCCTTGATGTCACAGACACCGCAGCAACAGCAGCCACAGCCACAACTACAGACATCACAACCAACGCAACCATCGCCAAGTTCCGATGAACCTCACGGCTTGTCGAACATGGAGAACGCTATTAAGGACGAACAGCAGGCGATGGCAGTGAATGCGGTCGGTATTCTATCGGCAGCAGCAGTTGCGGCAGCAGCCAACACAAGAAAATCCCGCCGACTTCAAGAGAAGGATGGACGCAGCACTATCGACGACATTATCGAAGATGTGATACGTAACGGACCTTCGCCGAAAGTGGCTGGTGCAGGAACTGGGTTGCAACAACAACAATTACCACCACCACACCAGCCCGGCGTTGTTTTGGCACCGAATACACCGCAACCACAAAGCATTGCTCCGGCACTTGGCCAGCAACCATCAAATATTGTAACCGTCAACCAAGCGGCGGTAGGGTTGGTGCAACAGCAGCAGCAACCTCAGGTGGTTCTTCAGCAGCAGCACATTGTTGGTACTGCAAGTGCTATTGGAGATCAGCAACAGCCAGGTGTCCATACGACGCGTCGCACCACTCGACAGAATGCAACAACTTTGACTCGTAAGTTTATATTGATGTGTGTGTTTGAATTGTATATATTTTTAATGTATTTTCTATTTTCATTTGCAGCAACTGCTGGGTCAGCCGATATGCGTAAATCACCGCGCAGCACTCGCAAAGGCAAAGACCGTAAAATTTCCGAAACATCTACCGATAGCAGTGACGAAAAGCCCCAACAAGCGGTATCATCGTCGTCAGCAATGGCTGGAAATACGAGTGGCATGAAACCACAACAGGCAGATACAAAGCCATTGGACGATAAGCAAGGCGCTGGTATACTGTCCGCTACAACGCCCGTAACTCCCAGTATGCAGGCATCGCGTCCTAACGAGACAGCATCGGTGGCGGATAAATCAAAGTCAGAAAAGTTGAAGTCTACTGACGAAGCGAAAGCACCTACCGAAATTGGAAACGTTTCGCAACCTAATTCACTCACTCTGATCGATCCGGTAACGGGAGAAATGGCAGTTGTGCGCCATAGCAAAGAAGGCCAGTACGTACCGATGCCCAATGCTCCACAACCCTTGAAGAAAGTGATAGCGGCGGCCGCAGCAGCAGAACAACTCAAATCGGTTGGTTCGCCTTCGTCACCGGTTTCGATAAGCAATAGTGCTGCTGGATCACCAACCGCGTCGAATCGTATTGCTTCGACCCCTTGTTCAGTTGCATCGCCCACATCTTCCGCGGGTATGATGTTAACCACGAACAAGACGACTACGGTTGTGTCATCACATCAGCAGCAGCAACCGATTGTCGTTACCAAACCGCATACCTTGAAGTCACATGTGCTAAATTCTCAACAAGCCCTGCAACAACAGCAGCAGCAACATCAGCAACAAGTTGTGATCAAACCAGGACAACAACCGCCGCAATCGGGTGTGTTACTAAGCCAACAGCAACAGAGCACACCGTTTGTGCAGTCCGGTCAAATGGTTGGCGGGAAGACGATTCATCCCACGACGACGCCTTCGGCTCCGTTGAAACTGACAACACAACCCATAACTACTACGGCGCTTGGACAATCACAGCAAATTATAATACACAACGCTGTCGCAGGTCAACCACAGTCGCATGCGATGGCCAAGCAAGCTAGTGGCATTGGCGGAAAATCAGCCACAACTCTGCTGCAGCAGCCGCAAGGAGGTCCTGGTGGAGCTGTTAATAACATACAACTGCACCAACACACAGGAACTGGCAATCTGCTGATCAATATACCATCGAACATGCATTCGGCAACTGCCGTGCAAATGTCTCCACGCTTGCAGCAACAGCAGCAACAACAGCAACAAATGGTGATCGCCAACGCAAAGCAACTACAAGGTCAACCATCACAACATCAACAACAACAACACAAGCTTCATGTAGTTCAAGCGGCTGGCGCTCCTGGAACTGCACCGCAGCAAATAATAATTCATCGTGGAAAGCCTGGTACGGAAACAGCCGGAACTGTACATCAGCAGCAAATACCTGTAGGCTACACAACCGTCCTACAAAGCGGCAGCAAGATAATCCAACAGGCTACTTCGGCCATCCCTGGTCAGCAGGGATCGACCGCAGGAGGAGGTGC
This sequence comes from Anopheles maculipalpis, assembly GCF_943734695.1. Taxonomy (NCBI): domain Eukaryota; kingdom Metazoa; phylum Arthropoda; class Insecta; order Diptera; family Culicidae; genus Anopheles; species Anopheles maculipalpis. Next base: position 42,521,938 of record NC_064872.1, read on the forward strand.
TGGTCCTATTGTAACGCAAGTCCAGCAGCACATACTTAGCAAGCATCCGACCACAGGTCAAACGATACAGATTGCTACTTCGGGCGGACCTCCGGGACTTCCTGTACATTATCAAACGATACAGCAATCCGGCCAACCGACGATCGTACACAAAGGCGCAATTACCACCGTGCAGCATAAGCTTGTGCAACAAACGTCTGCGCAACAAACGCAGTTGCAGCACAAGCCAATCGATGGAACACCAATCGGTTTGCATGCGATAGCAGGAAAATCTTCGATCCTCCATCAGGTACCAACGGCGGGCGGAAAGATTGTGCAAATTCAATCTGCACAGAGCGGTGTGGCAGCACAGCAGCAACAGCAGCAAACGGTTAATGCATCGGGTCCGGTAATAACAGCACAAGGACTTGGTCATCAGCAGCATCCACAGCTAACTGGTACACTACAACCCGTTGGGCTATCGAAGCTAGCGAACCATCATTTATCGACACCGTCACCACCAGCGCCGCAGCAGCAGCAGCAGCAGCAGCAGCATCAACAATCGCAACAGCCACCATCTACGAAAGGCATATCTCCCCTGCTTCATCAGACACCACAGATACTGACCGGTGCCGTTGCAAGTCCCCCATTGAAGCAATCTCATCTTCAAGGTCAGCAGCCAATTGTTGCGGGTATGTATTTTTCAGTCCAGTTTAGAATGGTTCTTCAAATATACCACCATCGTGACACACTTTCTCATGCATGTTCTCTTTTTCCCGCAGGTGCAAGCAGTACACGTGTTGCTTTGCCTACGATAAGTCCACAGGGCCAGTCTGGACATCCGCAGATACCTCAAGGAACCATTCAGCGGCATATTCTCGCACCGCAAGGAACGATATACGAAGCTGCTAATTTGGTAAGTTTTGTCAAGCAAAATTAGCTGTGGGGATCCCATTAATTCAAAGCGAAGTTACATACTCGCCGCATTTGCGGATTGATCGATTCGATCGATAATAAATATTCTATCTTCTGCACTTATGGACGCTGCTACAATATGCCGTTCGTGTTCGTATCAACCATGTTTGTTATACAGCGTGGTGATATGGCTGGGTTCATCAATCGGGGGCAAAGTCCTCCGCCGGCACATCAGCAAACATCTCCTATAACACCGGTTCATGTACGATGGCATTATTTTGATATGACAGGGTTTTCGATCCATATCCAATGCTATTTTGTAATCACTCAGTGGATTTTTTTTTCAAATGGATAGTAGCTTACAAGCTTCTTGGGCAACCTTGCAATCATACAGTGGAATCTTACATCAAGTTTGAGAAAAATTGCACTCTTTTATTTGGATTTCTCCTCAGTGAATGCATAATTCCATTATATGATTGCAAAGTTCAACAATGGGCTTTTCGTATTCAAATATTCATTTGAAATAATCCCTCAAGTGATTGTACAATTCGGTTACATGGATCGAAACTCTGTATCGTATTTTCATACTTTAGGTTGATTGAGTATTCTGTTTTCTTGTAGTTTAAATTTATATATTCTTTGGAATGGGAGCATGTTTCTTACATTTTTTTTATTAAATTTTAATCAATAGGGCCCCGATGGTGGATTCCGTGGCGGTATGCCGAGGGACTATGTAAAGTACATGTACCGCAGCAGTATCTCTATACCAAGGTAAGCAACCAAAATCGAATAAATAGATGCAGGGCTGTTACAGCTCGCGTGGATTTCGCGCATTTTTACACTTCATCGATGCGGATTTGGCAATACCGGATGCAATAGACGGTGTGTGACAACAACGACGTTAATTTCTTTTTTTTTCCTTCTTTTTCTTTTGCAACGCTATGCAGTAGGTCTCCCATGAGAGAAATGGAAGTGGATGAAACGGTTGCTGCCAGTCCACCACTGGAATTACGTCGCCCATCCAGCGGACCGCGTACAACTGCCGTTCCGCTAAGTCTACAAAGCCCTGGTGATCGTGTAACCGGTAAGTGAACACTAGCTTAAAAAGAAAGATGCTCAGAAATCAGGAATCTTTAACCTGTGTGTTTGTTTGCTCTCCGTTTGTTTCCTTACCTCAAGATTCGCCACAAGGAGCCCAGGTGTACATGGGAAGCGCGCGCATACCGCATCCTTATCCGGATACGTTGAACGCACGCTACTACGAACCAACCATTGGTGGCCCGAACGGTGGTAGCGGAGGACCGAGAGCTATGAGCACCGAACCACCGCCTGCACACCGTCCCCACAACCTGTCCACTACTGCTGTCTATGCTGGAGCGGCATACTCGGTCACACCAAGCCCAACGCCACCGCCATCGGCTTCTCCGGCAACAATGCTGCACATGCAAAGGGAGCGGGATCAACAGCAACAGCAACAGGTGGCTGCCGCTCTTGTGCAGACAGCCAGTGGTGGTGGTCAGCGTTTGGTTGGAGAGCGTGGAACGGCTCAGATGCAGCCGGGAAGCGGTAGCGCAGGATATTACTATCGCAACGAGGTTGAACACGAGATACCCGAACAGTTGCATCCCGTAACGCTTGGTCATGGTTCGTCTGGGCCGTCCGCGCCTTTACCAGCTCATACTGGAGGCATACTATCGGCTATGGCGACACCACAGACCGTTGCTATCGGTGGACGTAGCATACAGGTGGCAACTCCACCAATCATCGGCGGTAGTAGTAGTGGTGGTGGTGGTGCAAGTGGCAATGCACCATCAATGGTTTCGGTCGTTCCGACACCGCCACCTGTGCAGAAAGATTCGCTCGACGCGCTATTGCAGCGGTACCCCGTGATGTGGCAGGGATTGCTTGCACTGAAAAACGATCACGCCGCAGTACAGATGCATTTCGTGTATGGCAATCCAAACGTGGCAGGCAGTTCCTTGCCAAGCAATAGCGATGGATCAACGCCCCCGTTGCGCATTGCTCAGCGGATGCGTCTGGAACCGGCGCAGATCGATGGAGTCGCTAGAAAGATGCAGGTATGTATGCAAAACTCTCGCTCTCTCTTTCTCTCTCTCTCTCCCTCTTTCTCTCTCTCTCTCCCTCTTTCTCTCTCTCTCTCCCTTTGCTAAAGTGGACAACTTTTGTAATCCTTTATTTTTCGTTTTCAGATGGTTAACGAACACTGTATGCTGTTGGCGTTGCCGTGTGGTCGCGATCGTATGGATGTGTTGCAACAGCAGAACAATCTTCAGACCGGATTCATCACCTACCTGCAGCAGAAACAGGCAGCCGGAATCGTAAACATAGCGGCCCCGGGCAGTGCACAGGCGGCGTACGTTGTACATATATTCCCGTCGTGTGAGTTTGCCAACGAAAATCTGGCCCGTATTGCGCCGGACCTGATGCACCGGGTAGCAAACATACAGTACCTGCTAATCGTGATTGCAACGGTGTAAGAACCGAGAACCGCCTAATCGTCGTCTAATCACAACCAACATAGAGAACAAACAAAATAATTCCATTAGTATATTTTTCTACTGTGGCGCAAAGAGCATATGCCCCAAAACAAAGCAAACAAAAACGAAAAAAAAGTCTAACACAATAACACACCGGTTTGTGAGAATTGTGTAAATGAAATTCAATATTTACAAAAAAAAAAAAAAAAACATCACGTGCCGCACCCCGGTTACAAAAGAGAGGATTTAAACTGGTTTTAAGGAGCATTTCTACCGAGCTGTAAGCTGTGTGTGTTCAAAGGAAGAAAACGTTGTAGATTAAAACTAGCAGAGCAAGTTAAAAAAAGCAAAGTTAAAAAATGCCACTCCAAAGTAGAATTCATTCTTTTTTGCGCGAAATGTTGTGATTTATCCTTAATATCTCTTTGAGTATTAGCATCACTTGCTATCCTACAACTCCCACCATGGCCTCAAACAAGGATTTGTGTGTCTACCGAAAACTCTAAAATCCAACGAGTAGAAACCATTTTTGTGTTGGGATTCAAACAGACGCTCCCATATGCGATGTGTGCTGTGCATGAAGATTTATTGGCTGTTTTATGTAAATTGTGGTTTTAAAGTATATGACTAGCGTTGTTGTTGAGCTGTGTGCTACCAATGAAAATTGAACGACAGAAAAGCATTAGTTTGTCTAGCTGCTGGCAAAGCAAAGATCATGCACTGGTCTATCATAACAATGATGATGATGATGATGATGAATCCCACCATAAAAAAACCAATCCTTCATTGATTGGGGGCGCATTCGCTTAAAATTGCAAATAATTTAAACCACACACTCACAAGTTTTTCCTTGTAAAAGATGGCAAAAGTGCACCCCATTTTGTGACGATATTGTAAAGTAGAAGAGGCAGGATTACGATGACGACGACGAATACAGAAGAGGACAAAATTCCGATCTTCGATATGTGTAAACGAAGCATTCGAAGAACGTTGATGACGACAATGATAATGATGATGATGATTATGATGATGATGATGATGATGATGAAAGGGAGCATGAAATAAGTTTTTTTAAAATTACGCTCATACACACAACAACATACCACAAATACACGTTTGTGAGAGGATAGATGAAATGACGTTGGACGGAAAATATAAGCAAAGTAGTATTTAAGGAAGCAACAAATAAACTTTAAATCGCAATGTATATATATATATATATAAAGTAGTAGGGCAAAGGTCAAGCATAAAAACAAAATCCGCATTGGTAATATCTAGTGTCTAAGGTACGGATATAAAAAATGTTGTGTATCGTTTAAGAGAGATATTGTCAGAAAGATGCAGATAGGAAGGAAAATGTATGTTGTAAAATGGGGTTGTATTAAGGCGCGGGCCGAATTTTGAAGCATAAAGAGAGAGAGCGAGAGCAAGTTAAAATTTTCGCTTCTTCTTTCTGCATCTTTCATACGATCGTGTTTCTCCTACGTGTTTTGTGTGGTACTGGGGAGCTAAAAGAGATGTATAAATTGAACACACATACATACACACACAAATACATTAGTAATGTTATTATCGCATATTACGATCAAGATGCAATTAACACCACACAAGCTTACACAATACACACACACAACAGAAGCGTAATTGCAAAACGGTAATATGGCATAGAGGCAAACGGGGCAGCCATTACTACAAGCAAACACTTTGGATTACGGTCCCGGTCCCGTTGCAACAGCTGCACTCGAAATATGTATCTTGTGTGTGTTTGTGCATGAAAAAGTAATGTAAAAAAAACAACACAAACAAGCAAACACAGAGCACACACATATGCACGCAACGGGTTACGCACCGGACCCGGACCCACGCAGGAGGCGTACCCCGGATGTAAGATCGTAGCGTAAATATTCAGACACACTATGTAATATTTAGACAGATTTAAGCATATAAGAAAGGAGGGATTACAGAGGAAAGTTAAAGCCGTTCGATGTGCGAAACGACGATACAACACCCCAACAACCAACTAACTAATAACTACACCACCACCACCACATAACACGTTTCTCGCTGTGCTGTGTGTTGTGTTGATTGTTTTATTCTTTCACACAAAATCCCTTTCCTCCCTCCAAAACTCCCTCTCTCCCTTCCCGTAAACTCTATTTTTTTTTACTCTCGTTATAATTATTTTTCCCTACTTTTTTGTTTGTTTGTTTGTTTTGCGATACTACGTGTAAGGTACTCTCTTTCGTATGATAAAAACAAACTCGCTCTGTACATATAAACTTTAAACGAACGAATGAGATAAATAAAATCCGAACCCACAAAAATAAAATTTAAATTAAATGAGCTGATTCAATTGTACATTTTGTGATAATGGTGGAAAGAAGATGGCAGCGTACTGTGTGTCACAGGAAACGATTGAAAGAAAGCAATGATCACATATTTGTGTGATTGGATTGTCGGTGACTGACATTCGGTTTTGGCAATCATTTTATGATTCTATTATGAGTTGTGGAAAAAAAGTTTGCTAAAAAAATGTTTTACTATCAGCAGAGCAGTAGCATCACATCGATCTCTTCTTCTGCTCACTGTTTTGAGCATTTACAATTTAGCATCGAAGCGCAGTAACAAGTGAACAATAAGATTAAATAAAGAAAATATTTAACTGAAGTTTGTAAAAAAAAATTAAACCATTAAACGGACTAAACATTCACACACAAACACGTAGAATAATAACGTATGATTATCCGCCGAGTAAATAATAATTATCATACAATACAAGATCAAGATGTTTGATTAACTTGTAAGTGAAATTTTTAACCTCTCTTTTAACTAAAAAATGAACAGTGCTGGACACAAATTGATTCAAGCTTGCTTGGTTTGCATTATTTCTTTTCTAAATGTGCGAAACCTGTTTGATTTTGGCCCACCTCCCCATCTTTGGTGGGTGAATAGGTAGTGAAATTAATACATCAAAGTAGGTGTTTTAGTAAGGGAAAGTAGGTGTTTTAGTGTGGAATTTAAACTTTATCCACCAGAGAAAGCATTGTAGATAGACACTCTCTTTTACAAATGATAACTGGCAAGTGGCCAATTTTGTGTACATGGTGGTAATATTAACTTAAGCAATAATAATAATAATAGAACAATGTTGTAAAAACTAGAAAGACAAACAAGACAAGAGAGCAAGAGGGGAAAAAACACATAAACAAAGACAGTTAAAAGAAGTACTCAAAAATAAAGAATAAAGATGTGAAAAAATATAAGAAAATTAAATAAAATCACCAAAATGGCTAAACAAAAAAAGAGTAAATGAATTATGAAAATATGTAAATTCTTATAAAGCTAGCCAAAGCAAACAATAATGTTCAGCAAATGCAAACAGCAAAATAGAGAAAAAAACTAATTTACAAAAAAACAGCTCAACAGCAAATCAAAGTAAAAGAAAAAGAAACAGGAGCGGAGGGAATACGGTAACTAGTTATTATTACTTAATGAGTAACGAATTTTGTAAATTGTACATAGAAATCTTGTGTTAAGACAACAAGTTTTTGTTGCAAGAGGAAGGGAAGCTCAGCTCATCGAATAAATTATATACAGCAAAATTACAGCAAAATTCAGAGTAATAAAAATAATCCATAAAACTGACATCTTCCTTCCTAATGACGATATTGGACATTGGGAACTCGGGACTCGGAACTCCCCAATCGATTAGATAGAGCTATTAGATGAAGCTCGTCAAACCCTATTAGAAGGACATACTAAAGGGAGAACAAGTGAAATAATCCAGCAAAAAGGGAGCTTTAAATGGTCCCCCAATCTATTTTATATCAAAGCAGCGCAAAAGGCGGCCACGTGCTGTGTGTTGATATGTAACTTCTTCGTCCAGTGATGATAGCAACACGCAATTCTGATGTAATTTTGAGTCTGTTTTGCGTTTTGTTCACTTGGTCTACTGGAGGAGGGGGCCAGTTTTGTCCACAATAGACCCGAAATAAAATCAATACCTTACGGGAAACTTGTAAGGTATCCGTCGTTGGTCGGTTACTATATGCAAGACAGGCGGATACGATCGTGTTGTTTTCACGACACTATTTATGCGGCAGACGTTTGTGTGATACGACGTGTGATACTGCGTTATAGAGAAAGGACGCCTTCAACATGCGGTGTTGGGTTGGATTAATAGTGATAGGAGCTTTTGCTTATTTACCGGAAAAAGTAAGCATGCCAATGAAACACGGTAAATAATTTCTAAAAATAATTTAAATTTCGTGTTTCCTTTCCTGCATAGATTGAAGCAGCTACATTTACGGTAACATCACAAGTTTACCTGGACGTATCGATCGATGGAGAAAAAATGGGACGCATAACGATTGGCATGTTTGGTGAGGAAGCCCCTAAAACGGTGGCCAACTTCCGCCAGCTCTGTACGAAGGATGTGGACGGGTTTAGCTACAAAGGGAGCCGGTTCCATCGGGTCATTAAAAAGTTTATGATACAAGGTGCGTGTAAAGTACACACGGTGTTCCGAAAGGATGAACCATCAAACCGTTACATGCTTTCTATCTCAGGTGGTGATGTTGTATCGGGCGATGGTCATGGAGCGATCAGCATGTACGGGAAATATTTCGACGATGAAAATCTGAAAATCAACCACACCTGCTCGGGTTTCATTGCGATGGCAAACCGAGGACCGAACACGAATGGTTGCCAGTTCTACATTACCACCATGCCGGCGCCTTGGCTGGACGGGAAGCATACCATCTTCGGTAAGGTTCTCGATGGGCAGGGTGTGGTGCATAAGGTGGAGCAGGTGCGAACGGACACGGATGACTATCCAGTGAAACCGGTCATCATTGACGATTGTGGTGATCTGCCAATCCTGGGACCGTTTACCGTTTCGGACGATCCTTACGAGTGAGTTGGTGCAGTAGCAGAGTGAGCAGAACAGTTTTCACATCTTTTCATGTTTTATTTTTGTCGTTCGAATTTTCTACAACAGCTTGTGGGCCTGGATCAAAGCTGCGTATCTTCCGCTCGGGATGTCTTTCTCCATTTTGGCGTTCTTTCAATACATCATTCGTAAATTAGACGGTTATACGAGTCGTGAAGCATTGCGCAATGCTGAGCTTACTAAAAATGATTAAAAAGGTGTTTCTTTATATAAAATAAATATAATTTACATAAGTAGTTATGATGGCGACTGGTTTGAGCTACCTAGTTCTAGTTTTAGCTTTCAAGGGGAAAGAATGAAATTGAGAAAAATGTCCTCTTACCTCTCATCGAATAAACTGATTCAACTGATATTATATTTCGATGCAATTGAAAAAAAATTAATGCGAAATGCGATTTAAATTAGATAGCACACAATTTAAGCTGCTCGAAAGTACGTATAAATCCAGCTGCTCGAAAGCAGTACACCATCTGCTCGAAAGAAACGTCCGTGTCTGTCAATGCAGAATGCTACTTGGGAATGGAGGTAGACAAAAGAAAAGAAAAAAATAACACCTTTCGGCGCTTGGGAAAAAACATACACATTTGTGCGCTGCAGTAAATTTGTATTGTATTTTTTAATCTTATTTTGATCGTGTTACAACAGTTTAACAATATATTATTGCGTGTGCGATCGAGTGAAGCCTGAAAGCCATGACGTCGGCACTGTATTTGGAGCATTATCTCGACGGTAAATTGGTTGGCGTTGCTGGTTGCTGGGCGAAACTTACCAGCGATGGTAACTACGTTTACGCTTTGCTTTTATTACAGGGTTAGAAAATCTACCCAACGAGTTGAAACGAAATTTTACGCTGATGCGCGATCTCGACTCGCGGGCCCAAATGCTGATGAAATCGATCGACGAAAAGGCGGACGAGTACTTGAAATCGTTGGTCAACTCGAAGGAAAACCTTTCCGACGATATGAAAAAGGAAAAGCTACAAGCGATTCAGGAACTGTTCAACAAGGCGAAGGAGTACGGCGACGATAAAGTGCAGCTGGCGATCCAAACGTACGAGCTGGTGGACAAACACATACGCCGTTTGGATTCGGATCTGGCCAGGTTTGAGGGTGAAATTCAGGACAAAACAGTGAATGCGCGTGAAAAGTCGGAGGAGAATATAACCAAGAGTAAGTAGCGGCCGGGATTGGTGGTGTGTAGGAAACTATCGAGCTTCGTTTTTTTCTTCCATTTATTACAGAGGGCCGTAAAAAGGTAAAGGATAGCAAGAGCACGGTGAAAAAGAAGCGTATACATTCCTCGGAAGATGAAGCAAAGCCAACGGGCAATGGTGGTGTGGCCAACAGTGGAGCAACCAGCGGTGCCGCCAACTCGAACGGAAAGGGCAAAAACACGAAGAAGCAGAAGGTAAATCAAGAAAAAGAAGGTCGCAAAGGGCAAAATAAGGTAAAAGCATTCTTTCATCCCGCAATTTCATGCAAAGCATCTCTCTCTTACACACCTCTTTACTGCGTTGTGTGTGAGCGTTTCTTTTTTTTTATTTTTACTGCTTTGCTGGTTTTATGGTTAGTTTCTTTTTTTCTTTTTAGTTAATTAAACTTACACTTCGTACAGTATAAGCTTTAAGGCAATGGTTCGTTTGTTGATTGTTTATTGCTCTTTATTTTATCGGTGTTTTAATCTCACTAGCTTAGACTTAGTGTTCTTTATTTAGTAGCATTGCTGGTGTAGTATTTTGTGCAAACCTAAGCCATAAATTACGCGTTACTTTTATTTCGCTTTCCGGCAAAATAAAAGTCGAAATTCGGATCCCCGAATCCACCCGGTCACACTATCGTGTTGGACTAAATTCATCCCCACCTTCGCATGCTCGTGGTTCGATAAATAGATTTCTTTATTTCCTTTTATGTACGGTGTTAACAGACGAAAGCGTTAATCCTATTCCGCCACTTTTCTTTACAGAAAGGAGCCGAAAATGATGATACAACACAGGATGGCGGGCATGCAAATCCACATCCGAGCGACGTACTCGACATGCCCGTCGATCCGAATGAACCCACCTACTGTCTGTGCCACCAGGTATCATACGGTGAAATGATCGGTTGCGATAACCCAGATGTAAGTATATGCCGCCAATTCTACTCGGTTGGAACGTTTTCGTTTCGATATTTTAAAAACCAACCGAACCAATGCTCTCTTGCAGTGTCCTATCGAATGGTTCCATTTTGCGTGCGTCGGATTGACGACCAAACCGAAAGGCAAGTGGTTCTGCCCGAAATGCTCACAGGACAGGAAAAAGAAATAAACCACCACCATGCAAGTACGCGGACGAAGATGCCCGGTTCGCTATTTTCTATTGACATCCCTTTTTGTTTACCACTTCTTAGAACCAGCTTTTACTTACAAATGTACATACAACATTAACTTAAAGAAAAATTTGTCTCTAGGTTTAGTGTGCAGGTATTATGAGCATACATGTTTTACACGAACGAAATTGTTGAGACAAAAGATGCTGAAAGTGTGGAGATTTTTATATAAAAAAGAAACATATATATAACAATAAATGTCCTTACATACCAAGAGCTACGTGAAAGGGAGTTTCTAATGTATATGAGAGAAAGTAGATAGTAGCTTATACACAACGATAAGGAATATAAGATTTCTGTGAATGTGATTTACTTTACCTTTCGGTACTTGGCGATCAAGAGCACAATGAGTCAACACCCTTGGCAAAAGGACATCCCATTGAACACTTGCAGCGCTCTGCAAGTCTACATGTTGGCACCATAAAGAAGGCAAGTGTGTTGGAAATTGGTTTCATCCATAAGTGGAGCAAAATAGCGTTCGATCGTGGTTCCTGGGGAGGGCTTGACGGCTTCCTTCAACAACGAAGAAAAATCCTCCATCGGCCATCGAACTACTAGTAGACTTACTAATACCACGTTGTTGGATAGTCAGTCCTCACTACGGGGGGAGGGCCTGGATGGGATTTGGACCCCGGTCCTGTCCTGTAAAGACCGGGCCGCTGTCGCCTACACCACCGGGACACCCCGGTGTAAATTTTATTGGACTGTTTATTTTTGGTGTGGCCAAAACTCGTTCGTTAAATACTTTTTGCATATGAATATGCGTGCAAACATGCATTTTAAAAAGGTCCTAGACCGGAAATGCTTGTATAATTAAGGGTACCGATTAAATAAGCCATGAATCAAGTTTCCTAATAAACATATTACAAAAGCTAAGGGCCGTGATAATCCTCCTTCGGCCGACCGTGGATGCCTAGAAGCATTCTGAGATTAAAACCAAAGCTTATGATGGAAAGAAAAGGAATCAAAATTCTAGTTTTAGCTATTTTTCCTCTAATTGATCCAGCCATTTTTGACCACACCAATATCACACTATAAATCCTTGGCGGCATGTGTTGCGTTTTGCATACATTTAGGCGTTTTTCGAATAGTGACGAACAAATTTCACCGGGGAGCTTCTTGAGTCTTTTACTCAAAACCTGAACGGATACGGGGGGTTGAGGGGGGTATTTCTTCTCGAGTTTTTTTTATCTGAAGTTTTATTGAAAGAATTGAAGATTAAGTTGTTTGAAACGCATATTTCAAATTAGCAATGTATAATGTACAACGTGTATACGGCGCTCTAGAAAAACAGTGTTGCCAGACCTGTCATAATGAGGGCTTTGTTTATATTGTCAAATGTGTTTCACTTTTCGTCAGCCTACCACCACATTGCGAAAAGTCTTGCTATTTCGTCATATTTTTACACATTCGGCAGGAGAGGTCTAGCTTGATTCATACTACTTTTCGTATACTTCATTCGCTTTAAGTATTGTGCATTAGTTGAAGCAACTCAAAATGTCTTCCCCGTGGGCAAAAATTCAACCCGTCGCGGCAGTGGATCTGCAGGAGATCATGTCAGAAGAGTTTGCACGGGACCTGCAATCGAAGGAAGTTCCATCGCCACCTACTGTATCGGAACCGCAGCAAGCAGGAACTTCAGCCTTATCCAAGCAACCGGAACCAGAACCATCATCATCGAAGAGTGTGCCGGTAGTGGACAGGTTCGAAGAACCAGTTGCCGGATGTTCCCGTCCGCTTGATCCTGGGAAACACTTGGAAGATATTCCCGAAGATGTGTTGCGAGCGATCGAACAAGCGGATCAGAAGGAAATTGATTCCGATGCCGTCATCGCACAAATGTTGCAGGCACAGTTTGATGCTGAGTACGATGCGCAAATTAAACGCGAGGAAAACCACCGTAACAAGGACTCGAAGGTGAAGGTGTCCTACAAAAACTATCGAGTGATTCCGGAGGAGTTGTTGTATGAGGAACCGGTAGAGATTGCAGTGGACCAAAAGGCGGATTGGGATCGGTTTGAAACGAACGAGAAGGAGCAAAAGTTGCTGCCACGTGTCGGCTTTCGATTAAACGAACAGGGTGAAATGCTGACGAAGCATAATCTGGACATTAGTGGTCGTAGTAACGCGTGCAAAGTAATGTCCTTTCCGCCAGAATTCTCCACCGGCGATGCAGCCGGGTTCGATATGAAACTATCGAACAAGGTGTTTAACCAGCTTAAGTCCCACTCGAAGAAGGCGACAAAGATGAAGCACAAGGCACAGGACAGAAAAGAAAACATTGCCACCGCCGAGATGGGTTTGGACGAACCGACACGCTTGATTCTGTACAAGTGGATCAACAATCAGTTGCTCGAATCGATCGATGGTGTAATATCGACCGGTAAGGAGGCCGTCATATTGCACGCCGAGACCGATCCGTACAATCCGAACCTTGCGGAAGATGCACCGAGCCCACCGAAGGAGGTCGCCATCAAGGTGTTTAGTACGACGCTGAACGAATTTAAGCAGCGTGATCGATACATCAAGGACGATTACCGGTTTGCGGGTCGGTTTTCGAAGCAAAACGCACGAAACGTCATTAACATGTGGGCCGAGAAGGAATTGCGCAACTTGTGCCGGATGCAACGCGTCGGGATCCTCTGTCCGAAGATTGTGGCACTGAAGAAGAATGTTCTGGTGATGGAGTTTATCGGGGAAAATATGATACCGGCACCGAAGCTAAAGGAGGCCATTCTTACCGATGTACAGCTGAACGAGGCCTACCTGGAGGTGGTAGAGATAATGCACAAACTGTACAAGGAGGCTCACCTAGTGCATGCGGATCTGTCCGAGTATAATATCCTGATGCATGGCAACCACTGTTGGATTATCGATGTTGCACAATCCGTCGAGCCAGGTCACCCTGGTGCATTGGAATTTCTAATGAGGGATTGCAATAACATTAGCACCGTAAGTTGTAGCCCTACCCTAGCGATGCCCCTGGTCGATCAGTTTGCAATAATTTTTGTTCGTGATTTCTTTTTAGTTCTTCACGAAGCGTGGTGTTGCAGATGTGAAAAGCAAGGAAGATCTTTTCTTCGAGATAACTGGGTTGGATCCGCTATCGCACAATGCTGCCATTTTGGAGCGTATACACATGAAGGGAGAACCGGCACACATTGCATCTGCGATTGATGACGATACGCCGGAAAAGTATAAACCGATGCGATACCCGTTCGAGTTTGCCTGGTCCTTAGCAGATAGCAACAAATCGAACAAAGCCAGATCAAGCAAACTGAACGCTGGTGTATGTTCTTCGGACGAGGAAGTAGTGGCGAAAGAGGAAGTTGTTGCTGTTGCTTAAAATTGCTTTCGCTCTGGGATCTAACGTAGGAATTGGAATTTATGTTCAGAAGGCAACAGGTCGTCAGCTTTTTTTTGTCAAATGTCCAAAGAATTTTCTAATTATTATGCTTCAAAATAATCGTTCTCGGTTTTGATTTGCATTGGATTCATGCTGTATACAATTTGAAACAGGTTCAATTGATTTATGTGGACAGATTCGACGCTGGTAAATGTTGCGAATGATTCTTCGTCGGAGGGATTTTATTTCCTGGTTCATGTATGTCCCAACAATTGAAAACGAAGTGAAACTTCAAAAAAAAAAAAAGATTGTTTTCCTCGTCTTTAACCATGAATACAAACGAAATAAATACATTGAATGATGAAACTACAAATGTTTCGTTTCGAACTGTTATCTATATGATGTACCTCAAGCGTTTACGAAAATTGGGATCGGTTGTACAAACTATGGATCAACAGTATAATATTTATTACGACGTTTAAATAAATAATGTATCATTTGCTACACATTGCATGTACTAAAGTAATATATCACCTCTGATTTGCCACCAACCAGCAAGGAACAGCACAACATACTTTCGACATCTTACACAAATTCGGAATCCGGTGGCTTAAACTGACACTTCTTGGCGTGTGTCCGCATGTTGCTTGATTGAGTGAAACTTTGTCCACAGTTTGGATGGGGACACTTGTACGGTTTGTAGCCTGTGTGATAGTTGAGATGCGTCTTGAGATGATGCTTTTTGGTGAACGCCTTTGGGCAGATAGGACACGCAAACGGTTTGATGCCGGAGTGCAACCGATGATGCAGCGTCATATTGCTTCTATCGGCAAAGCTTTTCCCACAAACGGAACACTGGTAATATGAGGGGAAAAGCAGAAAATGTAAGCGATAGGATATTCCAAACAATTTATCAGTAAATAGTAACAAGTACCTGATAAGGTTTCTCTCCTGAGTGGGTGCGCAGATGTTGTTTGAGAAGCATTTTTCGTGAAAAACGTTTCCCACATTCATTGCACTTGTGTGGTTTAACACCTAGCCGGCATAAACAAAGATGAAGAAAACACATTTTTTTTAGTGCAAAAGCTAAACATTCCAATTAATTAACGACTTACCTGTGTGTATGCGAACGTGCATATTAAATGCCACCCGCTGATTGAACGATTTTGGACAGTGCGGGCATGAGTATTCCTTTTTGTTCCGATGGATCTTTAGATGGCTGCTTAGGTAACCCTTATCGTTGAACATTTTTCCACACTCCGGGCATTTGGCGGCAAATTCCTTCGTCCCGCGGTGCACCGACACATGATATTTGTAGTTGCGAAGCTGAGAGAATCCTTTGCCACACTCTTCACATTCAAAGCGGGGTGTTTTGTGACTCTTTTCGTGTGTCTGAGACGAACGAGAGAAAGAAAAAGAGAATGAAAGAGAGATAACGAAAGAGAGAGAGAGGGAGAGATAGAGAGAGAAAACAATTATTAAAAACAATTACATTATTAATTATATATCGCCACATCTTGTTTCTGAAGCTTTGACATTAAGGTATAAAAACTTCAGCAACAATTGGTCGCAGCTTTATGCAAAAACTATTGGTTGTTCGAATTTAATTTTTTTTAAAATTCATTTGATACTTTATATTATCTTTAAATGTTTTATTAAGTGAGTGAGTTATTATTTTTATTATATTAAACATTAAATCAGTCCTTTACGTTATCCTTTCTGGATTCCTTTTTGTTTCGTTCGTTGTAACGATCATTCTTCCTTTACTTGCTTCATGAAGCTTTAAGGGTGATATTTTATTTGAATGAGACTTCTGTTGTTCAACTAAACAGTCGGTAGCTTCCACTGTAGGCAAATTTAAATCATACTGATTCTATAGCAATGGGCAATAAATCAGATCGCTTTCATATCCGATTTGGAAGATAATAATTTTAGAAGCAATCAAACTGCATGCTTTCGATTAGATTTAAATTTACTAACATATTGGTGGATTGTTGATCAGCATATGCACTATTTATAATAATTGTTCAAAAGTTCATTAATTAGTAAGCTTTAATCATTCATTAATAATTACTCATTTAATTTTGAGACCTAATAATAGCCAAACAATAAAGATTTTATTTACATATTTTTGTTGTATTGATCTAATGTATCTAATGTCCTTTGAATCAGATTATAATTTTGTTGCCCCATGTTGATATTTATCATAGTTATTACATAAGTCATATGGAAGGATAAGAAAATAAAAGACTTAAAGAAAAAAAAACGTGTGCCAGAGTAAGGTACGCATTTCCAAATTTTTGAATTCATCGTCACAACGCCTTGTCGATTAAAAGCGGCTTTCGGATGAATCTGACGACATAAAAATATTGTAAACTTTCCCGTGCTTGAATCGCCGTTTAGTATAGGCATACAAAAAATCTAGGGCGAACATAAACAAAGAACAGGAACGATCAGAAGAACCTACGGTCCAGCATAAGCGATACTCGATCACTCCAGCGGCTAATGTTTACATTATAGCATTAACGTCAACGCAGCGTAAGGCGAAGCGCGTACGCATCAATATTGGCGAAAAGAAACAATGTAATCTTTAGTAAAGCGATATGCGATCGCTTATGTAATCGAAAGAAAGCGATACGCGATACTTAAGCGCTGTGGAATTACATGTTGTCTTCTCACTTTGGTAACATCGATAAAAGGATTGAATTTATTATATAAGAACGAAACTGTTTGAATAAACGAGACTTCTTTCTGAAAACTCAATCCGCAGAACTTGTAGGTCTTTGGGAGTTGCATTCAGATTCGGGACAGTTTCCCCTTTGCCTTCCCTCCGGGTGTTGGTCCCGCACTCCGGCAGTGTCACCTCCCACTCCTTCGGGAGAATTAGGAGAAGGTATCATCGGCTGTGCTTTCATCCGCAGTTAAAAACTTCTCCTGGAAGTTCCAGGAAAAAAGATTAACTCACCTGACTTGGCACAGCTGGTGTCGCCCAAACGGCCTGAGATCCGCGAAATCGTCGCTAGCCGAACTTTGGTGACACGGTTAAATACTTCTCCTGGCAAGTCCAGGAAAAAAGGTTAACCCGCTTCGCCTCAGGAAAGTTGGTGACTCTCGTCCCCAATGCGTTATCAGCAGATACGCAGATCCAGTGGTAGGAAATGGCCTGGTCGACCCAGGAATAAGCCTATCCGTCTGGTCCAAGTAAACCTGGTAACGCCAAGAAACTGCGCGAGAGATACGGATTCGGTCAGTCTTTCGCGTGATCGGTCCACTCAACAGCGGATGCTTCACATCCGGTTTGGTTCCCGTCAGCAACAAAAATACTCGCAGTCCATGTTTTGGACAAAAATAACTTTTTTGACGGGTAAAATGTCGTTGATCGAAGGATTCCCAACCGACCTCTGTAGCAACTAAAAATTCTTGTTTTGATCATCTTCTATAAGTCAACCTAGATCCTGTAATATGCCGATGATATAGACATCATTGGTCTGTGGCTCTCTCAGGTAGCAGAGGCCTGTCAAAAGATCGAGCAGGCGGCAGAAAACCTCGGGTTGCAGATTAACGAGACAAAGACCAAATTGTAAGTGGCACCATTAGCGGCCCTATCAAGAAATCCGGAACTATGTGGGGGTGATGTAATGTTAGGTGATCGCAAATTTGAAGTCGTCAAAAACTTTACCGATCTCGGGTCAAAAGTCAGCACTGAAAACAGCATTGAGACGGAGTTGCGCGCTAGGATGCATTCTACAGCCTGAGGAAACAGGCTGTATCGTGCCTTTATAGTCCCAGTACTCACATACGCCTCTGAGACATGGACCCTGCCCAAAACAGACGAAGCCTTCTTAGCCACGTTCGAGAGGAAGATGCTCAGAAGGATCGTTGGCCCCGTATGTGTGGAAGGACAATCGAGGAGCCGCTACAGCGACGGGCAGTACGAACTGTATGACGACCTCACCGTCGTGCAGCGAATTAGGCACGCCAGGCTCCGATGGGCTGGCCAGGTTATACGCATTGCACCGGACGACCCAGCTCAAAAAGTCCTTTAAGGCCGTAGGTGAAAATCATCCGCCATCAAGGCCGGGATAACGGATTTGCGGACGACGGCGCGGAACAGTGAGCGGTTCCGGATTCTGCTGTGGCAGGCCAAGACCGCAAAGCGGTTGTAGCGTCTGATAAGTAAGTAAGTTCTAAAAGGTACGATATTGGCCAAAATATAATCCATTGAGTTGTCTGTTGTTGCTGTCAGTTTCATCGCCGTCTGTTTGTTATAAGTCTATTTTTCACGTTGCACTTTGGATTGAATTAATCGTGAAGGTTGAAAATTTAGATTATAAATGCATAACAAAATATAGAAATCGAAATCGAAAAATTGGTAATTTTACCACATTCTGGATAGTTTGAAAGCATGAGCAACTGTTTCTGTTTTGTTCGCAGACATCTCACGAATAGCCGTAGGATTACAACACTTAAGTAACAAAAAAAAAAAACTTAGTATTTTCAGTTCAGTTTTTCATAACTTTGTTCATCAGTTTTGTAAGTGCTTATTTTTTTATATTGATGCAATTTGGTGCGGTGTGGATTCAGGTAAAATTGTATAAAATTACCAATTCTTTATTATCATTTGTGACATTTGTTGGGATTTATACTGCGGTGCACTGTTACATGAATTATCGATTTTACAGAAAAATCGTACCGATACATTCTTATTGGACCATTAAGATAATGAGACTTTTTATGCTTTTGTACATATTTTTGATTGTTTTGCAATAAAATGTTTGGTCAAATAATGCAAATCTTTTTATTGGCATTTGGAAATGTAACAAAATCAAGTTGAAAATAAGTCAGTAAAAATTAAAAAATTTTATCCTTCTTAATAAAAATGAGGATCACCTCATTGATGTCACCACAATAAAATACAAATAAAACAAAATTGGCACAAATACACAACCAACGTAAAGATCAGCACTTACCATCAGCGTATCCTGGTTGCCGAAAATTTTGTCACAAATCGCACACTGATATGAGCATTCGGGAAACATGAGCGAACAAAGTGTACCACCACCAGCAGTTCCGGCGGTACCCGGCTCATGATGATGATGGTGAAGGTGATGATGATGATGATGCAGATGGTGCGCGTGGAGCAAATCCGTTTTCGAGTCCTTACCCCCGTCCCCGGAGGTAACCGTCGTGCCACCGTCCGACGCACCGTCATCCTCCGCACTAGCCTGATCGTAGATGCTGTTCTGGTTTTCATCGCTTTTCTGCAGCTGATAGAAGCTGCTAAATAGTGCGGCACTAGCGGCGAGTGGAGTTGTACCTGTACCGGCCAATAGGGCAGCAGCGGACAAACCTGCAGAACGGGGATGATGTTGATTATGCTGCTGGTGTTGTTGCTGCATCGAGACGATCGATGTCGTTGCGGCACTTGCAGTAAGGAGGGCATCGGTTGGGGTACCGATCGGTGTTGACGGGGTCACTCGCTGTTGATTATGATGCTGGTAGTGGTGAACCGATGATACGGTGGCGGCTGCAGCTGCAACAGCCGCTGCCGACGCGTACGCATTGAACAGTCCGACCGGATAAGGATAATTGATAGATAATCTGTTTCGTTCAATTACACTATTATTAGCATACGCGCTTAGCACCACTTTTCTCTCGACTTCCGCTTTGATGAGTGACGACGGTGATGAGGAGGAGGCGGGGGACGGTGGTGTGGTGGAGAGCAATCCAGCGGGACTACCGGGATCGCCGACGGCAGCGAGGGATGACGCCGGCTTGATACTGGTCGCACCAAAGCTAGCTGTGGGCCCAGTACTGATGAGTTTCGGGTCAAACATGAGCGGTCCCCGAGAGCACCACGGGTTGTCCAGAACGCGGTTCAGTGGTCGATGGGGTCCGGCAAGTAGCAGTGCCTGAGATGCTGGGGACATCAGCCGAGTTCCGGTGCCGGAAGGGTCCAGCGGGACAGCAACATTCTTCGAGGTCACCGTACAGGCGGAAGTTGAGCCTGCGGTCGTTCGGTCGGTGGCCGATTGAACAATTTTAAGACACGTCTTAACTGTCAGGTCCACTTTCTGCTCGATCAGATCGAGATGGGGTCGGGGCGAATGGGACAAGGCTGTTGTGGATGAGCCACCACCGTCGGCAGAGGAGCTGGCAGTTTGTTTGAGCAGGATACGCTCAATGCTGAAATTGGTGTGTTTCTTGGGCAGTAGATTCAGATCACTCATTTTGCTACAATTGTCACTAAATCCCATACTGGGCTGGTGGAAGGGTACGAAAAACACTGTGTAATCTCTAAAACACTCGCAATTTAACTGTTATCATTTATCAGGCCATACGGACGCATACGGACGTCCACGCAGACCTCAGACACTAACACGTGAGAAATGTGTTATTCACAAACAGAACGCACCATAAAACAAAAGACACAGCGAGCGTATGCAGCAAGCGACGAACCCGATGTTGGAAGTCCGATTAAACCGATGCTACCAGTTAAGCATCCTGCTTGACACTTTGTCGAAGGCACAACAGTTTTAGGCGCAATCCCGGTAGCGAACCGAAAGCACCGGTTACAAGCACGGAGCGATACGCGCGTGTCCGACCATTAACGTCAGTTTACCTAGATAAACTGTTTGATTAAGCCCATCCGAATCATCTGTTAGGCTGCGGTGGGTTTTTCTTCACAATCCCCACGACGGTGCGTTTCCCCACGGACAGTGCGATACTGTGTGCTCTGTCTGTCGTACGTGCTTCTGGTCGGAGTCTGCATCTTTCGGCATTATCGGACATCGGTTTTGCTCTCCCATTCATCGCTGTCTCTGTTTCCATCGTGGACACCGTGGTTCTGCTTCTGTCGGGACGGGCAGCGTACCCGATGTCGCCGCGCCTGATAGTGGACGGGGAAAAGTGTCACGAGTGAAGAAGATACGGCTACGGGCGAGAAGATCGGCGCTAACGCAATGAATGAAACTCGGTATCCCACACCTTGTGTGTTGCGCGTGTGAGGGAAAAGTATCGTAATCGATCATCAGAGTTTAGGACATGTGTACGGGTCCTTTTCTTTATATGAGATGTATGATTGTATTTGTCTGTATGTGTAATAAATATTTGTAATTGAACATTTACATCGTGATGATATGAAAAAAAGGAGATTATTTTTATTGTCAATACGACCAGACACTCTGGAAAAGTCTTCACTCAGGAATTCTGCAATGATTTCTTCATAATTTTTGTAGCTTTTTTGTACCGTGCACACGATTCCCGGGAGCTGAGACTATATTTAAATTTAATAATCCCTTTACTCTAAACCGCGTTCGAGAGGAAGATGCTCAGAATGATTTTTGAGTCCCGTATGTGTGGAATGAGCTGCTAGAATGACGAGCTCTACGAGCTGTACGGTGAACTCACTATCGTACAGCGCATTAGACTCGCCAGGCTCCGGTGGGTTGGGGTCATGTCATTAGAATGCCGCCGGACGACCGAGCCCGTAAAGTCTTTTTAGGTCGTCCACAGGGGTTTCCTCCACAATGTCTCGGCCAGAAAGGCCGGGATAATGAACTGGCTGACGACTGCGCTGGACCGCGAGCGGTTTAGAGGGTTTCTGCAGCAGGCCAAGACTGCGAAGCGGTTGTAAGTAAACGACCACGTAGTGTAAGTAAGAACTCAGGAAATAGTTTTCGTCAAGGACTTGGATCTTCGGAAAAGATGACCTCGGACTTGGACGACATCTTCGACTGGGAGGACTCTTGTCAGATGCGGACGGTTCGACCTTGCGATCTTTCGTCTGCCAGACGATCTTCAACTTGGAGACCTATTCGCTTTTAGATTTCATGGTAGATGAAGGACGACTGAAAAGTTATTTTTAATTACGAGTTCTCACGGTAGACAAATTCTGTTGGACAATTGGATCCCTTGGATCCTTTGGTAGATAAGCCATCTGTACATGAAATTACATGCTCTTGGAGCCTGCTCACTCCGCCAAGAATTAAAACCGCCATTGGTATACTTTCTTGATTCGTATGTGAATTTAAAAAACAAAACTACAAAGCTATATTTGTTATCATATACAATCTTAAATGCTTATTCTACTCTTGATTGCTGTGCTTTAGGAGGATTGTACTAGGACTCTTCTATTGACTCGTTCTGCACGAGTACGATGGGTGCCTTTCGTTTGTCATTTTCTCACCTTCCACCTTGACGCTAGTATTCCCGTACCATAGTGCCGCAGAAAGAGAGCACGAGTGTGTAAGTTGAATGAAAATAATAATGGACCCGACAGAGAGGACCTCCACGGTGAGGTCCGATCCCTGACGATTGGACACCGGTGCGGTGATTCGTGTCGGTTCCGCCGGCACTGTTAGCGCTCGATTCAGTCCAGTGTTACGACGTGTATTTTGTTTTGTGTGTGATCGCGTTTGTATCGCCTGCAGCTGATAGTGAGCTGTGATCGCCGCGAAAGACCACAGGCACAGGTGAGAGCAAACCCTGGGGATGCGTTCTTTACCTTGACGCGCACGAACAAGGTTTGCGTAGGATGGAACCGACCATTCGGTAAGTCATTGGTGCGCATTGCCAAGAAATCGATGACATTCTTGGGCGATGATGATGGCTTTTCTCCCGTTCGTTCGATCCGTCGATCGGTTGGAATGGTTAGGCAAGGTGACAAGCAAGTTGGACACGGACGGGATGGAAAGAGTCGTATCGATATGAATTTATTCGAACGGAAAGCACGACACTCGAAATCGTCAAAACATGATTGGATGATCGGCACCACCGGTGTGACGATGATGATAATGACGGGCGATCTTTACCGGGCCTGATCGGACGCTTGTTTTTGGTCGGTGCGTGTGCCTGTCCCATTCGCGAGCACGATATCGCGAGTTCGGCGGTATGACGATCGCAGCACCTCGTCTGTTTGATCCGTGGTCGGTGATCGGTTGGATTGTTGTTTTTTTTTTCGTCTTCTTGTAAAACTCATCGAAGATTTTTAGTGCCTTACATTGAAGCGTTATCCATCGGGGCCTGACTGGCTGTGTGTCGTACTGTGTGGGCTTTATGGCACTGTTGCCAGCGTATATAGCAAACTGGCATGTGCTTTCGGTGTCGTCTCGCGCGCGCTTTGCATATTTCCATTGATCTATGATCTCATTTTGACGTTATAATTTCGAGCCAAAACAGAAAAAAAGCCAAACAAACATAAAAAAGTGGGCAATCTTTTCGTGTGCAAAGTTAAAACTATTTTTTCTTTATCGCTAAAGTAGAATTGGTGGATGTGTGAATATTCGGGTTCGTTGCTTTCTTCGGATGGCATTTGAAATTGGGGAGTGAGTCTTTCCCTCTTCTTATTTTACGCTTAGAAATCTTATGCGACCACACAGCCACACAATCCCAGTGCCATCGTAAAAATTAATGTCACTCGTTTTGATAACGGATTACTTTTAATTTGTGGAATACGATGGAACTGAGCCGAAAGTGTGAAAGTTCATCAACAGAGAGCGAGACCATGGGGTATAAAACGATCGCGGGGAAACGAATAGAACAGCGTTAGGTCTTATAGAACTTCAAACATTTGAAGTCTCCACCGAGATTCCTATTGACAGAGGAATTAACAAAGGTGACATTTAAATTATGATCATATTAAATTCCTATTTAAAAATCCATTTGAGTGAATCGTTTTGCGCTCATTTTCATCACCACAGGGACGCCTCGCTCGCTTAATGAAATGATAACTGTGCAACTGGTTATACGATAGCTTATGGGAAGAGCTTACGGAAATAAAATGTAACGATCTTCATAAATAAGTGATAAGCCGCCGCATACCAGAGCCAAGAATCGCCACTGTGCTGGAAATTGTGCGGCTTTTGCCGCATTTTTGCCTCAAAAAGTAAACACCAACGAATTGTACTACAAAGTTTGCTCCTGATGCTGTTGGTCAGCTAGAAGTAATATTAGTATTTGCCTACTGAAAATCACAAACATGGCTGCTATCGGTAAACCCTGTTCAGTGAACCGCGATGCTTTGACGCGATCAATTCAACAACGTCAACCCATCCTGGAAAGAGAGGAAATGCGGTCATCCGATACGCCATACGGTGCTAAACCCCGGGACCTCTTGTTTAATGGGAACCGTATTCATGTAGCAGCGTAGGGGTGAAAAAGCTAATTTGTATATCTAGTAGCTAAACACAATTTATTGACTTCGTAAGGTAGCTTTTTTCGCGCGTCTGAAACGATACGCCGTCAATGCGTTCCTGTCATGTTATCGAATGTCAAAATGGTTGGAATTTCTAATCAACGTATCTAGCGGCAACGCAACGAACCACCAAGTTCCGCGACACGACGCCTCTGACACCGCTGACCAGGGAAGGAATTGGGAGGGATCAATTTTCTTTCGATTTGTTATGAAAATTACGATCCACAACTTTACCTACTGGAGTTGATTTCGAACGCCAAAGTACCGGCCGGATCGAGCCACAACCGTTGCTGGATAGCTTCTACTGGGCAAGGATCGGTTTTTCTTGTCTGGAATGTTGCGGAAGAAAATGTGATCGATACATTGGTGGCATATCGATTGTGGAGAATGCGAGCCGATCGTATTTCACAGCCGATTGAGCGCGAAAACGAAACCCACATTGCCGGTATCAACAATATAAAAATAAACTCATTGTGGTAAGAGCTCAAAACTGACCAGTTTTTACCAGTTGGGATGCGGTAGCGTAGAAAAGTGTGTAGCAAAGACTGTTTGGCGGGGTCGAGTATGAGACGCGATGTTAATGAAATAATTTTTGTCACCTTTCTTCCGACCATTGCCATGACCTATTCATCCATACGGAATTCCACAACGTAGCTCAGTGTGACAACGATCTATCTGGAGGGGTGGTAAACAATCGGTAGGCCTGTTTGGGTCTTTTCGCTCGTGATGGCTTTCACTTTCCGGCAACGCGACTAAAACTGTTGTCAAAATGACGACTAAATTAGAAACGGTAGAAAAGATGGCACTGATTTGTGGCCTCGCCTGATCTATGCACGTTGGCGTCCAGTTTTACGCCCAAATGACAGTCGTTTCGGTTATGTGGATCGCAACAATTGATCTGATTGTTTTGTTCGCATGCTAAACACTACCAGAAATAGCCACAATCCATGGTCATCCGAGTGCGAAATGGGTGCCAAAACTTTGGCTGTAGAATAGTTTTTTTTAGTAGGACGCAAACGGCAAAGCCTCATCCGACAGGATCATTGTTTCTGCTTGTCGATCGATGCGAGCAAGTAAAATGTTTCGTAAGTTGTGTGAAATATTAGAAATTTTCACCATAAGTACAAATAGGCACACGTGCGATGCTTGTGCGATACAAGACGACGTCAATAGGATGTCTCATTC
This sequence comes from Anopheles maculipalpis, assembly GCF_943734695.1. NCBI lineage: Eukaryota > Metazoa > Arthropoda > Insecta > Diptera > Culicidae > Anopheles > Anopheles maculipalpis. The sequence goes on from NC_064872.1 coordinate 42,547,373, forward strand.
GGTCTTAGCTTAAGTAACACCGTTTTGCTTTCAGCCAGCACCGAAAAGGGTGGGCTTTGGCCATCGGTCGGATTATGCAAATGTAGATCAGTAGAAGAAACATCTTCCATACACGGTACCACCTGCGTTGGTGTCAAACGGCTGCTTAAATGTGCGATCTCAACTGTCATACGGTATCCGCGCAGTGTGATCGACTCATTGGCGATTGGTTCTGCACGAATCAATAATTTCGTGTCGAAGATCTTGCCCCAAAGGCTGTGGTTTTTGCTTCAATTTTCTTTCTTTGCTCTCTTTCAATTCATTCTACGCCCATACAACCCGGTTAAGCACCTGGATAAGGATGTGCAGGAGAAGTCACTCGATAATCATGCGTATTTTATGGGAACAGCATGAGATCGCCGCCTCCCTAGAACACCGTTTCAATCAATTAGCGAGCTGCTACCTTCCCTCTGAATCGGACATTTTGGGTGTGTGATTGGAGATATGATTGCACGACGTTTCATGCTTCGTATGCTGTGCATTGACGATTCGCGGCAAAACTTCTCGAGAAGCATCAGTCTGTCGGCGATTGCTGTCGTGCTGTATTGGAGCGGATCATCTTGCCCGACTAGGTGGGCTGCCGGCGGGTGCGCGACAGCGCGTTTGACATGCATCGGAACATCGCCGGTAACGATCAAACACATTAAATTATGAATATGATACTACCGTAAGCACAGCGGGTTCCATCTGTTAAGGGTGTCGGGTCCGGGGCAAAACCTTTCGTTGAAAATTGTAGATATGTTTATTTTATTGAATTCTTCGGGATGATACCGGTGTGCGCTTCCTCCAGTGCACCGTTGCTCAGGCCCGCATTTTATTTTGGGCATCTTTAGGAGCGTTATGATTATGACAGGAAGGCAACGATACGATTAGCACGTGTGCGCTAGCTTTACTCGAGTCATTCAGGAAAATCGTGGTTGGTGGTATCGGATATCAAAATCTGCTGTCATCCAAGTCGATTGTTGTCACCTTTTCCGTCAGCCTGCTCGGATAAGAGTTTCTAGCCGGTGGCCAACCAATCGCTGCTAAGGCTGCCGGGTGTTAAGACCCACGTTAAGATGCATGTGTGTGTGTGTTTGTGGAAAGAATAAGATTTTGAAGTGCTGGCGGTTCGATAAAACATTTAATTTCAACCCGACGGGGTTCCTGCCGTTAGCGTCAGTTAGTGCGCGTCAGGGTTTATCTGGGAATGAGCAGTACGGTGCTTAGCAGCAAATTTATGAACTCTATTTGCATCGAACCGCAGTTCGTTGAGGGGTGCAGGGAATGATATATAAATTTGTATATTTTTCTGTCTGTTTGCTAAGAAAAACAAACATTGCTTTTGAATGCCTCGTAAATCGACTCTAATCAAGCTAGGTTTTGGAGATTAATAATTGACTCAATCTATTGCCGTACGTATAATGAGACAAATTTTCTTAATCATTTGTATAACCGAATTAAGACCGATTTGTGAAAATCTTAACGCCATAATATTTCGTAATAGTAAAAAAATAAGACTTACTTATTTGGCACTTTTGGCTTTCTCTGTATTCATTCCTTAAATTTGTATTTCTGCCATTAAAATGTCGAAAAATTAGGTAAAAATTTAGGCTACGGCTATCTTGCGACTTGCACAAAACTTTTCAGGTCTAAACATGGCCAATTCGTCCTAACACACATTATGTTGTACAGGGCGTTCGGGATAATTTTGACAGTCACCCACGGAGAAAAAAAAATTTATGGCAAAATTAATCATCGGGGAAATTTGTTTTGTTTTAGAAATAGTAGCTTACCATTTATTTTATTCATTTTATTCAAAATATCCGCCCTCGGCTTCTATTACGGCCTCCACCCGTCTCCGGAACCGGGAACAAGCCCTGGCGATAGTTTCGCGTGGTAGGGCCGCGAAAACGAACCTGAGCTCCGCCTTGGTGTTGCTGGAGGTTCTGTTGGTGTCCCGTTCCACCGCGCCCCACACGAAATAATCCATTGGATTAAGATCCGGGGAGCTGGGAGGCCACACATTCGGCGCGGTGAAGTCATTGAAATTGGCCGCCAACCACTTTATCGTTTTGGAGACTGTATGGCACGGAGCGTAATCCTGCTGGAACACGTACGATCTGCTGTTGGGCACTCTCGTGATCCAAGGTTTTACGACGGTGTCCAGCATGGAAATGTACCCGCCCGCGTTCAGCCTCAGCCCCTGCTCGAAAAAGTGGGGCGGCATCACGTCCCCTTCCGATGACACACAGGAAAACACCATAACCGTCTGGGGGAACCTGGTTTGCGGCACCCGTGGCACGTCCGCCGGGCAGTAAGCCAGCCACCGGTTGTTCTGGGTGTTAACCGTGTCGGCGGTTGTCGAGTCCGGCGCGGATCATCATGATGCATGTGATCCGCTTCCACAATGTACTCTTTTTTGGCATTTTTTTTATCACGGGATGTTTTTGCTGCTTGTTCCGTACACTTTTAGCTGTCGAATGACGTATTGCTTGTTTTCCTAAGCCAACTCCATCACGAGTTATAAAGAAAAATGTAACTGTCAAAATTATCTCGAACGCCCGTACATTCATGAAAAATTAATCAATTCAAGGATGGTTTTCTTGTCTTTTGGGCCTTAAACTTAATACCCAGGTATACAATTACTGGTTCCAGCAAAAAAAAAATCATCAATCGGCGTGGCGATGGCAAATTTGTTGTGCCACATGTTGCTCATACGAAGAGATCGATATCAAATTCTTTTCCAGACTTTCTCAGGATTAATTATTCAGCTCATGTTCAGGTTATTTGGAGAAAGAAATGATGCAATTTATTTTATATTTTTGAGTTTCAATTTCATATTTCACAAAAAATTACTTCAAAATGTTCATAATCGTTTCTGTCGAGCTGTATTGTATTTTTATTCATAAAGAACGGCCCGCATGAGAGCCGAAATGCTTACGTAGCGATCAGAAACGGATCTTCTTATAAGCGGACTAGGCGATCGCGTGGGGCCCCCGACTCGAAAAGGGTTCCAAGTTGAAGCAAATTGTGTGTTGTAAATACTGACGGATCTAATTGTGTCCCGAATATTGGTTAGAGAGCTCCCTGCTCGTGGCGAGAGACCCAACCTTGAAAGATGTTACTTGAGTATCCAGGCACCTAGAATACCCAACAAATATCTACCATCTTCGGTATCGTCCATGTACATGTAGTACATCAAATGTCTGCTAATGTCAGCCCTTCGTTACCTCAATCAGTCCATAGTCGTTCAAAAAACGAACGCTGACAGTAATAATTTTTTAAATTTCGTGATGACGGTTAGACCGGATTCATTAAAATCTAATCTTACCTTATCTAATCTTACAATTCATTATACTTATATCCTATTTTGAGGGTAGACATTTCCATCTCCTCTCAATTCAAGTGCACCTTATCCGGGGCGAGCTTAGTTGTGGATGTTGTTGCTGCCAGGTATGGTTCTAATGTTGTCTTCTCTATGTCCGCTAAATGGTTGGCGCCTCTTTGGAGTATCGTGCTGTGGAGACTAACAACTGGCTCTCAAGAAAACCCCCATCCAGCCATAACATCCAAATGCTGGCAACGGCCCCACTATCGGCAGAACGCACGAGACCGAAAGCCACTCCAACTTTGTGAAGCTACAGTAGCATTCAACTCACGCATTCCACCAACAGTAAAGCCGCCAGTCACAACTACATGTCGTCCAAATCTAATTCAATCGATTCAATGATCTAATGTTGTCGCTGGCGACCCTGACGCCAGCAAAACGCATGGAACCGACAGCCACAATAACCTTGTAAGGCTACTGCAGAATCGAACCCAGACATTCCGCCAACGACAAGATCGCCAGTTACGACCTTAGATCTCCTAAACCAACTTTTATCGATTCTGGGGCCGAAATAGCGACTGGCGCATATCGACGCCACCGTTGCGAACGTGTAACAAACAAAGAACAAAAAAAAGCATAACAAACTACATTCCGCTAATAGGACGATAGTGCATACAATCTACGGGAACGGAGAGGAGAAGGAATCAAAGGACGATTCCCATCTCTTTGACGAAGTCAAACAGAATCCGCGCCTATTCGTAGTCCTTCTGTCCCAGGATATCGCGTATCGGCACCGCCGGGGATCTTCCTGATGCCCGAACGGCTGCTAAGTGTCCGGGTCTAGCCGCATCGAACTCCACACATGGACCAGAGGATGTGGTCAATGTCGTGGTATCCGTTGCTACAGCTACAAACCTTGGAGTCGGCGCTACCTGTACGTTGAAGATGTGCTTTCATCGCATAATGTTTCGACATAAGTCTCGACATCATGCGAATAAATGCACGATCTACCGAGAGCCCGTGAAACCAGGGACGCAGGGAAACCAGTGGTAAGATGGAGTGCAGGAACCTTCTGAGTTAGTCCTCATCCCACATGCTCTGTCAGTAGGCTATGCACAGCAGTTGTGGGGTGCGAAATAACTCGTGATACCCAAAAACACTGCCATCGGAAGCACCTCGTTTGGCCAAGGAATCTGCTTTTTCATTGCCGGGGATCCCGCAATGAGCAGGCAGCCACATAAGTGATATTCGGGATGCTTTATTGAATAAAGAGCTTAGAATATTCAGTATTTTTTGGTACAAAGTAATCAGAGCTCTTGAATGCCTCGACAGTAACAATTTTCATTTCTTAACAATTTAAATGTAACATTGATTCGCCGAATTAATTGTTAAGAACTTTTGAAGGGCTCTCAAAGCACTGCTAGCTAGTAGTCACAGTCTGGAGATTAAGGAAAAAGTTTGGAAACCTTATCCAACAAAAAAGGGCACGATGCGTCGGCCCTGGGAGAGTCAGTTGGAACACGACAACCTAAGAGTAGACTTCTTCTTCTTGGCGTAACGACCTCTAAGGTCATGCCGGCCATGGAAATGGCTTTCTAGACTGCCGATACCACGTAGTTGGTTAGTCAGACCTCACTACGGGATGACGGTCCGGATAGGATTTCAACTCCAGTCCTGCCGTTTGAAGACCGGCGCCGTTGTCGCCTACACCACCGGGCCGCTCTAGAGTAGACTACTTCTTTCCGATGGCGCAACGAACCTGCTAGGGCCATGCCGGACATATAATGGCTTTCTACACTAATTGATACCATGGAGTTGATTAACAAGTCTCTTCGCGACAATGTTCCGAATGGGATTCGAAACTCGGTTCTGCCGCTTTAGGATCGGCGCTGCTACTGGTATTTTAATTCTCAGTTTGTCAATAAGATATTTGGTACAATGATTTTTAAGATCAATCATCATTTTCATCTTCTTCTTGGCTTAACGACTTTCTAAGGTCACGCCGGCCATCTAATGGCTTGCTAGACTGCTGATACCACGTAGTTGGATAGTCAGTCCTCACTTCGGGGGAACGGCCCCCGTGTGGGATTTTAGTCCCGGTCCTGCCATTTGAAGACGCATCTAATGTTTGGAAAAAGCACACTCGTACCTATTTATGTTTTTATTGACCCATTAATTAATTCTATCATCCTCATCGTCTGATCGTCATCATCTAATATTATCTAATAAGAAAACTTCATATATCAGTGCACTTTTATACAACAAATTTCAAAGCTTTTGCCACCTGGCAAGAATAATACTTTATTTATTTATATATTATTTTTATTCTTGTATGAAGAAACAGAGTTTATTAAATTATTTTTATTATTTAATGATTGACAGTACGGCGACGTGCCGTCATACTTAATAATAAATAAAATGATTAATCAAACAAATTAAAATCAAACGTCCTAAACAGTTTCCTTAACGTAAAGATAAATTCCTGCATTCCAGAAAGAGCCACCCATCCGCTATTTGGTGTATGTTTTCTTTTCATGTTGCCCAACAGCCTACAAAATATCACATTACAGATTTGACCAGGCGCCACAATTTGTCAGCAGACTCATGCATCATGCACTTAATTATGAGACAAAATGTTTTCATCGCCGATTTCACTCGTGACACGACACACGAATTTTACAAAAAAAAAGCATGAAAACAAAACCCAAATAGCAGCAAAAGCAAAACAACGTACTTATGTGTTGTTTTTATTGCTCATCGCTCGTCTTTTCTCTTTCGTGAGCTGGTGACAGTTGCTCCACACGTCGTGGCCGTGTACTATGTTGCATCCTTGGGAATGGGGAGTGGGGACGGTAAGCATCACCCCAATGAGGTGCATGTAAATGCAAGCACATTTGTCATATTCCATCGGCCTCGATCTTCTCACCGTTGGTGCCGATCTGTGACGACGCAATGCGCACAGAAACGATGTCGTTCGCCTGCAAACAGAAACAAGCAACCGCACATTTGTCGCAGCAGAATCTATGCAAATTGCTACGTCTACGCAGACGCGCAACTGTACTTTGTCAATCAAGCCAACGGAACACCGGGTGAGCTGACAGAGCAGACCGCGCAGTTGCGATGCGAGAAACTTTGTCTTTGCAGCACCTCGCGAAGAGGCGGCCTCGGATGACAAGGACCTCGGGGTGGTTTGTGGGGTGCGAAATCATATCAGAAGCCAGTGGACGACGAGGAAGACAAAAAGCAACCTCGGTACAGGATACCACCATTAGGGTGTAATTAAATTAACGACAGAAATGTTAATGAGCTCACCTGGGCACACTATTAATACGGTTGTAGGTTAAATTATTTGTTTACTCACAAACATACACATACGCGCAACAGCAAAGGTGTGTGGGGCGATCGTGGTGCGTTGCAACTACAGCAGCAGCCTCAGCAGCTCCACAGCATGGTGACACACAAATCATCACCGTGGCGGTGGCTGGACCAGCTCGCGGTAGCCAATGATTGATTACCGATCGTTCCATAAATCAGCACCCGAAGCCTGCCGAGAGCTGCGACAGTGGAGGTACGAGCCGTATCAATTGGCGAATCTCCGCCCCGGATTATGATGTCTGGAAGAGGAACGATTCCACCCTTTCCTTCGTCTGCTTGACTCTTCGCGAATCCAGCGGCGGCTAATGAAGTACATCGTAGCGCCCCACGGGCTGACATGAGGTGCAACAATGATGAACGGCAATCGTCATGCTGCGGTGGCATGGTTTGAGGCAACGATCTGCAGAAGAAGCGATCGCAGAGCATGGCGGAGGCATGTATCGATCGCACCACATGCGTCCGGTTGTCCGGTGTTGACGCTGTATCATGATCATTAGCAACCAACAACAAGAACCCAACGCTCCCTCTGTTCCCCCTACTCTTGATCATATTCAAATGGGAAGCGAAAAGGTAACTTGTTCTAGGGGAGAAAGAAACTAGTTTGAGTGAGCGATCGAATGGAGGACGGCGGGTATAGTTGGACGAGTCCCCCGTAAAGGAAAGTCCGCGAAGGATGGCACAGGCCGTCGCGCAAAGAAAAAGGGAACCTGTGAATGAAACGATAATTACGAGCGATCGGTAATTGCTTTCGGGATCAATTACAATAATTTATATCATCACTTGCCATTAACGCCACACGGCAAATGAGAATTGGAAGTACAAGTCTATCGGTGTGCTTTGGGGGGTGTCTTCTGGTACGCAGCCGGGTGTGCATGTGTGAGTGAGTGTGTGCATAGGTTTGGGGTCTTTATTTAGCAGCAAAGAGGGTGTTGCGCGAGGACGTAAACATTTATCGACTTCGAGTATCGAGAAGGAGACGATAAAAAATGAGTGTTCGTCGCCAAGATGTCGACTGCGGCACAGGGTTTTCTTTAATCGATAGGTTCGATTTCTTCGCCACACGCAGATCGTTGCCGCACTGATTGTGGTACGTGGTGAGTTGCCGTTGCTAGACCTGCGATTTTGTCCTTACGCGTAACATTGGCCCTAGGGCGTATTGTGCGTCGAAAGGCGACCCTCGCTTCGAGTAGTACACGCACACGCCGAATGGCTTAATCGTTCCTCCGTTGACGGGAAATCGTTAATGAAAATGCACACAAATGCAAAAAAAAAGTCCACTGTCACAATCTGCAGGCTGAGGGGGTTTCGTTTTGCGCGTGCTGCACAAGTTGCAAATTGCAAGCGTTTCTTCGGTGTGGTCGGTCTGCAGAAGGAAGTGAATTGTATTGGCGGAATTGCATGTAGTTCACTCTGGGAAATGTGGCTTTTCTCTCATTGCAGTGCAGTGCAGAAAAGGTTATAATTTAGTATAACGGTGTGGCAAACTGGTGCCAGCAATGGGGAGGGTTATCGAAGTGATACGGTTGATTGAACGCATATAGAATCTTTAGGAAAGTCAATACATGAAACAGAACAGCCACAAGTAGCAATTATCAGTTGAGCTGGGAGAGGTTTATTGCGCCAAGGGATTGACATGTTTACTCTTTGTGTCATTATTCTATATGTTAATAGGAATGACATAAAATTGCTATATTCCCATAATATTATGTACAGATGTAGCCAGAAAGGAGGTCTTATTTAGATTATTTACAGCTTTTTTTTTTACAAAAAGTCCAACATACAGGCCTTAGATATAAACCATGTCTAACCTATTAGAATGACAAGTAGCCAAAAGATTAAAACCTTAAATTGAATCCCTATTTTATACCTTCTTCAAGGGAACGCTATTGGAATGACTGAAAAAGGATGATAATAACTGAATAACTATATAATTTGTTTGAATTACAAAGGGAAGTGATTGGACCCCTTCAAGCAATTGTAGCATTTCTGCTAAACATCTCACTATAGTATACAGTATCTCGCATACAACAAGTGTTATGTGAGTGTAAATCCACCAATTCAACAGATAACATGCATTAACCAAGAACGCAAGAAATGTACATTCAGCTATTTTGACCAAGCGCACGCCTTAACATGAACATTCCAACACTTACCAGCGCACCCGGCTAGCGAGTGACGCAATGCAATATGATATCAGTTCAAAACAACCATCGAGTCCAGACAGTGATCAGCAACACAAAACAATAAAACACAAAACAAGTAACTTCATGATACCCTGCACATTTTAGGCAGACTCAGCAATCGATCGCACGGCGATCGATCAGTACAATAAAAGCGACACATTTCTTCCAAGTGCAGCAATCGATCGCACCGCGACACATTTTGTGCGTACGTAAACATTTTTGTACAAAATGTAATAACAAAAATAAAAACCAATAAGGAACAATTTTTGGTTACACAAAACGAGCAAAAACTATTGCAAGAATTGGGTATAAATAAAGCGGTCTAGGAACCCTTCCAGAGAGAGCAGTCTAGAGAGAAGTTGCAACAAACCTTGCGTTCCATTACTTCTAGTTGTGGATATGCCTGGACTGAATTTCTGTCCTCCAGCAAGTGAAGCAAACATCTCGTCCACCGTAGGTAAGGGATGCTCGTCCACCGCTGTAGTCACCGCAAATCCTTACACGTTTCTGCGATTTCTTGACAGGAACTATGGGTGTTGCCCAATTACTAGAATCCACCTTCGTGAGCACACCTTCTGCAACAAGCTTCTCCAACCCATTCTCGACGATTTTTGTCATTTTGAAGGGTTTCTTCCGTGCTTTGATGACCACAGGCCTTGCCTTTTCCTTCAGCCGCAGGTTGGCATGTACATTAGAAATCCGACCAATTGACGCATCGTAAACATTCGGATATCGGTCCAATATTGCCTGTAAGGCTATAGCACGACACGGGGCAGCAGTAACAACAGCACTCGGAGAATGCGTTCAATTATTTCTAGAGGTTTGAGTGCCCCCCTACCCAAGTTAGGGCCTCAAACCGCCAACATGCCTGTAAGGGATATCCCTTCTGAACATCCAGAGTCGTCTGGCCGACTTGCTCCGCCGATGAGCATCGAAAGTCCCCCTACCAAAGGTAAGGCCTCGATGTCTCCAACGTTCCAGTAAGGAAGATTCTCATCTAGAATCTTCAGACTGCCTGGACAATCAGCGAAAGGAAATATATTGGTCCGCACAGCTAGCAATCACGTTGTTCCGTTCTCGTCGCGATTCTAAGTCCGATTTTCTTCTTCTCCACTGTCCGTAGAACGAAATTCTTCTTATCCACGACACAATCATTTAAGTGTACATTAGTTTGTAAAATAACGTATAATAGAACGTATGCAATAGACGTGCCGTCGTAGATAAAAATATATAAATAAGGACGTATGCAATTATGAAAGGCGGTCTGCAATATTTTGTCATTTTAGTTTGAGTATTATGGCTCGGTGTCGTATTCTCAGCTCTTTTTGAGGTGATTTTGGACAAATATCTCAAGACATTTCCTCCTTGTTTTTTAACTTACCCGTGATGCATGCTCGGTCTGTGATGATTCAAAACAATTCATAATTCAGACTGCATTAATCTCACGGAGCTTTACAATAGACGGATCAGAGGTGCCAAAACTAGTAAGACATGCCTATTTTTCAATCAATGCCTAAAAATCTTTGATATATTTTTCCGAAATTTCGCCAAGGTCATGCTCCGTGTGCACGATCACTTTCTGCTATCCTTTCCGCATGTAGTTTTCTTCTTCAACTTACTAGAAACTCATGATCAAATACCGTTTGAAGTTTCCATTGGCTGGAATCTCTTGATATTCCTGGATGAGGTGTGATTTATGAGAATCCTGTTGCTCATTAGAATATAGACAAACTAAATTTTCAAGCTAGCAAAAATCCAACAACTTAGATAGGAATACCCAAGAAGGACGCTCCTCCTTTGACTCTGCAGGATTGATCGAATTTCATCTAGCATGTTTTTTGCGTAGCAAGGACTGATTTAGAAGATCCTGATGTCAAAAAGAAGAGATTCATGAAGTACCTTCGTAGCTGTAGTGAGGACTTTTTTTTCCTTTATTTATAGAGGCTTTGAGTCTTAGACACTACTATCGCCTCTCTACTGTATAAATAAGTGGTATAATCAAATACAAAACTATTGCAGGTGTGACTTAAATATTATGGAACGCTATTGCAATTATCAACACCACAGAAGCTGCAGAGTGGAAGACTAGAGTTTTCTAGGAGGTAAGAGTGTGTAAGGCGGGTACGACCTATACGAAGACGGCAAAGGTCTCGTTGGATGTGGCTGGATTCGGTATCTTCCATGAAGCGGTGTTGTTCCATGCTTGATGGGACGGTGTTTGTTGCTTAGGTCTAGGTTGTGTCATGTGGAATTCCAGATGTTGGGAGGTAAGGGTGTTGGTTGTGCGGATGGGATCTCGGCGTGAAAAGGTGTTGTGTGGTTCATCAGGGCGGAGTCGATCGGGATTATTATTGTGCCGTGTTCCAAGGCAGCCAGAACACTGGCACTGTCGGTGAAGATGACGTTCGGTCGGTCAATCTGTACTCCTTCGTCGGCGGCTAGTTGAATTGCTATTGCTTCGGTGGAAAAGATGGAGGTGTGATAAGGAAGTTTTATGGCGCAGCTATCATTGGCGGAGTGAATCGCACAGCCGGAGTCCAGATGAACGGAGTCGTCTGTAAAGAGGTGATGAAAAAGTTTGTATTTAGGTGATGTGACTGCTTTTTCCGGTTCACTGGAGAGAGCGTTTGAGTTCCCAGTCTATGGCAGGTGTACGGTGGTATCAGGGACGAATTCCCCGGCGGGTGGATTGGATGATCGGTGGTAACTGCTGGTTGGTGAGTGTCTGTAGTTCTGTGTTTTCTCTGGTGATGATTGCAGTTGCGTCGAGTCCTTTCTCAAGGATTCGTGAAAGGACTGCGACTAGTTGGTTGGTGACGATGTGTTGCATAGGAAGGAGGCCGCTTTCGCAGAGGAGAGAGTAGTGAGGACTTACTATACAATTACATGGTATCAAAAAGACTCGTAAGTCGTTATATAGCCGGCATGATCTAAGAAAAAAAGGAGTCGCAGCTGAATTGAGATTTATTTATCCAGGTTATTTGGTTGCATAGTTAGCTAGGGACCAGATATTCACACAACGCAAACACGGGGATATCGAATCCCATCGGAACCTTCGTTCCGTACGTTTGAGACACTTGGTAGAACTTCTTCTTCTTGGCTTAACGACCTTAAAGGTCACGCCGGCCATCGAAAATGGATTTCTAGACTGCCGATACCACGTAGTTGGTTAGTCAGTCCTGACTACGTGGGGGACGGTCCGGATGGGATTTGAACTCCGGTCCTGCCGTTTGAAGACCGTCGCCGCTGTCGCCTACCTGTTTGAATACCACCGGGCTGCCCCAACTTGGTAGAACTAGAGTATCTATCTAAACATGAAAAAAATAGATTAAGTAAAAGTAACAGACCAAGAATACTCGAGGTTGTTGGTACCAGAGAAAAATATTGTTTTATGTCAACCTATTAAAGATACACAAAACAAATTATCACCATCCACAAGAAGTGCACTTTATAATCGTACGATGATCTTTAACGACACATAAAGTTTCACCTTTCTTTTTATTGACTTCCTGAATTTTATCGTGGGATTAACGAGAAAAAGCAAAGAACGTTTGGGAAAATAATTATACCCTTAACAGGTGGTGCATTATACAGATGATCATAAATGCACTGTTATCAAGATCATCACAAGTGTCCTACAGAATTGGTACATTCGAAGCTCATTTCTAAAGTAGACCTAATTATTCGACTAACATCAACAACATCCCGCGAACAGTAAAAGTGATGTAAAAGACGCAAAGATTGTCATCTGTTCATTCCGGGATCTACCAGTCCAGGCATTGCCGTATAATCCCACGGATTCTAAGCACCATGTGCGGAACTACTGAGCGTGGTGAAGATAGATAGGTCTCATGTTTCAATTAGTCCATGGGATACATCTTGTAGCAATTAGATCTAATTTTGAAACAGGTTAAAAATTCTCGGTACGCCAGGGTTAGGTGATGCGAGATAAACATCGTCTCTCGGTGTGGTCAAACCCGGGTAGAGTTCCATTTCGGCATCATAGCGTACAGGTGCATCTTGCTAGTTTTAAAGAGACGGAGTAGCAAAACGATTGCTTTAAGATTGTACGCCTTTAGTTTGTGGGTTTTTTTCGTTCACCACAAGGAGATTCCGTTCAAAGGTTTGGTTTGCTCGGACAAGGGTGAACGAAGGATGGCAATTAATTACTTCTGCTTCTGCTTTTGGCTGCTGCTCGGTGGTCAGGCGAATGAGAAGATCCAGTTTATCGTTGAATCTAGAAGCGAGTGAGCACCCATGTATGAGCATCAACGTACCTAGCCTTTTATGAGTTTGTCCATCTTTCAACACCTCGCTAAACATACACACACACATGATAAAACAGGAAACCTTACCGTTAACATCGAAACTAGCCATACTTCCTGGTAAGGTGCATGGTCATCCAGCAGCAAAAGTTCAAATGTCACCCGGTTTATGGGAGACATATAAAGAGCGCATAGAATGATGGGAAACAGAGCTGGCAAACCAAAGTTTTTCATATCATGGTAACAAGGCTTGATCTTCTACATACAATTTCTGACGCAAGTTGGCAAGGAACTGATGTCTGTGTTGTGTTGGATAAAATAGATCGCTCAGCGGACGACCACCTTTGTGAGGGAAACGTGTCAAAAGGCTTGTCTAATGCTAGTTTATAATATCACTTCATTTCACTCAGCGATATTGATAGCCTGAATGACACGATTGGGTAAGGAATTGGGCGAGTGTATAACACAAAAAACCATCAAATTATGCAAATGACGCATGCTTATCAAGAGATTTTGCTCGAATATCATGAATATAGTCCACGGCAGGCAGGCTGACTGCCTGTCCTTCACTGAAGCTGCATACCCCAACATGAAGTTGAGTATTGGTTCGAAACTTGTGATGTGAAACAGGATGTCTATAAAAATGCTCAGCATTGTGTTGCTTTTCTTTTGTAATGTTGGATCTTTCCGTTGTTTTCATTTCATTGTGCATTAAACGGTACATTGTTATAAATGTTTCTGTGCAAATTTTACGAAGAGAATTATTCCTTTTATTCCTGACTTTTCTTTATTGGAATATAACAAGAATATAATTGATCCTTCTTCCAATGGCTCCAATGCCACCCTGTCCAGCAAATCAACCGTCCAAATCCTAATCAATGTCAAACGATACCCATTCAATCGATTTCCACCATTCGAATTGGATTTTCCTGCCGGTACGGAAGCGTCCACGGAGAACCGTCCGCGCCTTAGCTGTGGTAGGTACGAAGGTATGCAAAACTCCGCACCAGATCAACGTCGGCGATCGTCGATTGACCGCCCAATGTCAGTTTTACGATAGCAGCACATCGCACCTTTCTGACGCGATCCTTGCTGAAGCTCACACACGGCGAGAATCATAAATTGAGAGATTTATGCTCGTAACGAAACCCGAAATATCGTGCTACAATAACGCACGCTGCAATACCGCCCAGCGCGGGCCAGTAATGTGTGCATATGCGAGCAGCCGAGGCGAGCACAGGGTTCGTGGAGGGTACCCGGTTGGGCTACGGAGCAGCGATCGTTTGTTCGCCGGAACCAACGACTTTAACGAGTTCGATCTGTGCGGTAGATGGTGGTCGTCGCGATCGTTGTGTCATGTTGCTGTGGACCATTTCCATTCAAATTTGGGCATCTTTGAATGTGCCTCACGCCGATCATGGCCGGGCCCAAACTTTTCCTGTCCACAGTTCTCGCTCGGTCCATTCTTCTTTCGCTCGCGATCGTCGTATCGCCCACGGGGACGGCAGTCATAAATAATAGATAAATATTAACGAAACTATTTTCAAATTAAAATATTAGCCATTCTGGTCGCACTTATCGGTGATCCCGTCTGATCACCATACAATGTTTGCGTTGCTGAGATGGTGTTGTTGACTTGGGGCGAGGGATAAATGGACGGGAATCTTTCCAAATAGGAGAAGTCAAATTCAATTTGAATAAATAACATATATTTAACAGAAGGTGACAAATTATGCCGTGCTCGTTTTTTTCCTCTCACTAAACGAATCGTTAAAAGGCAGAGGAATACTTCTGAGGTGTTGTTGAATCTGTAACGATCATTCAATCAAGTATCAGGTGCGAGAATTGATTCGTATCTTGTGCTGATAAGAATAGATTAGTTGTGATGCCACCGAGTGTTGCAAACCAGAACTTTCTTCTGCAATGTTGAACAAGCATCGCAACAGCTCACGCGCGGAAGAAGTGGAATTTTATGCAAATATCACCAATAATGGGATAGGTTCTTTCTTTTCTTTTTCCATTCCTCCATTTGCCACGATTTGGCAACTTATGCTGACGTGTTTCACGCTTGCGGGAGATGGACGAAATATTGGTGCGGCAAATGGTGGAAACGGTATGAATAAATGTGATTTGCTTTTCAAAAACCGATCCGTAGAAATGAGTGCATCGCGATTGACACAAGCGGCTCGGGATGGTGTTGGGGTTTTTTTTTCTGCGCAAAATCTACTCCACCCTATCCTACGCCGAAGATGGGCTAGAGACATAAATTAGCTGGTTGTGGATATGGCATGTTTTTGATTCGTTAGCGATGAACACGCAGCCACTCACGGCTTAGCGCTTGGCATGATCTTCTATCTGCCATCAAGTGTTCCTCAAGCAGATCCCCGCTCCTTCCGTTGTTGACCAGTGTCATTCGTGTCATCCGGCATGCGAAGAAGAAGACGGGTTAATCGCTACTATAAATTTGCCATCATCGTACCGTTGTGCCGTACCGTTTGACGCTTTCGGAACGGAACCGATGATTCACCGTGGTGACAGATGGATTGGATCACAGCCGCCTGTCGTGTGGATGTAGGCATGAGAGACCTGCTGAAGAATACGAGTTGGACGTGTAGGAGAGAAAGTGCCCTGTGAACGTTTGTTGTGAATGCCGGTCGAGCCAAATGTGCTAAAATTCAAATCAACCTCGACGAACGATTACAATCTTTCAGTTTATCGCTAGAAACACATAAGACCAATCAAATGATTACGCACGCGTTGATAGGTTGATATGGATATCCTTTAAATAACCAGCGCTTCAGGTTATGGCAGGAAGAAGAAAAAGTCTTTGACAAATTGTCTTAATTTTTGTTGTTTTTGATGAGGTTGATTAGAAATTCAGATCATCACAGATTGCAAGATGCGTAGCGTTAGTGAAATTAGATGAGATTTAGCATTGTGGAATATGGGAATGCTATAATGATGGTGCTATTGCTTTAAAATAAATGATGGTGTTTTAATATCTTCTTCACGCCAGCGACCGACTTACTGGAACGACGTAGTTGGACAGTCCGTTGTACTCATTACGGAGGAATGGTTCGAATGGGATTTGAACCGCGATTCTGTCGAGTGAGATGTGGGCTTGAGATTATTGACATCTTTGACCTAAGTTAGTGAGTATGATATCGGTAAAAATTATGCATCTAAGATTGAAACTAAACTTGAAGGAAAGTTATGCATTCACCCACAAACATAACAAGATGTAAATCAAATCAATTTGAAAAATATCTTCCGTTTACTATTGCTATTGTACAACTAATTGGAGTTATTAAGAACCGTTGGGATGGTCACGCCATGAAAATGGCACCGGACAACCTAGCCCGTAATGTCTTTATAGATTAGATGGAGTAATTCCGCTGATGTGTCCTCCCCACAAAAGTGAGGATAAGCGATTGCACACAAAACAAACCTTCTATTGAATTTCCATGGATTGATTGATGTTGACGAATTTAATAATGGCCATTGACTTTCCACAATCTTTTGACAAAAATTTGTTTCTGCATTATTAGCAATTAGCAGTTTTAGCTATGAAACAACTGTGTCGGGACAGAACAGAAAGTCAGGCTCAAAAACGTCTAGGATGAATATTTCCAATGAGACATGTTTGCTTTACCTTAAATTACTTTTATCTATGTCTTTTCTGCTTATTTTTATTTAAAATTATCCATATCTCGCTATTAAATACATCGGTATTAAAGTTATAACTATAACCTACGAACTCTGGGGTGGTTCGGTGGTCTAGGCGACATCGGCGCCGGTCTTCAAACGGCAGGACTGGGGTTCAAATCCCATCTGGGGACCGCCACCCAGTAGTGGAGTCTGACTAACCTCACTACATGGTATTCATATTCATAAGGCAAAGCAATACGGCGAGGCCGTTCTTACGAAAAAATAAACTACGAATTCAAAAACTCCAATAATGTTGAACTTTTTATATCCGACAGAATTAGCGTGACGAATTTGATAAGTTTATTACCTTTCCCATACAATTTTTATCGTAAAAGGTAATAAGTTAAATGGTCGTCAAATAAATGGTATCCCTGCCTCTGTTCTCAAAAAATGTAATGTTGTGTTTGTTCCAATACTTGTAAAGTTATTCCGCATGTCCTTATGTTCCTCTATCTTTCCTGATTTTTGGAAGCGTGCTTGGCTTGTACCTATCCTAAAAAAAGGTATCCCGTCCTTGGTCTCAAATTACCGCGGCATCTCACTTCAATGTGCGATATCAAAGGTGTTTGAATACTTGCTTCATTCATTCCCTTTTAAAGTCCTTCAGGCCGTTGATCATCCCTCAAGTTGATGCCGTATATAATGATTTTAAATCGGCTTTCGAACACGTCCCTCACTCCTTACTTCTTCATAAACAATCCCAATTAGGCATAAGCCACTTATTTGTCTCGTGGTTGCGTTCTTTTCTGTGTGATCGTTCGTATTATGTTAAGTATAATAACGAATTCTCCTACCCTTTTTCCTCAACGGGCGTCCCACAAGGTAGTGTCCTTACCATGTCAGTACCATGGTTCTCAATGATTTTTTCCTATGCCATGCAAATGACTTAACAATCATTCTCCCTATTTACTCTGATGAAGATTGCGAGTCTCTGCAAGGCATCCTTGACTGTTTCTCTATTTGGTGCGCTCATAATTCCCTTACCCTCTGTCCCGACAAGTGTAGGGTCATTTCCTTTAGACGATCCCGAACTCCCATCAGCGACCCCTATGTTCTTGACAATCAGTTTGTTAACCGAGTCACGGCTATCAAAGACTTGGGAATCTGCTTGGACAAAGATCTCCCCTTCAACCTCCAAATTGATTCCGTGGTTGGGAGAGCTTGGAAGACGCTTATGCTTGAAAGCTATGTACTGCTCGCTGGTCAGATCGGTTCTGGAGTACTGCTCAGTAGTTTGGTCGTCCCGAGCGAAAACTCATATTGAGCGTATTGAGCGGGTGCAGCGTTCGTTCCCCAGGTTTGCAGCACGCAAATCACTTGGTGAGCTTTCCTTCCCCCTGCCTCAGTACGAGTCCAGGTGTTAGCTGTTGAGGCTGGATGCGTTGGAAATTCGCCGTTCCCAGGCCCAATCAACCTTTATTGCCGCTCTCCTTTTCGGTCATACAGATTCTCCTGCTTTGTTATCATATGCTCTATTTTGCATCCTTTCCCGTGTCCTTCGTCCTTCGTCCTTCGTCCTTCGTCCTAATCGTCCCCCTCAGGCGATCACAAGTCGCCGTACCTCAGCAGGGCGCAAAGACCCCCTCGTGTGTGCAAGCCCGCGAGGCAACAGAAAAATAAATAATAATAATTATAATAATTATAATAAAAATAATAATAATAATAATAATAATAATAATAATAATAATAATAATAATAATAATAATAATAATAATAATAATAATAATTATAATAATAATAATAATAATAATAATAATAATAATAATAATAATAATAATAATAATAATAATAATAATAATAATAATAATAATAATAATAATAATAATAATAATAATAATAATAATAATAATAATAAGAATAATAATAATAATAATAATAATAATAATAATAATAACAATAATAATAATAATAATAATAATAGTATATAATTCTTTAACATTCGATATGAGAGGCGAATGTAGTCTCTAAGACTCAAAGCCTCTATAAATAAACGAAAAAAAAATTTACATTCGATACAGGACAATTGACTATTGGCATATCCAGACAAAAATCGCATTTGTTAGAATATACAGTATACAACAGAATAATCAGTAGCTAAATAATGAATATAGACATAGATTACACATAGAAGAGTGCAACGGTACTTACTTAGTCTTTATTTTGCAACCTTTTAGCTACCACAGCAAGGTGCAGCAGAATGCTAAGCCATCTGAGATGGTGGTGACATTTTTGCCCCATTTCTCTAGGTCTGTGATTCGATTCGCGAATGAACGCGTAACGGAAGACGTCACTGACACGTTGCACATTTTCGAGCTATTCGAATGACATCCTGTGGCCAGTGTCGCTACGCTTTGCCGTGAGAAGAAAACCCATTTTCTCGTGCACACTGACAACAGTGGCGAACACTTGTCGCACTGTGAGGATGAGGATGTGAGTCCCCAACAGGACGCTGGGTGGTGGTGATAGGCAAGCCATTGGACAGGGCGTGGAGTATGGTATGACTTTATGATTACCACAAATTATGTGTCGCGCGAGCATGACGTTCGTGTTGGGCGAGCTTGCCTGATGTGTCCAATGTATCTTGGTTGTTTTTGCTTTTCCAGCATCTGCGTGCTGCTACAACATTACGGAATGACCTCCCTCTCTCTCTCTCTCTCTCTCTGTCCCTCCCTCTTATCCTCTCAGTGAGCACTCGGCAATCATGCCTGCGCCCATGAACGGAGCACCCAACCAAACTTAACGGAGCGCCAGTTGAGGAGTAATTAAAATCCTTGTGTTGTTATCGTCTTAAAATGTTATGGCGATTAAATTAATTATGTTTTTGATTTATATGAGATGTTAGCCGGATGGCCACTGCGTTGTTCGGATTGCTCTGGTCCGCGGGATCCGTTGGAAGCTGTGAAATTTTGTTGCCCATGCTCTACATTAAATATGACGGACAGCGAAAAGGGGTTTGTTCGTATGTGCTGTACGCTTCGCGATCACACATGTGGCTCATGCATTTGACATGTGTTTGGTTGGCTGCAAGGAAGGTGACAGCAGGCAGGTGACGGAGTGGAGTGACTCGTAGCTTAGCTTAGCTAGCTGACATTTTATGTTTTCCCGTCCTTTTCCACGCCTTAGTGCTGGAGTTATACGTTTCTCGGGGCTGTGTGCTTTCTGTTGCAGTCACCATGTTCCTTTAATTGTTTGTTAATTACGTACAACTTCGAAGAAGTCGTATACGCATGCGCTACACATTGACCGCCCGTACTTGCTCACATCGAGGTGCTCACGAAGCAAGAAGCATTCGTAACATGGCCAGCACCCATGTGTGTCCTTCTCCCATCAATCTTTGCGGTAGTGCTACGCTTAAATAGAAGCGCACATTTCGAAGGCTGGTTCGGTTGAGTGGCTGAGGTAGCTAAGAGGCGCTTTTATTACGACTTCTCTTTGACGCAAAAGTGCGCATGGATTTTGCGCATCGTTTTGATTTCAACGCAAAAATGCGTCCACAGAGAAGTAAGGCAAGGTTTTACTATGAGTACCGGTAGGATCGTCAGACACCGGAAAGTACTTACCTCGCAGTACGGGGCTTAGGTCACAAGCTGCGACCAAGCTGTGAACAGATCTTGAGTCTCGTGGGCAACGTGTGAATTTATGATGTGCTATTTAATGTAACACCGCGTGACGAATGATGCGAATGGTCGGAAAGGGTGAAATTGATGCAGAAAATAAAACGCCAAACGATCCGAGCACTGTTTCTTGAAACATTAACATGGTGTAAGATCACTGTTTTGTATTATTTTATTGATTTCAGTTGTGTCTAGCACGGTACTGCTCACTAACCGACCAACGGTCATCCAACTGTAAATCATCAAACTGCTGTCGTTTTCCCTCTGTACAGCTTGATCGTCCTTAATCGCGGCCATGTTTCAATCGTTCGCCCACATCACATGCAAACCGTACCGTCCATTTTACTTTACAATACTAACAAGCTCAAAACCAAACCCACTCAAAGCTAATAGTAGTTGACTGATCGGTGAGTTCACACTAGTTCACACACTTAATCGATCCTCGTATTTGTATGCTATAGCGTAAGCTGCATCTCAAATCTCACAACTTCTCGTTTGTCCTTTACCAGTTTACGAGGTTTTTGTTTCTTAAATTCGGAAGTAAGTTCCAGCTCAATTGATCTGCACACCTTACGCATTTTATGTTTATTTTTTCTCTCTCTTACGCAAGAAAGCAACAATCCTAACGGTGGCCTGGCCCTTGGTGCGTATTCGCACAACGCAACAAAACAGTTTGTAGTATGTGTGTGACTGTACAAACGCCGCGCTTTCGCTCTGATAATATTTTACAGCTTATGTTTTGCAAAACTTTAGAATGTTGTCGGATTTTGTAACGTTTAGTTAGTTTTTTTTTAATGTTTCAAGTGAAGTTTTGATTTGTTTACACGTGACAGTACGAACCTGGTGCACCTGGTTGAAAGCTAGTGAACGATAGTGTGCAGTGAGTAATAGGCGCTAGTTGAAAGAGAGGAAAAATGGCTAGAGCGTTTGATTTTGCGGTTGAAGAGTGGATACAGCGACGGTAAAGTTTCATGGATGTTTAATCGATTCTGCCCCAAGTTCGTGACATTGTTTTGATTCGATGCAATTGAAATTTTGATATCCGTTGTCAGTAGTCATTTTTCTATCCTGTGTGTTGATTTGTTTTGCCTGTGGGTGGATTGCTGGGTGAGCGTTTGTAAAAGCTGCCCACCTTTTATTGAACTCGCCGTAAAATCGATCCCGCCTGTGGACGGGAATGCATCGTTTCGTAATTGACAAGACGGATTGCAGTTTCCATGGAGCTGGATGACGGTCATCCTCTTTTTTCTAATGCTGTTTTGTACTCAAAAGCGACCCACAAACAAACGTACGTATCTCTACTTTGTAAGTAATGGTTTTTGGTTGCTTTGTGGCATATTTGTCGCACGTTGTATAATTCAACCTAATGCTAGTACTAAAGCTTTAGCTGCGTTTAAGCGTAAATGTAGTTCATACGCAACATTGAATTGATTGAATGCTTAGTTTTGATCGGTTTACAGTATCCATTTGCCTTGAAGCGTATACCCTTGAATGTCCAGTAAATAAATTTCGATTGTAATATGAATCAATAGGCCAGCAAACCGAAAGGCAGCTCTCGGTTACGGATTGCAATTGCACCAAACAGTAAGCACGCATAATTTAAAATATTACTCTGCTTTAGGCTCTGCTCTGGGCTACAAATAACTCCAAAAGTCACAACTATGTTTGTATCTTCAAGATTGTGTGGTTGTACTTTCTCAGAAGCGATTTTAAAGCATTGTAAACCGAATGGTTAAGGTTACTAATATTGTCACCTGAAATCAATAGAGCTTTTAGTCTTTGTGTGTTGTACTTATATAGTCTACAAGAAACAAGAAACATTTGTTAAGCAATAAAGCTTGGTACAATCAATCAAGAGCTGAAAAATGTTCCTTCCATCGTACTCATCTTATCTCGCTCGGGATAAACTGGTTGATTGTTTGATGTGTAGATTTGTGCTTAACACTTTTAGACGTCGAACTAAATCCGATAATTTTACATCGTACCGAACAAGGGCGCGTACACTAACAGGATGTTAGCACTAACTGCAACATCCTCTATAATACTATCAGAAAGAGAAAGTAGTCTGCTGTTTGCGGTATTAGCATAGGGATGGCAAGGCCAAGAACCGGGAATATGGATATCTTCAAGGTATGTAGCTTTGTACAGTACAATTTACGTCCAGACGCGGCGGGACGCGTGCTGAGTGCAACTTACGAATGGCCATTATTGTGACCAGAACCACTTCCATGGTTTCGTTGGCTTAGTACATCGTCCACCTGGATCAGCTGCTCGATCGGTATCAGGGATAGTTCGCCACCAGGTGGTGGCGCCGGTAAAGCTTCCTGCAGTGGAGAGAAAGTAAAGATTGATGGTAACAAACTGCTAGACATTGTGCCGCGCAAAGCAGTATACGAACCAGTGCTTCCAGAGCCATTTTTTCTGCCCGTTTTGCTCTCTGCTCTTTAAGCTTGAGCGAGAAGATGGCTACCGATCGTGCCCGTTTGACCAGGCTTTGTTTCAGGCGTGACTTTTTGGCGGCAAGCTCAGCCGCTGTGTGGACGAAACATATCAAACATTATTTCACACCCCATACCTAATGTCTGCTGAAGGATGCATACCTTTGGCTTCCTCTTCGGTAGGAGCTTTTACCGAGGGGGCGCTGTTGCTTGTGCCCGCCTGCTGCTCACCGGCCTTGATCGCCACATTTGTCCAGGACGGTGCTGGTTTGAGCAACTCCGAATCAGAACCGGTAGCAAGTTCCTGCTGCTGTAAACGTAAATGTTCGAAAGGTGAGTTACGATGCACGGCGCATGTCTCTCCGAGCTGGCAGAGGCTTGCGATGGCAGACAGCGATTATAAATTGGACAATTAAATGCAAAATCTATCTGAATCGGTGACAGCATTAGCAAATACGAAACATAAAACAGCGGCAGCTTTGTTGAGTAAAAACACTTTCACGATGTACAGTAAGTATAAATAGACACAAATAAAGGAGAAGATAAGTTATGAATAGTGATTAGGATGAGGTATGAGACCGATAAATTGATATTCCTTCAAGTTGGCAACACCGTGTGAAGTTAAAGCCTAGCCACAATTAGATTGACACATTAAACTGAAATGGTAGTCACTGACAGCTTTCAACAAGATGTAAATAGAGTAAAACAAAACATTATCAAATTGTGTTGAGCCACATTGCAGTGCTAGTTAAGATTCGCGTCGAATTTGAAAATGGAAATGTTTAAAATGAATTGCTGGCTAAAGAGTAATAAAGGCCCTCAAGTTGTACGGGATTTATCTCATGCAAGCTTGTGTGAAAAATCACGGTAGATTATGACCATTATGCGTAGGACATAAAAATATTATTTAAATAAATCATTATACAAATGAGGAAAGTTATTTGAAATTATTGTTAAGTGTTGCAAAAGCTAGCTTACGTATAAGACTAATTTATAAAAACATTTCACTAACTTATTTCATCATTTAAACGAGACAGTTCATACTGTAATTGAAATACTTCTATACTGAGTCATATTTTTTTAATTTAAATGGCTCAATATACGGAAAAAATAATAGCTAAACATGATTTGAATAGAAAGTTTATTGAATTACTAAAACTTTATTAAAACTAGTTAAAATAAGACTTTCACAAGCGGTGTGAACAATACGGCACTGGACCGTCATAATTAATTATTAATAAATTAATAAATAAAATAAGATTTTTTTAAAAAATTTTTATAAAATCCAAAATTTTTAACGTTTCTAACATGTCCTACTCAGCCATGTTCACAAACGACTGTGGAGTTTGCATGTGAGTTTGCTGCGTGCATCTTGAGGGCCTATATTACTCTTTAGCCTTAAAATTTTATTAAAACTAGTTGAAATAAGATTTTTTTTTTATTTTATTAACCGAAAGGTTTTAACATTTTTAATATGTCCTACTCAGCCATGTTCACAAACGACTGTGAAGCTTGCATGTGAGTTTGCTGCGTGCAACTTGAGGGCCTATATTACTCTCAAGCCATATTTTTTAATTTAAATGGCCCAATATACGGAAAAAATTAATATTTAAACATGATTTGAGTAGAAAGTTGATTGAATTATTAAAATTGTATTAAAACTAGTTAAAATAAGATTTTCACAAGCGGTGTGAACAATGCGGCACAGGACAGTCATAGTTAATTATAAATAAATAAATAAATAAATAAAATAAGATTTTTTTTTGGATTTTATAAACCAAAAGTTTTAACATTTTTAATATGTCCTACTCAGCCATGTTCACAAACGACTGTGGAACTTGCATGTGGGTTTGCAGCGTGCAACTTGAGGGCCTATATTACTCTTTAGCCCTGCGAAATATTTGGTACTAAAACACAAAACAAATAAAAAAACCATGGCAACATGGCGAAGAACTCTTGCAACTCTCTCTTAACGTAAGTGATCGGTATTTTTATTCCATCGTAATAACATAACAATTGTTCGTTGCTGTGGTCAGTTGAAGACAAAACTTTTAAAAATTTCTCGAAAACTAATTTCTTCCACTAATAAATTTGTTGTAATGTTTCAGTCTAAAAGAAGTCACTAAAGAGGAAACAGAATTGGAGCTTTGGAGTGTAGAGAACTAGCAGTGTGTCACATTGTGAAGAGTGTCCGAATACACAAAACTCTACACAGTTTGGCAACAACTTACTATATGGACAGATTGACACATAAATCATAAAGTAGGATTGACAAAATTGTGGATAATGTGTTTTGATACAGCAATCATGCGGTTCTTACAGACACAGAGTGTGAGTATGAATGGATTAGGTAGGCATGTTGGTAGGGCTACAGAACATTTCAGATATAGCGTGATATTACGAACGATTTGTCTTGGATATCGAAAGCAAGGTTTTAATCTAGGAAAAGCATTTCTTCCTCAACTTTCTATGCATCCGACTGTTTCAAAATGTGTTCATGTTTTCAATGTGGTCTTTGATTTAGTACAAGATTAGCTAAATTTCTTCGACATTGTGAAACAGTACACATTCGCCCCCGCTTCCAAAGAAAGTCCAAATTCGTTAATTTAAAACAAGAAACAGCAAACAAACAGCTAAACAATGAAACAGCTTCCAGCGTATCGTTGAGAAAGCAAAACTTTCCACTACCAAACACGAATCCGGTCCGTTTTTTTTTTTTGCCTTTTGGTGCTTTTGGTGCGTGCCTCTGACGTTTAAATTTAGAACCGCCGAGGACCGTTGCGAACCGTGATAGTTAAAGTTGTGCTTTCGTCAACCGTTTCATGCAACGCGGTAAACGCAGTGGCGACGGTAGCGGCACAGTTCGAGTTTCGCTTGAAAACGGGAGGCTTATTGAGTGTGAAACGGGGTGGGGTGGTGGGCTTTGTGAGGTGGCAAGACGGGTGGTGACTACCCTTGTGAGTGGCGCAAGTAGTACTCTCTACCAACCTTCGCTACAATACAGTCGGTACTTCTGTGAATGATGGAAGGATCGGCTGCTTTCAAGCGTTTTGCCCATTCGGCTCCTCCGCTAGGGCCAATCGTGAGATGGTGCTCGGTGTGCTACGATTGCCGACGTGAGTGACAGACATACACACGCAAACAGACATACGCAATGTATGTATGCAAGAAACGATGGTGGCGGGGAGGGGTAGGAAGTGAAGTTGATGGATGGTGTGGAACAGGACGAAGGACATTTCATTCCCATTCCATTTCCCGAGTTTGGAGTTTGGAGGAAAGGAAAAAAGCATCGATCGAGATGATGGTGAAGATCGTGGGGCGGGTGGGATTGTAGCAGAAGAAAAACAAAACGCGAATAGTACAAAAAAAAAAAAAACAATGAAGGGAAGGAAGGATAAAATTAATACTCAATAACCCAATCGGTTAAGCGATTAACGGACAAATTCGTCGGATCCGAGTTCAAATCCAAGGTGCCCAAATTTTGGACAATTTTTGTTGTTTGTTGCAGTTGCACCAGCATGAATGATGTATGAGAGTGTCGGTGGTATGACGAATGGGAAATGGGGAAGGGGGAACGTAGGGTAAAGAAACGGTCAATAAAAGAACAGAAATTCACACAATTAGCAAACGACTGGCCTTGGAACGCGTAAGCACTGACCTTCAGTCGACCCACCTCGATGTTGGGCATCCATTCCTTGGAGCGATTGCGCGGCCGGAACGGTGGAATTTCGGCGATCCGCGGAGGCGAAGGATTGGCGGACGACATGTGTGCGGGGTTCTGTGGGCTCTGATTGACGGGCGAGTGCATCGTTGAGTGGGCCTGCTTGCGGAATGGTGGAATTTCTGGAATCTGGATCGGTTTCGATGCAACCCGAGGGCTCTGCGAAATTTCACTGCCGGTGGTAAAAGGAAAGCAAAACAATAGCATTAAAGCAATGAACTCTGGGGAGGAAAGTTGAGCACCACTCAACGGTGGATTATTTAATTTTTTTTTTCTGTTTGTTTTCTGTAACGTTTGTGTGTTACTCTAACAGGACTACTAAAATCTAGCCGGTGAAAAAAAAAGTGGGTAAATAGTTGAAAGATTAATTGCCAGATTGAAAAAGCTAAGCTTTGAATTTTTATAAGAAGGAATAAAATTTGACAATATTTGGAAGAAACGGTAAGAAAAAAGAAAGCTCAAATTTTGGAAAAGCATAACAGATTAAGTGTTGTTAAATAGGGTGAAAACAGACATACATATCAAAGAGAAGAAAAAAAGGGTCCAATCACACAAAAAGCGAGAGTAAGAAATAATAACCGTAAAACAGGTTCTCGTTCAACACGGATCACTACGACAGGAAAGGATATCTGTAGGTTGAACAAACCGTACCCAAGGTTGATGCTTCGCTTATCGTAAATACTACAGCTGTGCTTCATCGCTTGTCCTCGGAAGGGCGGTATGTCGGCGACCTTAATGCTTGGCTGCTTAAGACATGCACTATTTGTACGGTAGTAGTAGTAGCAGTAGTAGTAGTAGTAGTAGTAGTAGTAAAAAAGAATTGTATGGAGTCGGGTTTTGGCAGACCAAAACAGTGAAATGGTAAAAAAACGGGAAAAAAAAGAAATAGAAATCGAGAAATACACGTGTGTTTCAGCTTGCATCGGACAGTTTCCTCGAAAAAAAAAAGATTGCTACAAAGGCTTCCCCAGTTTCTCAGAGAAGTTTACATAAAGCCTGATTTTGCGTTATTATGAGACTAACTCTATGTATTAGCAAAACATGGCGGCAAATGGAACACATTCGCTGAATCAGTGTGAAAGCATACCATGGACACGGGGTGCTGTTTAAGGATGTATTATTTCGAACGTTTACAACATTTAAAAAAAATATTATCAAAAAACTTCATGCAGCAAAAAGCGATAACAAAGCAATTAATATTACATAAAAAATTGTTTCGAAGAAAATGATTAAAGCTTCTCAAATAATGTGGTAAGTTTAAAGCAATAAACAACCGAGTATGCCCGAAATAAGGCAAAGAATAAGGTCAAAATGCCTTATCAATAAGTTCATAAAATTTAATCATCACAAGCAGTGTTGACAATACGGCATTGTACCGTCATAATTAATAGTAAATAAATAAAATAAAGCAAAACTTTTCTAAATTAAAAATGGCGTGGCTCATTCTTCAATATGCACTGGAACAAGCGACAAACCTTGACGGACGTGAGTGATTTGGGCTGGACATGGCTTTAGGTTCCTTTTATCTATCCGATGCTCCAATCGCTTCAAATCACTCTCCGTTTGGCGTGTCCTCTGTACGAAGACGGTATTACGAGCTGAGTTCAAACCAATCTTCACCGGTTACACAGAAAATTAATTTCTAACAAAGGTCTTGCAAATGTGCAGAACAGAGAAAACGAACAAAATGGAACGATATGTAGCACATTTATCACAAAAAGGTGGAAACGATGATTGAAACCGAATAAAACATGAGCACATGCAGTACGGCACAGCAACACAGCACACAGCGTAAAAGAAAACTTAAGTACACACATCGAACACTCGTGAATATGTTCTCATGTCTAAAGGAAAACATCGTGTTGAAATGTTGATGAAATAAGCGCACACCTGATACAGAATTAAATGTGTACAACAAACAGATGGAAAACATGGAACGAGAGCAACGCACAAACAAACAACAGTTGGTAAAATGGCAGTAGAGTAGTAAAGGAGAAAAGTAGATATCATACCCTGAATTCGTTTGTGACGATTCTAATGCAACGGTTTGTGCAGATTGACCACTAAGAGGAGAATCTTGAAGAGGTCGTAATAATACTGTGCTTGTCTAGAGAGGGCAGGGTTTTGGTTCGTAATTAGAATTCAGGATTAAATCGTTGTTGTTGTTTCATGATAAATGTGGTTGTTTTGCCAAACGTTTAGACAATGGGAGGGAATTTTCGGAAAAATATATGAAGAGCAGAAAAAATACAGAATAGATAATGTTATATATGAGTAAAAATGGGAAGCATGTAAGATAGAGGTTTGGTTTTGTTTGGCCCAAAGAATGAAGCAAACGTGGTTTGAGAACTATGCTTGCCGGAGGATTCCTTTTCAAAACAATTCTTTGGCCGATCCGAGAACGTGGTACAATGTTTCTATGTACAGACTTTGAATGTTTCGAAACGTCTCCTCCATTAGCAAGATCGCAGCAGAGGAACATCAATCCTAAATCCATTTTATTTAATACGTTAATTAATTTAATCTTCCTAAACAATATCTTTACAGCGCATGAAGTGTTTATATAATAAAAAATGCATCTTTAATTTCAAACAAAAGTAAATGCTATTATTAGTTCTTTGGATTCATGTTCCTTTGCTGCTTCCGTAAGCATTCGATAATAAATTGTCATGATTGCAAGGATTCATACGGAAAATGGAACGGAAAAAAAAGACAAAATTCTTCCACAGAAGAACGTGTCGAGGCAGCAGAGATTGTTACAAAACGGGTGAGCCAGATAAAGTGAGTTAGGAGCGAAAAATTGCGGCGCAAGTATCCGCCCTGAAACACGCTCTACTACCTGCGAGATCGGCGAATCGGGCGAAACGTCACGCGTGTCCATGGCAAAAATGTCCATATTATCGCAGCTGCTTTGAGAGTTTTTGTGCTGTGGTGGTTGTTGATGTTGCTGCTGCATATGTTGAGCTACTGTCGATACCGGATGAATGCTGAGATTATCCAGTTTGGCGGCCCGCTCCAGCTCGCTTTCCTGACCATTGTCGTGACTTGGAGATATGTGAAATCTTGTGGGAATGATTAAAAACATTTCATTAATAGTTGCGACTGGACTCAACTACGCCACAGACAAGCAACAAAATCTTTTAGAATGTTAAGAGAATGAGGAGAATTCACTCGTTTCAACATTACCTGCCAACGGATTGTTCGGTTTTATCGAAAATGTCCTGATTGCTGTTAAAGTCCTGATCGTGGTGAGAGATTGACGTGGAGGACGGTGGTGATGGTGGCGTTTGACGCGGCGATGGTCCTTTGCATTGCATCTCGCGCCGACAGTGTTCTGCACGGGCGATCTCTGCCGCCAGCCAGGACGGTAGCTCGGGTAGTAACCACGTCAACGCGGACCGCAATCCAAGCATCACATGTTCAAGTGCTACGATTAAAATGACCGTTTGGGTGGACGTTAGGCCGGGCCATAGGCGGGAAACTTGACCGGACAGTCCAATCAGAGCGCAGTTCACGATGACAGCTGCCAATCCGAGCATCCCGAGAGCGTTCTGCCAGGTGCCGATGTTGGCTACCCGTTGACCAAATGGTCGCTAAGGTTTATTTTCGGAGAGGACAATCACGGCAAAAGACAATTCAGTTTAGTGGTTGATTTGTGACGCGGTGCTGCTTGCAAATGCATGTTACCTGGTGGACATGGGCGAGTTTAAACGCATCGGAACGAATCTCGAGCAAATTATTGGCCAACGCGCACAGACCTGCGAGAGGAAATGCGGCGGAAAACAGCACTACGTACCCCATTTGTACCAACATTTCCAGATGGTCGGAAAATGTACCATCATACTGGGGGGGGAAGATAAAAGTAGCAAAACATGTGTAGTTAATTAAAAGTTTAGCAAGTGATTATTGCACTTAAACCTAATGAACGGTCGGGGATGGGGACACACTTTCCAAATTAAATTCCTTCCATCGGTACCGTTGAGTCAATATGGCAAACTATCGATAGCGCACATGTTCTGCCACGAGTGTGCAAGAAACTGTTTTAACTCAACACCCTTCAGTGCTTACCTTGTACAGTGAGCTTTCAATTTCAGCTTGCCCGATCGATCGTTTCGGTGTGGTGGAGGATGACGAGTACTCGGAAGGACTTTTGCCCTCATCCTGCTGCTTGCCATCACCGACGGCACTAATGGTGCTGGTGGTGATGGTGGTGGTGGTGGTGGAAGAGGATGCCGCTACGTTCGGTGGGAGCTCCTGCGTTGGACTGAGCGCACCCCACATTTTGAAGCTCAGCTTCGCCAGGCGCCATTGCTCTACCAGATAGGGCCAGGCGGACTCGCGAAGGTTGCCGATGATCTGTCGCGATATCAGCAATCCAGCCAGTTGCTATCATACCGAAATTACACCACACGATTCCCCAAGGGCCAGGTCGATCGATGCATATTAGCAATTTAATTTTCCACGAAAGCACGAAACGGCAGAGCCAACAAAAAACGTTTAAAGAAGGAATGTAAGAGAAAAAATAGATGTTTTTCAGTTTTGCCGGTGCGACAAATTAGGTTTAAAACACTTTGCCTCCTGTGCAATATCTCGACGTACCTCTTTCAGCTTGTCCTGATCGCGCAGGTAAAAGGCGATGTAAAAGAGGGAAAGAAAACTGTTGACAAACTGGAAAAGGGCCACCTTGGCGATGAGATGATTTTCGTACTTCGACTGCAGCCGATAGTTTTCTGTCGATAGTGGTACAATAAATTGTATAAATTGGCACGTCCTGAACGCTCACCCGCCCTTCTGTCAGCCGGACGGAGGGGGTTTTACCTTTATCGTTCAGCCAGACGGCGAGCTTGTAGTATGCTTCGTCCATTAGTGTAATGGCGCCGGCTAGCAGGACCTTCGGTATTACGCTTAAACAGCTGAAAACGCCCTGCTCCGGCAGCTTGGCATCCCACCAGTCCTACAGCGTTGATGTCGCATTGACGCCGGCCGTATCGATGTGGGTTTTGGGGAGGGTTGGCGGGTTATTGGGTGGAAGTAGGAGACATAGTCGAACCACAAGCAGTCATAATAAAATCGAAAAAGAAAGGAAAGGAGAGAGAGATGGAGAGAGAGAGAGAGAAGGAGAGCGAAATATGTAGAGATAGTTGTTGGCAGTAATATGGTATGAAAATATGATTGCAACCGTGTAACTTCAATTTTAAATCGATTTGTTCGGTTCGATTGTAATTGTGTGTGTGTGTGTGGTACGAGCTGTATATTGACAGGACATGAGAGGCCTTCCCTATCATTAGCCACCTTTTCGCTTGATGGCACAAAATGCTCTTCGATATACTCGAGTATGCAAATATGCAACACAAATACCACACGGTGGAACGTGATCGAAAAGTGTTATTATGGAACTTTTTTATGTTTGAAAAATGATGAAAGATTAAACAAAACGTTGTTACCTATTTGCGTGAATCAAAGTGAACATTTAAAGTAGATTGGCATTTGGCATTTGATTGGCATTTACTCTTATTGCAATGTATTTTTCAAAAGGATAAATTTATTGCATTATTTTCAAACGAATCGTATAGTTAAATATATTGAATGAAAAGTTTTTTTTTTAATAAAAAATAGCAAACAGTATAGGGTTTTAAAAATACTTAACCCAGCTACATTTAATAAGAACAATGTTTAGAGGAACAATGTAATGGAAAGTTAATAGAAGCTTATAAAAATTTTTCAAAAAATATTTCTTAAAATTCAGAAACGAACAAACAAGAGTTATTCAGTTTCACTACCCATTGAAACTCCTTTTATTTTGCATTGACAGTGCAATGTGTATCATGAAGAACGAGGGAAGGCGAAGCAAAGACACAGATTTTCAGTGCCGTCTTGTGAAAAGTACCATTCACTGGTTCGATCAATAAACAGCAGGAAGACAGCATGTCTGCCCTAAACCTGAATATCAGTTTACATGATGCGAAGTGAGGTCGTCGCATAGCAAGCACTAAATCAATGCCTTGTGTAATGTGTAATGTCTTCCCCAAAAAAGCTTTCGTTTGCTAATACAACTTCTACTACAGTAGATGACAATGACAATGATAATGATGATGGTGTTGATGTTGATGAGGATGTCATCTGCATGGCAATACTTCATTCAGCTTCGAGCAGAGAAGCACCACTACACCATCGATGAACATTTATTGGATTTCAGTGCAAGAGCAATAGGTTTAAGCGCAACATATTATACAACACACGAGATCTACTGGGCAGGCGAAAGGGGCACACGGCATTGGGGCGGTCAAGGACGGCATGAATTTGATGGTAATTTTTGGAAAGGAAAGAAGGAAAGCTACCGGCAACGGGGTTAGGGGAAAGAACGTAAAGAACATAAATTTCAGACCTGAGACACTATGCACATGCACTCCCACAGGCCAGCACTGCTATAGGGTAAGTGTTGATCGAGCCAATCCTGTAAATTAGTAGTAACGAAATGTAGTGCGAGCGTTCTTCGCGGGTGTACGTTTTGTTTGTGGTGTATCTGGAGTGGTGTGTAGTAAGGCTACGAAGTGGAAAAACAAAGTGATTAATGCATGCCAGATGGAGCAGTCCGGCAGGAAGGATTTAAGGGAGCATCGTGGTCATCGCTTATGAATATTCATGAGAGGATAAGTTTATGTTCGGTGGAAATCGGTTTCGATAAAGTGTCACAAAACACACATGACGAGGGTACGGTAATGTTCGGGATAAGGATTCGGGATGAAACAAAACAAGAAGCCAAACGTAAACAAAAATGCACAGTACAAAAAGCAAAGCCATACGCCACGTCTCCGAATTTGGGTCGGATCGGGTAAGGCAAAGCGTGCTGACTTTTTTTTTTTCCTATTGAAAGAAAACTCGATCGAACGACAGGGGTGTGGGGGTGCGTCTAAATACCTGCAGCCTCAACATCAGGAACATCACAATAAACACCAACACCAGGCAGAGCCCTATAATTGGAAAGCTAACTAGATAACGGAAGGCTCGCCTCTGCCAGGCCGGTGCTTCCTTCGGCTCCAGCCGTCCGGTTACGGAGCTTTCCTCGAGCGGCCCCTAACGTGTGAGTAAAGAGAGAGAGAGAGAGAGAGAGCATAGAGAAAGAAACCGTGAGATATAAGAAAAAAGGGTTAACACGATTGGGGGTGTATAAATAAGTCCTTGACAACGGGCCAATGGAATGTAAAAACCTTATAGAGTGGGCGCGGAGGTTCCAGCAGCTCGGGTGGCGTTGACAAAGTGCCCCAACGGAAAGCCAACTCGACCGAATACCGCCTCCAGGCTTCCAGGTAGAGTGACGCCCAGGCCACGTTGAAGAGCGAGAAAATGACGTGTCCAATGTCTTGAGCCGTCTAAAACGAGACATAAGCGGTCAAGGAAATGTGTCCAACGTACATGGACACACCGCGTCGAGGTTAGTAGTGCCGTGGTAAAGCAAAGGTACCGTAGAACATCCGCTTTGATCGATCCGCATCGTCTCGCGTCTTGAGTTGTTTTGAAAACACTCCTTTTCGTATCGTCGACTACGGTGGGAGCATTTCCTGACCATTTTTCAAGCTTACCTGTCCTCGACCCCAAAGTCCTGCGTACAGTATAGTGCCTAGCACGGCCGGTACGCACAGTGCACAGGTGTAGTGCCCGAGCCAGGCAAAGTAAAGCGCCACTTTAACTCCAAAGTATGCCGCAATATCGTCTGCAAAAAAAAACCAGCGGTATGAAGTACGAAATGAACGTTGCCACCACCGGACATAAACAGAACGAACGAAAAAAAAAAAGGAAACAGACTACTAAGTAGACAAATTAAAGGATAACAATTTTCTTGCTTTGCTACTACCACTCAGCGAAAAATAATATACCGGCACCACTGGTTTAGTGGAAGCACCGGAACAACTACATTAATTATTACCTAGGGGTTGCGGTGCGAAGAACTTCCGTACCCAGCTAGACTGGAGTTGCTGCAGAGCGGTTGTTTCGTGAAGCGGGAAAACCTGCGTTATGAGGCCCAGCTCTTGCCAGGCGGCCACTGAAAACCGTACCAAATGCCGAGCGTTAGTTTATGGGGGGAAAAACGAAGAGTTTAATATGTGTGCCATCCCCGAAGTCGGTGAGATAATATCACGAAGTCTTCGATTAATTAACGTTCGACGTACCACGTCCCTCACCTGATGTGGTTCTCATGGATTTATGGTTCGGTAAAAAAAAGTGAGCTCCTGTGGCACCTGAGGATTGTTGGACATGCATCTAACCTAATGAGATACACCATTAAATGCTCATAATGTACCCATGTGCGCATGTGGTTGTATATTTATTATGTTCTAGAAATGAGTTTGATATTAATAGGTCGTTGAAATGAAATTCTCATTTTCTATCCTTGGTCTGTGCTTTGCTTTTCATATAATACAAATTTGGGCATCAGAACCACAGTACTTTGTTAAGCATGCTTTCTAACACACTGCAAGGCTTGTGTTTGTATCGAATCTGGACCCACTGACCCAAGAGGCCAAGAGAGAGCATGATTACTCTTCACCATGGCACAAATTTCCCTGTGTACGTAATTCAAACCAAAGCGTAGCTAGATAAAGTTCGTTACGACAAAAAATAACACCATAAATATCCTCCAACAAAGACAGTTTTCAATTGAAAATCGATAAACGAGATTTGAGGAAGCCAGAGAGCCCTTAAAATGTGTTATAAATGGTTTTCTAATGTGGCGTAACACGCTGACAAGATATTAAACCACTTTTCCTTGAAGAAAGCGCGACAGAAGAGCTCTCAAAGTTGCCGTTTGAAGGATCGAGACCAGTACCACTACACTCGGCATAATGTTTTATCGATTAGTGCTAATTAGTCGATTGTTCTTTCGCTTATGTTTATGAACGGTTGGGCATGAAAGTATGCCTTAACAGTGTCAAGTGTGTTAGCGACAGTTCAACAAGTGGTGATGTTGGTTTTTTTTTTAATACTGACGTTTTTGTCGTACTCTTGCTTTTGTTTCTGCCACATCGATTCGCACTATGTGGGTGTTGATGTAATTGGGTAGGCCAAAGGTGGCAACACAAATGTTCGTCGTTCTACTCAGCTGAGTGGTGTTGGCTGTCATCGAATGGCTGTCATCGAATGAACCGAACAACGAGTTTATTAGGAAAATTTGTGTCTCCCCCTTGTTTATCAGCCGTTCAATTTGAACGGAAAAAATAACAATACATTTTTCCAATGTAAAGACAAACTCACAGTACAGTATAAACCTCATAAAACATCAAACTGGGTTCTTCAAACAACTAATATTTTACATCCATGTTTCTAAATACACTCTTATAGAAGGGTCCTTGTAAAGACTCAAAATTTAAATAAATCTTTGTGTAAAAAAGAACTATAATTTCTAACAAATCAGCTCTTTCTCACTGCTCCAAGCACATCCTACAGCTGATGCTTTAGTCTCACTATTGCACTTCTTATCGCCTCACAATAGACGATTCATGACTTGCTGGCCAACAATAAACTTTTAACAAGTTTCGCTGAGTGGTTGACTTTGTTCAGCCGGGTTGCTCGGTCCCGCTGGAAAGCAGATTAGTGGGATACGAGGCGAACGAGTCCGTACAAGTAATGGGGCTAAACTGCCCGAGGCATACTGAGCACATGTTGAGTGCACAAACGAACCGCATGTAAGTTGGGCTAACAAAATCCTTCCCAAAACACTTCTCAACCAAGGAGCAGCGTTATTGCAAGATATGATCCACAAACACACATGGGACGTATTTTGGGGGAAAGTTTGATTCACCGGAGTTTGAGCGAGCATGTGTGATGCTTTGCTTTGCAAAGGTTATCATGTCGCCAGTCGCACCATGCAATCCGGCCAACACAGATAGCTGGTGCATGGTGCTGCTTGTTGGCATAACTTTTGAGTTTCCTTCGTCAATGGTATCCTTTTTCTGGCTGGATGGATAAAGCTCCGTGTGGGTGTCAGTTCAAATATAGCAAAATGGATAAAATGACCAGGAGAAAACAACGAGAAAACATCAGACCCGCGTCTGCAGGCCTCGGCTGTCTTGACTGCAGTCGAGACGAAGCCTTCACCAGCGTAATGCGGCAAAAGATTAGAACGAATGGTGTTGCTGATGGTGATGATGATGATCATTTGACATGACGGTTGACGATGAGTGCTTTTAATGATGGTAACGTTTTGGGTAACGGTTCCAAAGTTTCGTGTTGTGCGTATCCCACTTACCGATGCTCTGTCCCTCCTCGACCTGTGCTCTGCCGTGCAGCGCTTTCAGATCCGACGTTCCAGCTCGCAGGCCCTGCAGAACCTGTAGCATGCCAAGATATGATGGATGGCAGTAAATGGAACCGTATTAGTAAAATATCGATCTCCGGCACCTTCACTTAAGCGCGTCGGCAAGAACGCCAAGCAGTCAGCTGATGCGACCGACGAAAATGACGGCCAGAATTCGTAACCATCAAACATTCTTCTTGCGACGGTGTGTGCATCTCATATTGATGAGTGTGCTTACCTGTAGCACGAGCCACTGCCGCTCCTGGGACGTAAAAAGACTGTTGGCACCCTCGCTGTCCTTCGATTGGGCGAAGCAATGACTTTCCCGTTTGGTGAACTCCTTCAACGCACCACCGAGGTCGGTTCGCAGCCGCTTTGGCAGGCGGGCATCTTCGGCTGCCTTAAATAATCTATGAAGGGAGAAAGGTACGGAACTATGAACTCGGCACGCGAGACCAAATGAAAGAAAGGGGGGGGGGGGGGGGGGGGTTTGGTGTTTTATGGTTTGATGTTCAAAGGAACAACGGCAAACGTACGGTTCGGAGGTTACGATTGGAGACATTCATGCGAGAGCAATTTCAAACGGAACGAGTTTCAGAAGATTAGATGACATTTCAGGAGTAAAGGAAGTTTTCGTTTTCGACTTTTGACTTTTCCTACGCACACACACACACACACACTTGTCTGCTATATCTGTTTGGAACTGGTTGAGATGCATTTTTGTCAACGTATTCTATACGGTGGGTGTTTGGAGGTCACAGATTACTTACACATTCATTGGGGCGGTAATGTAGAATGCGGTACGCTTGGTGCTTTCGTGTGCCCGTACCATCGCCGACAGTCCCAACCCTTCCGGTGGGTTAGCCTTGATCCTGTTTAGTAACCACCGCAGCGCATCATCTGGAGCGTCTTCTGTTTAGGTGGGGAGGAAGCGAGGAGAGCCGGGGTTCCGGACCCATCGTTACACAGTTTTGGCGATGACAGAGGATTGGTTGGGTCGTAATTGTATTTACCTGGAAATTCAATCACCACATCACACTGGGTTGGAATTTTGTTCAGCCATAGCCGTCGGGGTGTCATCAAATGGCCGGCACAAGGCACACGTCTGCGGATTAATCTTGAGGCTGGCGAAAAAAAAAACAACAAAAAGAGGAAAAGCAATAATATAGAAAATGCGGTCAAATTTATTACCACCCACTGGCCGAAGGACGCATGCATCAAGGCGTATCTGATACGGCTATTATTTTCGGTTTTGGGTTAAGTAAATAAATAAAATAAAAATGCCATCGGAACGTAATAAACTCGAACTTGGGTTTCGTTTCATTCGTAGTACTGCTAGTGCCTTGGCTGAGGTCCTTAATTCCATTTCGGTGGTGATTAAACTATTTGATTACTCGTCCTGGTTGGCCGAATGTTTGTATAAGTTATTTCACTCCAGTGTTGATTATTGGGGCGCAATAAATGATATCTGTAAGCTTATTGGGTACAAATTTAGCAAAGCAAAAAACTTATTTAATCCAAATTAATGATATCTGCTTCGCACAACCGAAACTGGTAGTTCGTTTATTTTCATCGGGAATCAAATTGAACCCGCAAAGTAGCAAGCATTTGATTGTATCTTTAGAAAACATTAATTTAAAGTGTCAGCAGAAGAATATCATGTGGCTTAATCTACGGGAAAAAACACGCAAAAAACTTTTCCAATCCACAGTGATTGTGCAATCTACAGGATCGTCTTCATGACACAACCATTACACTGAACGACCATCAGATAGATTACTATTATTGCACACTAAGCCGTCTTTGCTTGGGTCAGGTTAGTTGCTTTCTCCGTGCGTTCTTACGTTTCTGTCTCATCCATTGTGCCTTTAGCATTGGATGGGAAAGAATCTCAAAGGTTTTGTTTTATTCCAATAGAAAGACCTTAATAAATTACAAGAATTTGTAAATGACTACATAAAGCAATCATTATGAAAAATGACGTAAAGTTCAGGATATAAATATGAGCAAATGTATCCTCCAAAGTGACAGCCAGGATGACATATTAAACGGTAAATCCTATTAAAAACGGTTATTAATGATTGCCAACCACCACGTCGTCTAATACATCGTGCCTCGAATTTTGCGAAGCGTACCGTGAAGCAAATGAAATTAATAAACATCACTCTCATCAGCGACTAAACGCTTTGATTCGGAGCCTCCCTTAATACTGGTGCAAAAGGCACCAAACGGTGCCATGAACCATTCCATCGCGCTAGAATCAACCGGGTCTTGTGCTAAGCTTCTAGCGAGCCGCGGTGGTCCGAGCTGCTAAAATATAGACACACAAGCTGTTACCTATTGCGCTGGAATCGATTCAAGATTCGCTTTTTTTTGCTGACGTCAAACGACGATCCCTTTCACCTGTACCGAACTACCCTCTGCGATCTGCAACCTCTCTACACCACGCGGCGGTAAATATCGTTCAAGGAAACAGCGACCTACTCTATTACACCGGTCATGTTATGGTAGAAGGAAATGGAATAACTGTTTTTTTTTTTTATAGGCAGTGGAACAGGGTGGGAGCCTTGAATAGAGACTTATCGGTATTCATCCCACAAAATCAAATGCCCGAAAATTTTCCTCCAGGGCTTCAATTTTCCATTTTTACGCTTAAGGGGTTTATGTGGTGTGAAGTGAAAGAAAGGGAAAGAGTTTATTTATAGAGCACGAGGATTGATTTTTGGTTTCACTTTCCAGCAATTTGCTTTTACATTCCAAGGATATTTCAGCACGCCTGACGTTGTTATGTGTTGGCTAAATGAAGCCAAAATTTGATTTCTGTTCTATTTCAGGGAATGATACTACCTTCAAACAAAAAAAAAAAATAAAACTCGTATGCATGGAGCCGATAATGCTAACTATCGGCAATTGAACGTGGAAAGTCCGTCGGTATGTTAATCGAGTTAAATTGAGCTGCATAACTGCATGTCGTGTAACGGAACGGTTCCGCAATAGACACGATTTTTTGTTGGATCTCATCGTGTGAAACAGGATTGGCGTACATTGGGATCGCCTAGTAACCAAAGTGTAAATCCCGAAACATGATGCTGCTTACCATATAACAATTGGCTCGGTTGGCTATTTATACCGTTTGCCCATGCATTATTTCCGTTATCCATTCGTTCGTTCGATTCGCCTGCACGTTCGCATCGCCGTCAATGCTACAACACGTCTCTATGGCGTACGAACGCTAGCGATAGAACGGCAAGAACCAACCAACACACCGACACGTCAATCAATCCCCCAACGGAGACAGCACGAATTTTCATGTGATTATTATTTCATATAAATCAATAAAAACGACACAGAACCAAGCATGGCGTTCAACAAGCGTTTTGGGAAACACGCCATGAGTGAACCGGGTTGGTGAGAATGATCGGCAGCTAATTAGATAATCAAATTTGCTAGCAAATCAGCAAAACGGTGTCCGGTGCTCTACCTTACATGCGCTTCCGTCCCGCCGTACCTTGTTGGTTGATATTGGAGCAACAGTTTCTTATGGAATGTTGCCCACATTGTACTTCCGGTCGGTCAGCTAGCTACGGTATTCATTGCACTCTACAGCACGAGATCATATGAACAAGGTATCAAGTGCATGCTAATGACTTTAAGCAGCTTGATTGAATTATGTCATCTCGACTGGTGACGTGTAATGGAAATTGTTTAACATTATTGCCGAATGTTTTGTTGAGTATAGCGGCACAAAACTAGCACACGATTTTCATGAGATTGTAAAGTTGTGGTTTGTAAATTGGTTCACTTGGAATCATCACAATCTCATATTCTCATCAAAAGGGTCACAGTACTTCACACAAAATAAACAATACTTAAATTATGGTCACTATTATAAAGCAGCTTTCTGTACTTGTGATTGAAACTTGGAGCAAAAATGTTAAATTTTTAAGAAATATGAGTTTTTGCAAACGATGACCGAACGGTTGCAGCCTTGGATTAAGATGTGCAGGAATGGATTGACGACCTAATCATGTCAGAACAGAGCTAAGAAGCTCCGTTGCGCAATTGTAATGACGTTTTTCATCCATTTGCGAACATCCATCCGGACCGTAGCTCGTTCTTAGGACTGAATGATCCACTATGGGTAAAATAAAGCCAGAAAACAGGCAGATTAAAGCCTTTCGAGATTTAAGGGCCAAATGTAAAGAAAAAATATTGACCTAGAAATCTGTTTAAAGTACCTCCTAAACTCTCAGGGTCCTTTGATACCACCAAAGGCCTGCGTCAGGGAGATGGGTTCGCATTTCTCATATTCAACATGGCGCTAGAGAGGGCACCATCAGCGACTCGGAGGTGGAGACTTCGGGAACCATCTTCTATGAGTCAACCCAGATCCTGTAATATGCTGATGATATAGACATCATTGGTATGCGGCTCTCCCAGGTAGCAGAGGCATTCCAAAGGAACAAGCAGCCGGCAGAAAACCTCGGTTTGCAGATTACCGAAGCAAAGACTAAATTGAAATTGAAGTCGTCCAAAACTTCACCTATCTTGGGTCAAAAGACAGCACCGAAAACAGCACAGAGACGTAGTTGAGCGCTAGCCAGTCTGACATCTGACCTCAAAAAACCTGTCGCGACGGTCAAAGCTGGGACTTTATTGTACCTTTATAGTCCCAGTACTCACATAACTCGCCAGGCTCCAATGAGCTGGCCATGTTATACGCATGACACCTCAGAAAGTCGTTTTAGGCCGTCCATACGAACAGAGGAGGCGTGGTAGGCCCAGATTGAGGTGAAAGAATGGCGTGGAATCATCCGTCATCAATCGGCTGGGATAACGGATTGGCGGACAGCGGCGCGAGACCGAGAGCGATTCCGGATTCTTCTGCGGCAGGCCAAGACCGCAAGGCGGTTGCACAGCCTGATAACTAAGTAAGTAAAGAAATATTGGCCTGA
This sequence comes from Anopheles maculipalpis, assembly GCF_943734695.1. Taxonomy (NCBI): domain Eukaryota; kingdom Metazoa; phylum Arthropoda; class Insecta; order Diptera; family Culicidae; genus Anopheles; species Anopheles maculipalpis. Next base: position 42,589,272 of record NC_064872.1, read on the forward strand.
AAAGTAAGTAAGAAATATAAGAAATGTCATACTATAGGTTCTTAGCCATAATTCTTTCCTTCCTTAATTCATGTTCCTTAGAACAGTCTCAACCGTGAATGACTCCGATACGTGCTCTATGTTCGCCGAGCATTTCTCCAGCAATTTCTCTGCATCGGTGGGTTTGACAGTCGTCTGTAACACTTGAGGTCTCGAATTCGTCTAATAGCGAGTTATCGTTGATGGATGTGAATGTTCGCTACTTGAACAGGTTAAAATTTTCTTTATCCGTTGAAATGGTCTGGACGGACACGGTATTGAAAAAATGCAGTAAAAACACTTCATTTACTACTTGTAACACTATGTCGATTATCGCTAAGCACCAGGTCGTTTCCCACACTCTGTAAACAGGCCTGACTCATTCCTATCTGTCAAAGGGGCAATTCTTCCACCATTTCGAACTTGTATCGCAATATTATTTGCGCCTTCTAAGGTATTCGATTTTTAATTTCATTCTCATCTTTAACACGTCTCTTGGCGTGTGGTAATCCCTCCACAGCATGTTATCCCCATAATCGTTCTCAACTTGGCACTGTCTTGTCAGTTGACTCTATCAATACTGATTTTAAATTAGTATTTGCTTACTGCTGACCAAACCGGCAGTAAATTTATTGTCTTCTGGTTGCATTTTTTTCGTTCTAATAGTATATATTGTGTTAAACTAACCTCCTGTAAGTGGTTTTCTCCATTTCATCCATTTTCCTTATTATTTATTGTAAACCATATGTGACATGTTCACTTCCTGGTCTCGCCCTTTTGTCCAGAAAATGTAGTGTCATATTTAGTTTAGTCGTTCTCGTGATCCTATCCATTATTCTTATGCCCTTGTTGATGCCAAAGTTAGCAGTGTTTCACTAATCAAATACTTTGGAATAATGTTTAACAGCTCTCTGCAATGCACGCATCACATACATTATGTGGTCAGTAAAGCTCGGATGTCTCTTTGGACTTATGGATTGCGAAGGTCGTGATTTTTGCATTTGCTGGAGCATTGTGTGGTGATTTGGACCCCACTGCTAAACTGCATATGCGAATTATTGAGCAAATGCAGAAGTTTTTCTAAAGACTTGCTACATCCAAGTTACTTGGAGTTCCATCCTCTGCACTTAATCCCTATGAATTCAGATTTCGGTTGCTTGGTCTCGTTACGCTGGAAGATCGCTGCTCTTTCTTCCAAATTTCCTTCATCGGCTCTCACTTTGTTCTTGGTTTAACGATCTTTCAGGACACGTCTGCCATCTAACATAATGGCTTGCTAGACTGCTGATACCACTTAGTTGGATAGTAAGTCCTCACTACGGGGGAACGGTCCGGATGGGATTTCAGTTCTTGTATCCACTCCTTACTTCTGAAATGCCTCTATGGTCCAGTGTTATTTCCTCGTTCTTTTTATATCTACTCCTGATACTCCTGAACATGAGAACACGGGTCAAAAGTCTTGAGAAAGATCGATCGAAGCGATCTTTATACCGCAGTACCGTGTATCGAATCTCGTCTGGATCGTCTTTCCTTAGGTGGTATTTCTCGACCTCGACCTGTAGATCTTAGTTCAGATAACTATGTCAAAGAAGTTCGTAATGTTTTGCTATGTTTGAAATATTTTATCGTTCTTAAAAGTACCTTTTGAACTAATATTTTTATTAATGATGGACACCTCTTTGTAGCTCATTCTAGTAAACATAAAACATTATCGTATTTTTTAAAATTTTACACCTTAATGCAAAGTTTGTCGGGTTATTAAATCTGATAAATTGCCTAATTAATTTGATTGGCTTGCTGCTCCCCCAAAATGCTATAACTCTTCAATAGTTTATATTCAACATTTTAGCACGCCACACAATAGCTAGTCATCAATATTCCCTTCCGTGAGTGTCATAATCAACGTATGTGCCAAAATTTACAAAGCTTCCTTCAATCTTGTTTGATCAATGCAGCAGCATTCCGGATGAAGGATTGCGCCAAGCACACACACACACGCACACACACTTTCTCTTCGCTGTGAAGCTTACAAGGAAGAGAAAGTACTCTTTAAGTGTTACATACAGTTTGCGTCAGTTTCCATAGCTACTAAACTACGTCGGGGGAGTGATTGTAGGGTAAATCGATGGGGTCGTGCAGGAGCTGGCAGCCTGACTCAGGAAAAGGGCAACTTTGCCGGTATTTGGATTGGTAAAAGTTTTTCCCATCGTTCAATCAATGTCAACGTTTAGAGCAACCAATCAAATGGTTTGTTACAAGATATTGAAATGATTCGTGCTGGGGAAAGTCTTCTCACAACGCGCACGTAGTAAGATTGGAACATGGTTTGTTGGAGCTAAGCAGTAAGCATTCAGTTCTGTTGCTTGCAGCATAAAAATGCTGAGCTTGATTAAAATTCTTTCAATCACATCAAACCCGAACTAAAACACACCGAATGTTACGCTTTCCGATTCCATCCTGGCTTCGATTATTTTATCAAAGGTGCCAATAAATAAACGGTAGCTGCTTTGGCAGTTGGAATGGAATTGTTAATACAGCGTAAAATGCGCAACATCATTTCTCCATCAATTTTATGCACGATCGTTTTCCGCCTGATACACACCGCTAAATATTACCTTGCCGTTCGATTCCGGTGAATATTTGATGGGTTTATTTTAGTATTTTTGTTGTGCTATCGGGTTGAAAGCTCATTTCGGGTGGGGTTGCTGATTAAAATGCGTCCCCTGTTGCTCGAAACTGGGAGCAATAAAATGGTAACACGAGGAAGTTTTTAAAATCAATCTATCGTGTATGATTTATTTTGGAAGAATTCTTTTCACCTTCAATCGAACCACTCTACTTCTGAACTAATTATTACACAAAGGAATAGACCTTTCTAAATAGAAAAAGACGACAAGGACGTACTGTACATGTTTTAGTTTGGCTAACGAAAACAGCACAAAATAAAGAAAAGAATTTTGCTTTTTTTTGTCATATTTGTTTAAATCCTGTAACACAAAACAATATCACTCACAGTCCGTCCATCAAGAGTCGTCCAATCAGCAAACAAATCTAATCACAACGCTCTGTTTGGTGAGCAAACACAATTTCGTTGAAAATCAATCGAATTTCGTATCGCTTGAACGGTGCGCTGTGTGGGACTATGTGAAGTTGTGCTTTCTTAAGAATTAATTTACCACCTCTGGTGCAACGGAAACGTTTTGCGGTTACCAGCGCAGGACGAGCTGCCCATTACTGGTCCTCGGATGGAGTGGTTTTTTTTTGAGAGTATAGAAAAAGCACAATTGACATAATGAAGCGGAAGGGTCTAAATGAACACCCGAAAAAAAGCTTTACTAAAGCTGAAGCGAATCGCAACAGACAAAAAGGGGAACCCGAAACGATCCTGCAAAACAAAATCGGCAATCCGATTCGAGTTTTTTGTTTTGTGTTTTGTCTGCCCGACCATAAACATTGTTCAGTGTCCATCTGCTTTTCTCTGCCGATTATATCCAACCCAAGAAGAAGAGCGTCATTGGTCCAAATTCATTCTTTTCCGAGTCTTATTGCAGATGATACCGAAGCAAACATATTTTAGCAAAAATATTTAGTTTCAGACAGTTTGAGATTTCTTTCGTTTTTTTTTGTGTGTGACCAATTTGCTGGTCCTTTCTTGCAAAAGCAAAAAAAAAAACTGGAGGCAACACTTTGATGGGGCATCGTAAAGTATGGGAATGGTTACACATTGATTGGAGCAGAGAGCGAATAAAAAAAAACGATTCAGCTTGCTTCCGGAATGGCGAGTGAGCATGGCTAGAAAATTGGCCTGTAACTCTGTGGAGCAGTTTGCCGGTTCATATCGGGTGCTTACGGATACGTATCTGTAGCGCATGGTTTCCGTACTGCCGTACCGGGCACATGCAATAATGCAATTGTGCAACAGTAGTAACGCGACCTATCGTACAACCAACGAACGGCGAGCTCCAGTGCAGGAAGCGCGGTGGACCTGTGTGGAGAAACTGTACCGGAGTGGAGCATGCCGTCGTAGCGCACCGTCGTGTCGTCCGTACTGGAACGGTCGGGGAGAGGTTACATAACAACAAACCAGCGAACGAACGGCACGCCAGACCAGCGTCACTGCCGATTTGGGAAAAATCGATAACTTTGTGCGGTGCGATAAGGTGCCGGCCGTTCGCGAGGGGATTCGCAAACCACGCACTAGAGATTTCCCCAAGGAGTCGACCAACGCGTGTGACAGATTTTTCTATGTCTATGTCGGCAATCTGGGTAAGAAGTGGCAGCATCCTTTTGCCATGCTGTGAAAGGATAATGACTGTGGAATCGATTATGTAAATTTGACATGCCTTGGTCAGCAGTTTTTTCCGCTCTCTCTCTCCCTCTCTTTCTCTTTCCAACTCTCTCCATTTCTCTCTCTCTCTCTCTCACTCTTGTGCTGATTGTGTCATAAGGGTTTGATCTTGACGCCATTCGAATATTTTCCTTACGTGGCTACAAAGAACAAGCTGCGGACGCGACAAAATTTGCTCGTGAATCCACTTCTATGGCTATCAGCTGGCCTCACTAGACCTCAGCCTCAGTAGACTCTCCAAATAGGCAGCAACATTTGCCCGCCAAACGTGTAATCAATGCTTGTCACCGGAAATGCTTACCATTTTCGACACAGGAAATAATTTTCCCCTTCCGCCGGCGCAGGTTCGACTCGAGGTTGCTTTCGTCGCCGTAATCCTCGTTTCCGGTGTCCTCCGATTCCTGGTGCACATCCTCGATGATACCACTGTCGTGAATGTTTTCACTGGCGATCAGTAGCGGATGCTGCTGATCCATGGTGAGCCTGGATATGGGTTTTACGTATTAAATTATCTTTTTTCCCCAGCAAAACACTAGACACTGGATTTTAAAGCCATTTCCTAAAAATAACACTATTTCTTTGTGCACTTCTTCACTCAATTTATTAGCTGTAGAATGAAAAATCGTAGGAAAATAAAAGTGTTTTGTAACAGATAGCAAATTATAAACTACGTAACACTTGCACGGATTGTAAGGCTCCCCGAAGGCCCTTTCAAAACAGCTTCGATAAGGCGTTCCACTTCCGTGGGAAGTCGTCGTCCCCGGTGGAATGGAAAATTTTTTCGTACTCCTTTTCACACCCGGACGGTATTTTCTTATACACCTTAGTTTCTCCCAAATCACCCACATTTTCCCCTTATGAGCAACTATTTTTCACGGCACTTCCTGTGTGTGTGTGTGCACGTAGCATGCAACCGTAACTTTCTGATGTTGATGCCTGCCAAACATGAGGTAGATTTGTGGCGTTGTTGTAGCTTTTCCTCCCTGGAAAAGGTAAATTTTCCGTACACGCAATCTATGTCACTACACACATACACACACTGTTTCGCACACAAACACAACGCACCGGAGCGGTACGCGCTTGGTAGACAGACAAACAAAGGCACGTACACACACTTACGCATGTTTCGCAGCCACAACAACCACGGGGAACGGTTGTGGCAGGAAAGCTGGTGACGCCAATTCGACACAGTGTTTGGTCCTAACAGTTGGGTTCTCCATCCACTACCGATAAATTCTTACCATTTGCTTAGCTGGCGTGACCTTTCAAACAACCTAAGTGACAGAAAAGACGTAATATGACGGTGCAGCTTGCAAGGGTAGATTCTGCAGTTTGCTAACAGTATTTCTCGGCAGCGAATTAATATTCCGAACATTTATGTTGAACTAAAAATGGAATAAAATTTGAGCATAGAATTGCAATCATCTGTCGTTGATAGAAGAGCTTGTTTTTCTTCTTCAACATGCTGCACATCTACGAAGATTTTTATGTAATCACGCTCACTTACTATCGCGATTCGCATGTTTTATGACAAAACTACAACGCATTTCGAGGCGCTGGTTTTTTCCTCTTCACAAAGAACACACATTTTTTCTTACGCTGGCATTTGTTATCGCCACAGAACTCCGTCACTGTGTTATCCCTATGTATCACTTTCAACATTGAATGCACTGTGTTGGCAGCAGCTTGTGGTGTGGTGTGTATGCGTGCGTGTATACTCCCTGTGTCCTTTATGGAGAGATTTTTTCATTTTGTATCTCCTTCACTCTTACATCTTGCCACTCCTGCTTCTCTTGCTGTATCAATATCGGGAAACAGAAAATTCGCGTGACCGTTCCGGGAAAATGTTCAACTACGAATGAAACGCACAGACTCTGACGGATCCTTCCGAAGCTATCCTAACAAGTTATCGTTGTATTTGTGTGAAGCGTAACCCGTTGTTACTGCGCCGTCGCCGGAAAGCCGGCAAAACGTTTTCCCATGCGTGCTGGATGACGTTCGCTTGTCAACAATCGAACACTCACGCGCCCACACGAAAGGATGCCGCACGTTTCCATTTTCCGCTCGTCCTCGGGGTTTCCGCTTCTGTTCAAGCAATCTGTAAACATTTCAGCACAGGAGAACACAAACACTCGTACAAATGAGTGGAGCAATGTCCCCGTGGGCGATGAGCGAACGAGCGCGGCAGAGGGATGAGGAGCAAACGATAACAACAAAACTTTTTCCCGTGCACTCTGTTTAGATTTTACGACCCGTTTCGGAATGTTCGGTGCAATGGTTACCGTGGCCATTCGACACCTATCGTCTGGTTGGTCTTTCGCTAATTTGCTTTCGAATGTGACGGTTTAATTGGGTGACGGTGAAAAGTTTTCATGCTTGGGATAATTTGTGATAAACAATGTTGGGCGTTAATTTCAATAAATCTATATCATGAAGAGACTAATTATGTGAGGTTTTTTTGTGCTAAAAAAAACTTCGAGCATTTATTGCTGTTGATAAGGATTCATGTTTTTACTATAAAAATGAGATTGAAATATGAAATCAATGTCAATTAAAAAAAAAACTATGAAAATCTCAATTGTGTATACGGTGTGAAGTTTGTTTAACAATTACGTACTTCTGGAGAGTACTTCAAATAAAATATTTTTTCTTGTACGTATGTCGTACGCAATGATGAATATGCATGGAATGCTTGCATTCTATGTGACTTCATTGTGGCAGCAAAACGGAGCTTTCTGCTATGTTAACAAATGGAAGATGCCTTAGCTTTTGAAAGCTTCGCCTGGGAAAGTTTCATACATTGGGTGCTTCATCTAATTTGCCATTTGAAAAATAAAATCTATAATTCCAAGCTTACCATAAAGTTCTACGATATTTGTATAAAGTTGCAAATATTTGCCAAGTTTCTATTTATCATTTAATTTTTTTAGTTTTACCTAATTACTTGTTATGCTACTATACACAAACAAAAAGAAAATACACGAATGATCATGATTCTGGTCAAGAATATTTTATTTGTTTGAGTGTTACAGCTGGACATCGTATCGTCAGTGCCTTTGAACGTATAAAGAAAACAAATGCTGAATATCTAGTAAAATTAAAGAAATCGATAATAAATCCCAGCACAATAGCATGTTGAAGAATTAGCCCTGTTTTATTTAAATTGATTTGATGATTTCCTTCAATCAATCAACAAAATCAATGAAGGACATAAAGAAAATAATATACTTCTTCTTCTTCTTAGCCTGCTCAAGATAAAGCACGTCGTGTCGACATGGCCAGGTCTCCAATTAGTTACCAGAAAACTCGGTCTAGGGCTAAAGTCCTCCATCCACGGCTGCATCCGATCTCCGACAGGTTAGACTCCACTTGTTCCAGCCAACGAGCTCGCTGTGCTCCTCTACGCCTCGTGCCGAACGGGTCGCTGACGAGCACCTTCTTCGTGGGACATGAGTCCGGCATCCTCATCACGTGCCCCAACCAACGTATCCTTGCGGCTTTGACTACCGTCAGGATATCAGCTCCGCCAAACAGGTCAGCTAGCTCGTGGTTCATTCTCCCTCGCCACACGCCCACACACACCGCCAAAGATAGTCCTTGACACCCGCCGTTCGAAAATGGCGAGTGCATTGGCGTCCTCTGTCAGCATAGTCCAAGTCTCGTACCCTTAGAGGACTACCGGACGTATCAAGGAGCAGTAAATCGTACATTTCGTGTGTTGTTGGAGTCTTCTGGATTGCAGGAGTTTGTGGAGTCCGTAGTAGGCACGATTCCCCTGAACAATGCGCCTTCGGATTTCGCTGTTTACGTTGTTGTCCGAAGTTACGATCGTACCAAGGTAGCAGACTCCTCTACCACCTCGAGATCGTCACCATTAACTGATACTCTGCTTCCGAGTCGCGCTCTATAACGGTCAGAGCCTCCGGCAAGCAGGTATTTTGTCTTCGTCGCATTGATACTCAATCAATTGAAGTCAAGGAATTGGAGAGATCGGGTGAAAATCGTGCCCTGGCCCGCGCTTCGCATGACACCCTCCAGAGCGATGTTGGATAACAAACAGGAGAGTCCGTTCCGAGTCAGTCCGACCTTGCCTCAGACCCTGGTGAGATTCGAACGATTCCGATAGCATGCTCGAAACTCTCACCTTGCACTGAACCCCGTCCATAGTGATCTTTCGCAGCCGTACCAGCTTCCCAGGGAATCCGTACTGCTGCATGGTGTTCCATAGCTTGGTCCGATCTATGGTATCGTCAGCCGCATTGAAGTCAATGAACAGGTGGTGCGTAGGGATCTTGTGCTCCCGACATTTTTGGAGGATCCGTCGTAGAGTAAAGATTTGGTCGGTTGTCGATTTGTCTCCAACAAATCCAGCTTGATAGCTTCCAACAAAATCTGTAGCAAGGGGTTCCAGTCTGCAGAAGAGTATTCGAGACAGGATCTTATAGGCAGCATTCAAAACTTTGATGGCCCGAAAGTTAGCACAGTCCATCCTGTCGCCCTATTTGTACACCGGGTGTATGACACCCAGTATCCATTCGTCCGGTAGTTCTGCACTCCTCTGCTTCCTGCGCCTAGGTCGGTGCCTCCTGCATCTACTCCGTTAAGGTGTCTGTCGAAGTAACACTTCATCCTGTTGATCACCTCTCGCTCGTCCGACAGGATATATCCTTCCTCGCTGCGACACATAGCGATCATGGGAGTAATTCCGCCCCGTGCCGCATTCAACATCCTGTAGAACTTGCGAGTTTCCTCCGGCTGGGAAAACTGCTGCATCAGTTGCTCGTCGGACACTCCGAAGCTACGCTTCTTGTCCTTGAAGAGCCGGATCTGCTACCTCTTCAGTCGTCTGTAGTGTTCCACGTTCTACCGGGTTTCATCACTCATCATCAAACCATTCCTTCCTCTGGTTACGTGTCACGCGGCCAATTGTTTGCTCGGCATTGTTGCTGATGGCTTACTCCACCATACGCCATTGGTCATTGAGGAACATCACCTCGGTGGTGGTGCTATGTTGGGCCTTGGGGTAGGCGGAAAGCGTGGTTTATTGGTGACGCACAGTTTTTGGCGCAACTTAACCATAACCAGGAAATGATCTGAGTCGACGTTTGCTCCTCTATATGTACTTACGTCGATACTATCCGAAAAGTGCCTTCCATCGATAAGAACGAGGTCAATCTGAGAATATGTCTGCTATGGTGATCTCCAGATGTAACTGAAGTGAGGTGTTGCGAATGGTCATGTGCTTGGAGGAGGCGAAGACCAAGTCATAGAAAATGACATTTATTTACAAAAAGCGATACACCGTTGGAAAGGCCAAGGCCTTGGCTACTTTTCTATATAATCGCCATTTTTTTCCAACACCTTGCGCATCCGCACGATGAGCTTGTCTATGCCGGCAGAATACCACTCTCCGTCCGCCTCGCGCAGTCAGGTGTTGACCTCTTTCTGAACCTCCGCGTCACTTTCAAACATCTTCCCTCCGAGATGTTTTTTCAGGGCGGGGAACATGTGGTAGTCACTTGGGGCCACGTCGGGACTATAGGGAGGGTGATCGATGATGTCCCAGCCAAATTTCTTGAGCAGGTCAAGGGTATCGTTGGCTGTGTGCCAACGGTCGGCCACTTCTCTCCTCGTCGTGAACATTAGTGCGCCCGGAATTGAACTCGCGGCTCCACTTACGCACGTTTTTTATGTCCATACACTTTTCCCCGTAAAATTCAACTAGTTGACGATGGATTTCAATAGGTGTCTCCTTTTTCGCACTCAAAAAACGTATTACAGAACGCAATTCGCACTTGGACGCTGACGCGAGGGATACCTCCATCGTTGACGGCTGCTCAGCCAAGACTGAGCGGTCGGGGAAGCCTCACCCAGCAGCAAAGTGGTAGTGGGGGAACCAAGGAACACGGCGGTGTTGCCAGATTTCGCCTAGCGCGTGATCCGGCGAAGTTGCAGCGTTGGAGACCTTACTTTATTGTCAGCCCTCGTATTTGCTTAAAATATCTACCCAAAATGTTGCTTTTTAATAAGAAATGGCTTTGTAATGATGCACCACTGTTGAGGTTTCTGAGTTCATTATACTACACCAGAGGTATATCACAATTTCCTTGCATCTTAATCTATGAAGCGTACAAAGCCCAACACTAGATGCATTTGAACGATCTCATCTTTCATCTGTTGCTGTTGAAGTAAACGAGCAACAATCAACACTATCATCAGTACGTTCTGAATCTAAGATAAACCATAATTATTTTTAATCCGTTCTGTCCCTCAAGGGCATTTCCTGCAACAGACTGCAGTCCCGTTGGATAAAACCGTTGCGACGCGAAGAGTCTCACAAATGGCACCAGGACATGAAAGCACCACATTCGTGATAATACGTGATGATAGTTGGTTTATCTTTTGCTACCGAATGGTACAGTTTTACGAGCGACTACCGGTTGTCGGCTACCGGCTAGCGGGTTGCTGGTTTGTATTTGCGGAATGATGCAGTTTTGCCCATTTGCCAGTAACAACATCCTACCCATTTGATGATCATCCTTTGCATCAACAAGACAGGAGCAACCTCCATTTCCAGGTTAGCCGAATGTCGCTTAATAACATTCTCGTTCTCGCTTTACACGGTTTGCTTTTCGGGCAGCAGAGGCGCACGTAAGCAAAAAACTTCCCGACCAAGGCTAATTGTTTTCCATTCCGATGAGAGTGCCATCGGTATTGCGAATATTTGCTACGGTTACGATGCAAATGGGACCATTGACTGACCGACCGGACCAACCGGGCGTCCGATCTGGGTTGGCCGGGTACGACGGCCACGGCTGCTGCTTCGGTCATGTGGACCATCTGCATCATTTACCACGTCGAACGACACATGCATAGACGCACAAAAACAAACAAAAAACAAACAGTAAAGCTCCTAAAAGACCGCAACCCAGCAAATAGTTCCAAACAAAAACACACACATACAAGCACAAACACACACACACACAAACAACCCATGACCCTGCGCATGATGTACACCAATGGTATGGACCATTGGGTTTGGGGCACATTAGGTTAATCGATTCTAATCAATTTTCTATGTCGCGTCTCACTATCAGACGCTCCAAAATTGTTTGGCGAAGACCAGTTTTAGGTCAGCAACAGATACCGTTCGTTCGGACACGAATGCTCGAAAGGATGTGGAAATGGGTTGATATGAAATAATGTTACAGCGTTCCGTTTGATAGAAGGATCATCGTTTAGTTTTGTGGATCTGGGAACGTTCTATTGTTCGGATTGGAACGGTATAATAAAGCTTCTTTTTAGTGCATGAAGAGCACACTAAATTTATGCATTCAATTGACAATTATGATAAAGAATATGAATGGATATTAGAAACATTTCAACGATAGCAAGTAGCGGTGTACGTTACTTTGGGTGAATGCAGCAGATGAATAAAATTACGATAAATGAAGACATATTTTCTGAAGCTAGTAGTAGTTCTAATTATAAGTATTTTACAGCTCAAACTGATGAATAGATGAAATTTTTAGAACATGAATGCTGTACAAAGAAGTGGAGAGAAATAATTGCTAGTTGGAATTGTTAACTCAAGAATTGAATGTTAAAGAATTTTCCACTTATTGACAACTTTATCACTAAACAAATACAATATTTTTGTAACAATTGTATAAAATTCCTAACAGGTTTAAAGGTACAAAGCCTGACTCAAAATTTAGTGCTATTTAAACGTACCGAAGTGCGATTAATTCTGTGTCAAGCCTTCTATCCTCTCATTACTGCAGGTGAAGTTTTTCAATTAGTTTCAGAAAGCGGTAGCGGTTCTAAACCACCCATCACCTACCTCCGGCTCTGATTTTGTAATAAGGTTTAATCCTATCTAGCCAATACGTGATGGAGGACCTTTGCTTTTGTGGTTATGCGTTTGTTCGGTGTCAACCCAAGTACAGTTAGAGGTTCTGCTGACTTTGTGATGTAAATTGTCTAACAGTTGCGCTGCTGTACGTTGACGGAAGATAATGCGTGTTTTTCAAATTAAAATTAGATTGCACACATCACTTATATCAACATTTATTGACACATATTTTTGCAGCCCTTACTAGTGAAACGAAATCATTAATTCGTGTTATGTCTCTATATAAGCGCAACATAACTGTATAAGAACGAAAGTCGCGATTTTCGCATAATTTACCTCTCACAAAAGCAATTGCTTATAATCGAATTCATCATTGGTCAGCACACTTACGGACGGGGCAGCGGATTGGTGGAATAATTCAATAGCCTCATCGATATTATTGCTTATTCGGTACCAGGCCAAAAATTCTCTCCTCTGGTGGTCTGGTTCCCATCTGGCAATGGCAGCTGTTGCACTGTGATGATGTATGGCGATGAGTAAGCCACAATCGTCGTGTGCTTCGTAAAGCTAAAAGCAAAAACAAAAAAAAAACTAACAAAACCTATGATACGAGAATCATCTACGAAACGATGATGGGCAGGGAAAATTGCTGCTTAGCTTTCAACACACTGCGGGAAACAAGATTCTAATAAGCCAACCAAATCCCACCGGGCATTGGGGCCATGAATCTTTCGCTGTAGAGGATTTGTGCCTGTCGCACGGCACATCCGGACGTCCAACGTTCAAACCCGAACCCGGTGCATTACATAAAGTCTACGTATGCGATGATTTTTCATTAAATTCCCGATGCGTACTCACGGAGCGCGGCACAGTGAATGGACACCGGAACAAGCGGAACCGTGCACCAATTGTTAGCTTCCGACAATTTTATAATGCACTGCAGAAGCACGTCCTGGGCACGACCTGGTGCGTTCGTGGTGTGCCAATGTGTTCACATTTGTTGCAACAGTTAGTTGCAGTGGCACAAAGCGCTGTGTAAACTGTATCCGCTGCGTCCACGATGCGGTGCTGTCAGTGTGCGGACTTGTATCGTATTCGTATCATGTTGTATAATTTAATAATTAATGAAATTTTCCAGTTAGCTGGATCGAATTGAAGGACCTGTTTGGCTCTGGGAGTTGCTTTTAGAAAACTCCTTGCATCACATTTTCCTCCGAAAGCTATGTGTGTTTGTGTGTGTGTCGTTGCAAATGGTGAAATATCATACATTTGCAGAAACGGTTTCAATCTATTATCAATTATTATCGGCTTTGAGCGAATTTGAAGTTTCTGTAGGAGCGTATCCATTACCTAACAAGTAGACATCCGCACACATCTACCCAAACCGAACGGCATATACATATGCATTTCTGATTAGAGCAGTTAAATATTGCTCTCGGTTCCAGTATGGAAAGGACAGAGCGTTCTTGACTCGGTTTACCATATTTTCAACCTGTATTTCGGCCACTAATTAGCTTCACTTGAAATACACACGTTTACTCTTTGCTTTACGCTTTTGGCGGGGTAATCACAACTAGCCGTGTGAATGTTACTGATGGAATAATAATGAGTCAATAGAATTCAATCGCTTTGTTTGTGTTATGTAGATTATTCCATTGCTTTATTAGCTGCAATAACAACAAAGGCAACGGATGATGGCGGTTTTGCGATGCGGTTCTTTGACTGATTGCACTCCTGTTGGTTATTCCCGTGCTAAAAACCCACACTCGTTGAGTGGACAAAATAAAAGAAAAAAAAAACTAAATTATCCTGATGTGTAGGTAGTGTGACATTTAAAAAAAAAAATTTATAAACGAGGCGCATATTAAATCCACGAACAAAAAACGATGCAGAAATAGTTGAAATAATTGTGATATATTTAACAAATAATTCAAATGTTTCAAAACGTGAAGTTTGAAAGATCTTTATTGCTAGCATTACTAAGAAAATCTTTGATTTAAATAATTTTAATATTGACCTTAAGGTATTTTTAATAAATATACCAAATCTGATGTTTTGATTCACACTTGTTGGTTTATTTAACATCGACAGATATCCAAAAGGAGACGATGCAGAAAATACCGGACCAGGCGCTGAAAGTAGAGAAAAATATTTTTAAAAATTTTAAGCCTGAAGTTAGGTTTTTCGCATTCAGCGTCAAGGCTTCGGCTTACACGATGAAGATAGAATTAGGATAGAACAGAGATGGATCGTAGAAATGTTTATTTTTTCATCTCATGGGATCAAGTGCACAATAGAACCTCTCAAATTTCACGAACAACTATATGACCCCGCTATTTATGGATGAAATCATATATCAGAGCAGCTGTAAGGGGTTGGAGAGGATTGTTGCAATCATGCGCTGGCTGGTTTGGGCAGTGGCGGGTTAAGCAGTAAGGGTAATAAAAGGTGCAGGGGGCTCCAAGTTTGCAAGCGGCCTCGACAAGGAATCTGAGTCTCTTAATCCGCCTCTGTCCGTCTGATCCGCATGGCAGTCCTCACTACGGGGGGACCGTGCCGAATGGGATGTGAGCTGGTTCTGCTGCTGTCGTCTCTACCACCAAGGCTTATAATAATTTATTCCTCATAAAACATTATTGTTAAACTTTTTTTTATTATTCAAAAATATACAAACTATTCGTGTATAGTGTATATTCCTATGCTATTCTACACTCTGTTATATTAAAATTGATCACGTATGACGAAGCAAAAGAAACTAATTTGGCAAATTGCAATCTTTAAAAAAGGACATAAACTGCAGTGCACATTTAGTGTCGTTATAGAACTGTAAAAAAATAATATAATATCATTCAGCTTCTATTCGTTGTCCATTTGTTCAATGGTAATAAAAAAACTCCACAAAACACCAGGCGCCTCCATCGCACAAGATTTAAATGAATGAAGATTGTTTGTAAACCAAACGTAACGGATTTGTAATGTTGTTGTTTTTCCCTCCTGCAATACGTGCCGGAAGGAGATGCATGCTCCGCATAAGCAAATATCGAAAGAAAGTAACCTGTGCCAGTGCCAGAAGCAACCAATGCCAATTTAATGATGGACGGTTGGAGGCAAAAACAGTCAACAAGGAAATGAAATGAACTTACATCACTATCCCTCCGCCCTCCGCATCATTACGAGCGATGAAAGGTTGAAACGTGCTGTGGCTGTACCGGTCGTGGTTGAAAAATTGAAGTCAACGAAGGGTTTCCAGTTTAGATAAAAGCAAATTATGCTACAGTAGCTTCGCACCGGGACGTATCGACACTGACGGCGTCCTATGGTGGGCTGCCTCTTCTTTGATGCTAATGCTTTCCTACTCCGGCATGCAATATTATGCGATTCGCCAAGGGTCGACAGCGGTAGCGTTAGTTAATGGGAGAGTAATTATCAGTCTCCTGTCTGTGTGCGCCGTGAGGCTTCGAACCCAGTCGTACAATCCGGCCCATCCAAACAGCCTCTTGCAGAATCGTGAATCCATTCGACGGATGAATGCCGTGTTACTTTGGGCCGAGACGGAATCACGTGCTGGAGGGCTTATTTGTTTAACATAGTCGAATGATTCATACGAGCCGACGACGAAACGGAGATCGTGTTTGAGTCCGACAATGACTGACACCACGGGGAGGGGGGGGGGGGGGGGCGAGCCAAGGGGCTTATTTGGGAAGGGAAGGAAAGACGTCGGGTAGTGCTCATTTCTTATCGTTTGCCAGGTTTTGTGGATTTACACCTCACCCCGTGTGTGTGTGTGTGAGTGTGTGAGGTAGAAATTATCTGTCGAGTTTATCTTCCGGTTGCGAGACAAATGATTGCCGGAAAGCTCCATTCAGGGTCGAGTTAAGAAAGGACAGCTCTGCAAATGCAATGATTCGTTGGTGTGAAAACTCAAAAGATACAAGCGATGAGTTCCGTCCGCACCTGTACGGATTGTTAATTTTAGTATATTGAACAAGTCAAGATTGTCTATAAAAAAATAAAACATATGATGAAACATATGATAAAACATAAAAATAAACAATATAATAAAACATATGATCTTTGACACTAAGAGCTTTCAAACTATAAAATTAAATGACACAAATTCTATTGGCTTTTAAAACAAACAATACAGATAGTAAAGAAGCCTAACTGAAAAGTACGAATCTTTACGGATATCCTCATTTAAAAAGCTTATTACTATCCGTTTTTGATTCATTCTGTTGGTAGGAAATACGCATGCGTTTATTTGCAGGAGAAACAGGCTCAAATGAATGTTTCGTTCGATGGAATGCTGAAAGTAGAAGATAAAGTTTAGATTCCAAATAATATGTGAGAAATGTGAGGAACATGTTTTGACCAAAAGTGAGAAAAAGAAAGTAAAAATACACTTAGATTCATTTGCAGTGAATAAGATTCATCGTAAATAAACGACTGAAATTTTGGTGAGAGCAATTTAATGAGTGAACTTTTAATAAAGTTCATCTGAAGTGAGCATTGTTCCTTCTTTTCTCTCCCCTAGTTATTCATTATGAATTTCTAGTGAATTCCGATGAATATTTTTTCACTTTGAATGAATGTTATGAGTAAATTGAATAAACCATTGCGGAAAATCTCACCTCAATGCTTTCACTCGCATCTCGTAAGGAGATGTTGCTCACAAATGTTCATGATTCATTCCGCTTCGAATGCATATGACTCACAAGGTTTCCAATAATTTTCTCATAGATTCACTTTAGCTGAACTTTATTCACTGGATGCTTTGACACTGGACACTTTGTGAGATGTTCACTTGTCTACATTCGCACTTCCATAACATTTTCATTCTGATGCATGTTGAATGAGGAGAAATAGTTCATTTTACGTATCACCTACAAGTGGTTATCATTCGTTGTTAGGATTGGAAGAATGAATAAATTCACTGTTTAGTTTAATTTGTGAGTGAAACATGAATTTACGTGAGCAAACAGCTGGAGCATTCTTCAGAACGTGGAAGGTTCATTTTTAAATGATTTGTTTTTATTTTCATATGGAAATGTACAATCGTTCTACTAGAACTTTTCAGCAGGGCTTGTAGATTTAGTAGCCAAAGGACAAATTGTGTAAATTTACACAAACAAAGTCCATGTCATTCAGTCATGTCATCTCATGGCTCCACATCAAAACCATCGAGCATGCTAGCATGTAAAGATGATGACTTACACTAGATGTAATTTAGTTAGTGCAATGTTCCATTGCAAAATTACCTAAAAGTTTGTTAAACATACAGCAATCGAATAATCTTCCATAAAGCACAATAAGCTTGAATAAAAAAAAAACTCTTTAAAATGACTTTCAATTGGATCTCCTCTTAGCTAATTGCTCTAAATTCAACCTTATAATTCTACCACGGAAAAACTCAACCGAAAAGCGTAAACCAACTTTTTAACAACTGTTTTTGGAAAAACCATGCAGATACTATTTCACTTCTCCAGCTCAACCATTTCTATCGCAGCCACATCGTCGCTATCAGCACCACCACCACCACTAACACTAACACCACGAAGACATATTCGGCGCAGCTTGTAGCTATGGAATCGTTTTATGAACTCGAAAACGCATGAAACGTTCATAATAAAAGTTCCATTACGGTGTGAAACGTTCAACCTCTCGGTTGCGAACACGGGCGTGCGTTTTAAATTATGCGCCAAGGAAAGGAAAGGCAAGGTACGCCGGTCGCCGGGATGTGCACACATTACATCGTTTCTTTATTTGGCTTGAAAATTCCTTTGTCCTCGGTGCGATCATAATTTGGGTAGGGCCAAGAGAATCCGAACACACAATGTTTGCCATCTCCAATCATAATAACCCTTACTGCTTTCGCGTTTACCTGTTGGCTTCACTTTGCTGCATTACAATAGTGTTTTGTGAGCGTGAACGTGCCGAAAGCGTAGCGATTGCACCGGCCATGCATCCGAGAGCTACAGCACAGAGAATTGTTTTGCAGCTATTTGGACGAATTTAATCTATTCAAAGATTTGCTTTGTGTTGATTTTCACTGAGACCGGAGCCGAAAATCCAACGCGCTTCGGGATAACATCGTGCGATCGAGCAAATTGTTACGATCAAATAAAGCGACATAATGAGAACATGATGCAGCGATACAAAATCAATCAAGAGAGCTTTTTATATTTTAGCGAATAACGGGGACGGCGTGGTAGTGCACTGCAATTGGCGCAAAAGAAATTAAGCACCGTGTACAATATTGTTCCTGTTTCGTTCGGCTGTGTGGGTGCTCTTTTTTGTATTTTCCCTTTTCGGCTGAAACCGTGCTGTTGTTTATTTAATTTCGACCCACGGTATCTCCTTCAACGGTGGATAAATAATTGAACCGCAGGCGATAAACGTTATTAACAATTAATTGGTTAAAGCGTAGTGGTTGCCGGTGCATACCACACAATTTTCGATTTAATGCAGGCAGATGAACCGATCGGAGAGAATAAAGTATGAACCTCACTGACAACAGCAATAACGAATGTTATCATGTGGGCTGTCAAAGATAAGGATACACTCGGTATTAAAAAAAAAGTGTTTATATGATTCTGGTTAAATCTCGATGCAACTATTTGAAATTAAACAGAATTAAAGTGTTTTATTTATTTACCATCCCAGCAAAACCATCCTTGAAATGAAGAATAATAAAATAATCCACCTAGAAACGGAACTGCAGAACAACAATATGGTTTTTGCTTGAAGTACCGCCAAGCTTTAAGAAAGCAAACAGCTCCATAAAGTGATGGAAACGTGCCAATTGACCCGGCAAAACCATTGGTGGTCAGTTGGTGTTCACTTTTCTTATGTACTGCTCGAAGCAACGTGGAAACGTGGAGAGTAACGGAGAAAAATAAGAGCTAAGTTTCATCAACAAAAATTTCCTTTTTTCGCATTTTCCCTTTCATACAAGGATTGCTCGTTTGTAGTTGTTTGACCGTGGTGACCACTTTGCAACTAGCATCGATAGAGTGCAGTGTCTGCGTAGTGTAACAAACATCTGTAGAACAGCGACCAGTTGTAGTGTGATAAAATAGCCTTACTGTCGTCGATGTTGATACACTTCCGTATCGTACGCCGCTGAAAAACGGAATGGCAGAAAGTCATGCTTTATAGGTTCAAGTGCTCCCAATAAATGACACCGTCCACTTTGTGGCCATCAAGCCGGTGTGTCACTCCAGTTTCAGAGGGAAGGTTGTACAGAGCTCTTATACGCGGTATGGTTTCAGTTGTTTACGCCATGAGCTCAAACCTTATGAGGTGTAAAACGTAGTGGGAAAAGTAATGAGAGGTTGCTACCAATAAACAGACGACAGGTGCAATTTGCTCTATAAAACAATAATCCGTTTGACTCGTTAAACCTTCACGCTCATACGGGACAGACACTGGTTGAAATTTAGCATTTAATATTATGTTAAGTGAAAATGTTATTGTTATTAAGCGACGAAAAGTTGTGCCGTATGTATAAAAATATCAACTACTTCATGCTCGATTGTTTGAAGATAACATTTCAATTTTCAATTTCCATATATTTACATTGTTTGCCGTACAATGCACAACAAGGTAGATGTAGTAGCGTCTTGTCCGTAAACAGCTAAGGCTGTGATAACTTAATGACCGCAACGATGGCATCCGGCATAAGCCGCTCGAATAAAATGTCTACCAACACCTAATGAACCAGGCGACAGCTCAGCTTCCATCGATCGTTTAGCGATTGATCCATGGAGAACAATTTTACACGTAACGAATGCTTGCCTGCATGCAACTTTGACCAACTTTATCATTCACCTAGTACTGGTGCTGCTGCTAAACTTTACAACGCAACAACAGGCACCAACTTCATACTGTGAAAATGGGAATTATGTGTTGCTGGAAGGGTCACTCGCCAATGGCAGAAGGTTGCTCATTTTGGGACATGCTGGTCACGAGTTGATGTATCGCCCTGGGTGGACAGCTTCCCGACCAATAGCAAGGGATACCATATTGCTGTTGTCCGAGTAGGATTCACAGCCGGACGGAGACCCTACGGACAGACACCTGGCTCGATTCCTGAGGACCGTTGGGAATCATTAACCAAACATACTGTCGGGCAATGCTTAATGAGAAGATGGTTTGTTTTCATTTTTGCCAGCCTATGGTGGGCTGAAATTGGACGAGGCACAACTTCGAACGGGAAGAATGGTAGTTGACGCGTACAGACGGTTGTACCTTGGATGGTCATTAGCTAAGTAGATTTAATGAAAATGAACGATTATCTTCTACTCTGCATGCTTGACGGATCTACAATATGTCATAGTGTTATTAAAATAGATTGTGAGTCAGTGATTTTCAGAACATACTTTAAATAAAATAGCTAATAATCATCAAAAATAACATCTCGCACTCTCTTTCCATGATACCTGTAATCCGATTTGCTCTTGCAAAATAGATTCAAAATTTTCATTTGTTTCAACGCTTTCAGCCTTATAAAACGCATGAGTTATTCGCTTGTACAAAAGCACATTTAATCGCTAAGGAATATCACAGTAAATGGCTCTCAATGCAGAAGCTTTCGATTGCGTGTATATATTTAATGTGGTTAACTAATTTCTATAGCCAAGACGTCGGTGAGAGCTTGGTATGATTTCAGCCTTTCTGTGTGAAAGTGCTCTGCTAGCGGAAGTACTACGAAAATGGATTATTTTAATCCATTTTAGTATTTTCAACGTTTGATCGCACAACTAGATGGAACGTTATTTACCTTTGAAGAGCGACTGAGGCTGCACATACAATGCACGAGATACTCGGCACGTACGTCTACACCACACCATATGTTATAGCAATGTATATCCGACGGCCAACGTACGATCGAAATAGTCATCAATAGAAGGGCGTTTGCCGTACGGATTTGCTCTTTTGTAGCTCACTTTCTATCGAGCAAAACAGCAAAAAGTTGAGTAAAGCCAAAAGCAACTAACTATGAGCTTCAGCAACAGTTTCAACAACAACCCACCCCAAGCAGACGTTTGTGCGTCCCCATTAGCTGAAACTGTGTTGCGTTACAGCTTTGTGCCATGACGAAATGCAAGCACGTTCGCTGTGTAGCGTAAAGCGATCCGGAACTCAGTTTTTTTTTGTTATCTCGCCAATACAAACAAAAACCGTTTGTTGGCGTCCTTCACATCCTTCATGCGTGGGTACATAAAAATTGAATTAGCGTTACCCGTTCATGCTTGGTACAACCACACCATGCAATGCAGTTGTGTGTATTGTTTGATCGAGTTTACTTTCCTTCTCAATTTGCATCAAGTTAATCCTACCGGCAGTAGGGCAGTAAAAGGAGTCTGCTGCCAGCAACATACTGTTTGGTGCTGCCAGGAAAGAAAACAGCTTGTAGTTAACATTGTGTGCTTATCGATGTGGGAGGTTTTGAGGTTTTATTGAATGAGTTAATATTGTAACCAGTGGTTCCAGAAGGCTAGCCATGAACCTATTAGACCTATATAATACAATACGCAAAAGTATAAATATTTGAAATTAAACTAGCAATAAAATGAGAAATAAATTAATCAAATGAATATGTTATGGTAAGAAAACTGAGTAATATGCTATTAATAAAGCTTAGCGATAAAACAATTTTAAATTATACATGCAACTGCACTAAATTTATGTGGCACAGTATGCAAGAAGAAAATGTAATATGCTTAAACTGGCACACTAGGCCATTCTGTATCGATAAAAACTTTTAACTTATCTGAGTTGTTTACTCATAATACACCATTGGAGATCGTGTAGAATGTCATTTGGTCATTTTTTTTCTTTTATTTATAGATGCTTTAGGTCTCTGAGACTACATACGCCTGTCTACTGTATACAAAAATTGGTTCCTACCTATTGGCCTATCTATTATTTAAAACTATTGTAATTATGGCTTATAAATATTAAAATGAATTAAATGATTAAATTAATTAACAGCCACCTGCTTTACGCGGATGACGCTAAATTGTACCTACCGATACGCAACCAGGAAGATCAGCTGCATCTCCAGAATGCTCTCAGCGCGTTCCAGTCCTGGTGCTGTACGAATGGCTTGGAGATATGCGTCGACAAGTGCGTTGTGGTTACGTTTGCCAGAAAGCGTAATCCCTTAATCTGCACATATACCATTAACGACACTGCACTTGTCCGTAAAAGCTACGTCAGACGATAAGTTGAGCTTCCGAGACCAGCTAGAGCACATCGTCACTAAGGGCAATCAACTAGTTGGCATTCTGAAGAAGCTTGCGCGCGATCTTACTGACCCGATTGCCGTTAAGATGCTGTACTGCTCCTTCGTTCGGTCTGTGGTGGAATATTCATTCGTAAATTTATACGGTTTGCGCTGCGCGGTTGGAGTGTCCACCTGGACTACTATGGACGTTGCGCGTTGTAATTGTAACGCCAGAGACTTTTTGTCGCAACTCTACTTGACAATCGCATCGACTCGCCGGCGCTGCTCTCTGCTGTCAATATTTACGCCCCGGCAATATCGCTCCGAGATAGAACACTTCTTGACGTAGAG
The DNA here is from genome assembly GCF_943734695.1 of Anopheles maculipalpis. Lineage (NCBI taxonomy): Eukaryota > Metazoa > Arthropoda > Insecta > Diptera > Culicidae > Anopheles > Anopheles maculipalpis. The sequence goes on from NC_064872.1 coordinate 42,612,075, forward strand.
GAACGTCGTACTCGTTTTGGCGCCTCTAATTCGTTCCTCGTCATGTGCCGCGAATTCAACGCCGTGTGTGATCGTTTTGAACTAGACCTGTCACGCTCTGCGTTCTTTAATTTTATACGTACAGTGCGGCCAATTACTTGTTGAATGTAAAAATGCAAATGTTAACTGTAAATGTAAAACGTAAAAAATACGCTACCTATGGTTCGTTGAATTCAACAAATAAAATAACAAAATAACAAAGAACAAATGTTGGCCTGCTCTTTTAAAGCACACGTCGTCGTGATTTGGCCCGGTCAACAATAGGTCTCCAGGAAACTCGATCCCTGGCTGCAGCTTCCCATCCATGTAGGCACCCGATCTCCGACAGGTCACCCTTCACCTGATCCAACTGGGGGTCGATGACGAATACCTTCTTGGCGGGGCATGAGTCCGGCATCCTCATAACATGGCCCAACCATCGTATCCTGCCGGTCTTTGCTACCGTCAGGATGTTCGATTCTCTGTATAGTTCAGCAAGCTCGTGGTTCATCCTTCTCCTCCACACTCCATGCTCGAACACACCGCCAAAGATGGTCCGAAGAATGCGACGCGCAAACACGCCAAGAGCGTTTGCATCCTCCGTCCGGATGGTTCAAGACTCGTGGCCATATAAGACCACCGGGCGAATCAGTGTGCGATATATCTCACATTTCGTGCGAACTCGAAGTCTTCTGGATCTCAGCAGACGGTGAAGGCCGTAGTAGGGACGATTCCCCTGAACAATGCGTCTCCGGATTTCGCTGCTGATATCAGTATCCCAAGTTACGACAGTCCCAAGATAGCAGAACTCCTCTACTACCTCAAGGTTGTCGCCGTCGACTGACATGCTGCTTTCCACTTGGGGTCTATCACGATCAGAGCCTCCGGCAAGCAGATATTTCGTCTTCGTCGCATTGATCATCAATCCAATTCTTGCTGTTTCACGATTCAGTCGGATGTACGTCTTGCCAACGATGTCAATGTCATCCGCGAAGCCAAGAAATTGAAGAGACCGGTAGAAAATCTTGCCACGGATATCGTTGGCTAGCCCCCTGGGAAGTAGAGGGATCCCGCGAATGAAAAAGCTTTAAAAAATCGGTCCATGTGATATATCATTGGCTATCTCTACAAAGTCTAATACGGATGAATATCTAAGAACAATTTATCACCCCTTCTGGATTCCTCACCAAAAACGAAGTGTAACCTAATTACAGAACATGCACAGGTATTACAAGCGACTCGTTTGAAAATGCTTGACCTGAAGGCTAATACGGAGCCTTTTCACGAGGCCCTTTTGGCACCCTGGGCGGCCGCCTACTCTGCCCAAAATTGATCCGCCAGATCCGCTCACTACATAGTTTTGAGTTACCGCAAAATGCGACAGAAACTGATGGGGGGTTGCGAAGTTTATTTGTCCATGTGTGAGATGGAATCCTTGTGAATATCATTCATCATGTCTAATACGTAACTGTCTGGTCGCTCCGGTCTCGGGCAATGCTATCAGCCACCAAGCCCCATATCACGCTTGGATTGCGTGATCCTCTGGCCCGCATTTGTCCTCTCCTCAACTCGGTTGCTGAGTTGTTTTATTCGGGAATGTTAGTGTCAGAAGTGATTGTGCTAGTCTCGAGAGTAAATCTATCAGTTGTGCGTTAAATTGTATGCTAAATTTCTTTAAACTTAACACCTGGAGGGCTAATCAGACCCTCAGTTTTATTTAAATAAACAACATATAAACAAATATGGAAAATTAATTTTCTGCTTCTTGGCTGAACTTGTTGAAAACTGGTATGAAAGTCAGTTTCCCCTAACCACAAAGGGAACGATCTGGAAGGAATTTGACATTATTCAAAATTTTTAAAATTATTTAGAAACAGACTCAATCGGGTTTTCGCCTTCCTTGGTTTGACGAGTTTTGCTGTACTGATCGCTAGTGGAGTATGGTGGTCATCTGTTGCTCACTCTATAGCGCGCTCGGAGTCGCTTCAATGTCAATTAACCCGATTAGGAGAGTTGACAACGCTTGACAACGCCCGACGATACGCGCTACTCGGCGTTGAGTCACTAGGATAGCGTAGTACACTGAGCGTGCATCCAATACACGCCGACTATTCTTAGTAAGACTTCTGGACAATTCGATCGACTTGCTGGTGTTCCTTTCTCGATTTTTTTTCTGTGCGTTACACCGCCATCGCTCCGTACTACACATTACAAGACGTAGAGGAGCAGCATACCCGTTTTGGCTCCTCTGATTTGTTTATAGTAATGTACCGTGAGTTTTATGCTGTTTGTAATCGATTTGAAGCTGACTTGTCACGGACCGGGCCTTCATTATTTGTCTATATTCTGTGCATCCTATTACCTGTTAAGTTATAATCTAATGTACAACAAAATGACTGCTTCAAAGCGGCCACTTACGGCCCGTTTAATTATGGATTATAAAATTATATAATTAATCTTTTTTCTTTCCCTCGAAATCTTAGTTATTTCTATAAACCATTGATAATTGAATTTCTTATTTTGTTTCATTCGAAAATTGTTATCGGATTCAATTTAATTATTTTTATTTTACCACTAGCGAGCGTGCAGTACACCAAGCTCAACATTTTCAAGCGTTCACACTTCATCAACCATTGTGCGGATGGGCCTCCTTTGTGTGTACCACAAAAGCATCACCTGGATGGTGGTATTAAATGAAATACCGAACAAGTGATGGAGTTCACAAAAAAAAAAAATGCGGGCAGCCAACAAAACCATGAACGCCATAAACTGGCCCTACAAAAGGTCCGCTCCGCTGCCAGATTTACCATTTCGCTTATCCTTTTTAGATGTGGTTTTGCTCTTTCTGCGATTTTTTTTTTAATTTGCTGTTACTGCTCTTTCTTCTGTGGAGTGGAGTTTTCCACACACCCGGAAGTACGACGCCCAAGCTCTGCTGGCTGGTCCATTTGGAAGACCATTCAAGAGACACTTCCTCTCCAGTACGCTTTCGAGTAACAACAGTACAGGTATTATGTATCCGTTTTTACTCGCCGTTACTTGCGCTTTTTTTTTTTGTTGGCTGCGTTATGTTCCCTCACTTCAAATTGCTTACCTAGAGGAGTGAGTCCATTTCGGATGCACCATTCATTCCCGCCCATTTGGCAAGGGCAAGGGTTAAAATTTATGCACACCATTTGCACAAAACCCAAATAGCACTGTTTCCCGAACCGTTCCCGTGCCCAAGTCCGTCTATTGGAGTGTGGTAAAGAGCAGGATCACTATTCATCGTGCCCCGCGCACTCACACACCGCTCCTTCCTGTCCACCCCCTTCTCTTCCATTCAACAAGGATATTGAATTCCGGTGCACTTTACAGAAAAGTGCATTCGATGGGATTCTTCTTGGCACTGGGACAGCGAGGCGTTCGGCAGGTTTGTAAGTGCAATCCCCGATTTGGAGGGTAGTCCGATCATCTAACTAACGTTTAATTGCTTCTCGGTGGGCCAGCAAATTGAAAACACATTTCTATGAAAACAGCTCCTTCTGCGTCGCACCCTCACGTGTGCCCATGTATCCCTCAAGCAACCGTACAATGCGAAACCGGAAATTATTATGTTCAATATTGAATATCCGATTCATTGCCTCGCCAGTGAGGTAGGGCAGGTCCGCTGAAAAACGCTCAATTTGTAGCTCCTTCCGTCCGATCGTTGGTTTGCCAGCCGAAAGGTTTTCCACCTAATCGCGCCCCACAACTGCGCCCGGTATGGTATGGTTGGTGTGGTTGTGTATGTTTAAGGAGGTGTTCCACAACTAAAGCAGTGGCTTTTTTGTTCTTTTATCGAAGGAAAGTACGTTGTTTTGGTAGGTAGCAATTTGATAAATGAACGTACGCTGCAATGGGAAAAGTTCAAAAGTTTGCTGTTCGGTCGTGTGGTTCGGTGCTGTTCCGGATGGTTTGTAATTTGCCAGCCAGCCAACTCCCGACCAAAAAAAACATTGTTTTTCGCAGCACCGAATATGCACGCAAAATGTCCGCCCTTGTGTTCCCCGTCCTGTCTGTGGGCAAGTGCATCGACACAAGAAAGTGTAGCTACAACTGATAAAACTATGCACTGCTTAAACAACGTTTTAAATTGGTGCACATCGTAGGTCCTTCATCTTGGCGAGTCCTTTGGTTCCTCACACTGTGTGGGGCAAAATGAATGGATACCATATTTTATTGTTCCTTCAGCTTGCCTTCAGTCGGGCGGACGACTCGCTAGGGTTGGTAGATTAAATGTTTGCCAGCAAAAGTTACCGCCCATCCCCAACAGCAGGTTGCAAATTTTTAGAGAAAGTAGTGAAAAATTTGCACCGTTCGCCAATGCAGATGGTCCATCTTAATCTGCGTCACTCCATCATCCGTTCTCGCAGCAGCCAGTTAGAGGTTAGAGCAGAGTCACCGAGCGAGCAACTGACCTACCATCATGGATCACGACGAGTTGCATTATTCACCTGTCGTCATGCGACGGCATGCATTTGGGATGGGAAGTTTTCTCTTACCGCCGGTTCGTCCCTGTACGCTTTTGCTTTATGCACAATTTTTCTCAAGCATAAATCATTCGATCTCGGTCTAGTAATCGGAAGGTGCATGCGATGCGGTGCGGCTAAGGGTGACTGTGCATCTGCCCGGGACCTTAGTGCTTCACATCCGTGCATCCGTTCGTTTGGTTGTCCTCGTTCGTTGCATACGATTTGTGCAAAGTGCCATCCTATCATCAACAAAACTACAGACCCGCATACATACACGTGCTCAGATGTTCATATATGTATTATACATTTTTTTGTCCCCGTTCGTTTTCAAATCCTTTCCCATCCGTCATACTACCGTGCGCTTTTATTTTCCTTCGTCGTGCCGTTTTTTTCTTTCTTTTTGCTTTAGATCGGAAACGGAAGTGAAAGTTTCTGGTTGAAGTCAGCCAAAGATATACACACACAGCTACCGAGATTGTCTGGTGGCGAGATATTGGCGAGATTTGTGTGGTGCGTGACAGGAATATTTAATATCACACCCTACGTCTGTTCGATGAAGCAAATGTTCGATGTACAACTGTCGACAGACCGCGCAAGGAGTGTTCGAAACTATCGAAAACTTTAAATTGCCCCGTGGCAGTAAATGCGGGACCGGGATAATAAAAAGCTGGAGCATATTTCTTATGCTAAGGCCGGAAGATATGCGGGTGTTGCAAATAAGCTAATGGCAAAGTTGATGGTGAGTAGCTGCTACAGTAATGTGGACTAATGGAAATCCTGTGGAGGCAATTCGAAAATGTTAACATTTCGGCTGAATGCAAGATGCATGATGCGACCATCAATATGTGGTAAAATGGACAGGGAATGTTGAACGCCTCAAGTAAAACAGCGTTTTTTTAATTTTACTTGAGACGAAATTCAATTACTTCTTATATGCTTTTCATGCTTTTTTATTTGACTTTCAATGTTTTGCTTTCGAAATCACGAGAGATTTTATAATTTTTATGTCACATGCTTCAATGTGTGTGAATGGGTTCAGGGGGCGGCCTGATGGTGAACGTGATAGCTTCGTCGGTCTTCACGTGACAAGACTAGGTTAAAATCTCATCCGGACCGTCCTTCCGTAGTGAGGACTGACTATACCACTACGTGTATCAACAAATCTCATAAGCATTTCGATGGCCGACGTGACCTAGTTGCACGTTAAGTCAACAAGTTATGTCAATCACCCAGTATTCATCTGTTAGTCAGTTATTCGGACTTTTAGATGGAGGCATCAACGTCATCAGAGTTTGAGCCTATCATACCTCCTCTGTTTATCCGACTGGTATAGTTTAAGAAGGCTTGGGTTCGAAGTCGTGGGTTCGGAGCCGTGGGTTCGGTATCGGGAGTCGTGGGTGCAGGATCCGGAACCGTTGGTTCAGTGCCGGCTCCGAGTTTAAATTCGGATCGGGAACCGGAGTCTTCGGGTCGGAGCCGGCTCCGGAGCCTTGGGTACGCTCCGTAGCAAATTACAACTTACTGAATGCTGATGAACATAATTAATAGATTCTCTTATATTGTTTTCTAAACAAGCTTTACTTATTTTAGATTTGCAGGACCGAGGTTCAAAGCCGATCTGGACCGTTCCCCTGTAGTGAGCGCTGAGGGGTGCAATTTACAACCGAGGGCTAAGGTGAGTTATCGGCGCGGCTCGTACTCGTTTCATAACTTCTCTGGCGGGGGATTGCTTGGTTTTCTCATTCCAAGACTAAAGGGGCGAAGTTCTTCTGGCCGGCGAAACCTTAGCGGACGAAAACTTTGCCCGCAGGTTAATCTGCCACTGCTGATTTTAGACAACATAATCCATATCCAACAAAATACCTTGGATGACGAGGCCCTTAGTATGATAAAATCTTTAGGAATTAGGTTAAATTTCAATTATTTTTTACCAATAGTCCCGTCTGTTACCCCAGTGGAAATGGTACCGATCTTCGACGCAGGACCGGGTGTCGAATTACATCCCGTACTGTTTCTATGTAGCAAATATTGACAATTCGGTTGGGTGGTATATAAATAAGTCCAGCAACTCAATGTACCACCGGTTTTATTCAACATTTTCTTTATTGGAAATAATTGCATGACACACGCAGAGGCCTTTGCAATACTTAAAACTAGAACTTAGTATAGACTAGGCAATTATAAATTATAACATTTAACATTTAAAAATTTCGTCTTATCTTTATTTATTTATTTACAATCGATTATGACGGTCCAATGCCGTATTGTCTCGTCTTATCTTTAAATGTTCGAATTTTCTAACAATAATGATTATTACATGAATAAAAAAGCACACATTTGACATTATGTATGACATGTTTACAAAAGTCTATGAACCCTATTCATCTATTAAACCATGATAACAAAACCATATTAGTCACAATATCAAAACCTTATCACAAATTTTACAACGTGCAGTACTAAATATCTATTTAAATGGTAAGCACTGTAGATGCTGAATTGCATTTAGGAAACATACGTACCAGTGTAAACATTACTTCACAACTACCAATTCGTTTGGCTGAACAGCTGTCAAATGAAATGTAAACAAATATGGGAATTGTACAGTATTCTAAACACAACGCCGGCATAATCGAAGATTGCAGTATGGTAAGTGGTTTAGGGTTGTTTCAAGAAACTTCCCATGTCCTTATTGAAATTGTACTTATTTTCAGAGCGTCACGTTGCACACTGATGTTGGGGACATCAAGGTTGAGTTGTTTTGTGACGATTGTCCCAAAACATGTGAAAATTTCCTAGCCTTATGTGCCTGTGATTACTACAATGGAAATTTGTTCCATAGAAACATCAAAGGCTTCATCGTTCAAACAGGTGATCCTACAGGAACAGGAAAGGGTGGTCAGTCCATCTGGAAACGAAAGTTTGAAGATGAATTCAAAGAAAATTTAAAGCACAATGAAAGAGGCATGGTATCGATGGCGAACAGTGGACCCAACACAAATGGAAGTCAGTTCTTCTTTACGTATGCGGCTCAACCTGCGTTGGATCTGAAGTATACATTGTTCGGCAAGTTAGTAGTTGGATTTGGAGTTATTAATTCTGCTTGCGTTGTTGTTAGTTATATTTTAAATATTTTCAGAGTCATAGATGGATTTGAGGCTTTAGACGAACTGGAAAAACTGACTGTAAATCCCAAAACCTACCGACCTTTGGTGGAGAAGAAAATCAACAGTGTCACAATACATGCGAATCCATTGGCTGGTTAACCCGCTATTTTTATGTTAAATTCCTGTATATGCTGTAATAAATGAATGGAGTGAATTTACGAGGAAAAAGGATGAATAAAAACTTGTAATGTGAATCCCGCTTGAAATGTTTTCATTATGAACTGAATCACATCTAAAATTATTTTAGAATACTTTCAAAATTCCAACTGTCACTGTGAAAACATAAACAAAACATTAAACACTTTTGCTGTGAATTGGCTTAGCGACGCTTTTGTGTGCTCGGTCAATTATTTCGTGTAATTACACATTTCATAACTATAAATTACCATTAATCATGGATCATCTCCCATCTATACGTCGACGTTCATCGTTGTTTACGATAAATCCGGGTAAGGAGGGTGAAACATTGGTACATTGTTGATATTAATCCGTTCTTCGTCGCACCCAACAGTTGATTCCGGCTCAACCTCTACTGAACTCGTTAGGTGAGAATACATCTGTAAAATACAAATTATGTGTGAAGTAGTTACGAGTATCGCTAACATATTTCAGATATGAGAAGCAGCTCCGTTTCGAAATAAAACAGTGGACTCATTTGCTTCGTGCGAAATCTAAAAAAATGCAGCAACTACGGTCAGCACCCTGCCAAATCGATCAAACTTTTCTGAGTGATGAACAACGAAAATATCTGGCCGACAGTCCAAAGGTTGATCAATTCATTGCAGAAACGGAAGCATTCGATAAGGCTGTCACCGCTTACGTTATACGTAAATCATTTCTGATGGAAAGGAATGCTCATATCGTTCAAGAAGTGAAAGCGTTGGTGGAACTCGAGCTTAAAGATAAAATAGCAAACGAATTGGAAGAAAGTATTGTTCCTTAAGAATTTGCCATGTGGACTTAGCGATGAGTGAAATTGCAAATGTTTTTCTTTTTTTCTATCAATAAACATCATGAAACATACTGAAATACGACGCTGCAAACATGATTCAATCGAAACAGTCAGTTATGTTTTGGTTTTCAAACATATACCGTTGACATTGCCTGTGACAGGTCTGTTTAGTTCGCTTTCGGTAGAACTGTCTTTGCGTGTCCCAGATTTTGACAAGTCTCAATATTAGCCAAGAAAAGCAGAAGGTTGCCGAAGGAGGAAACATTAATTAGCATACATTTCGTGATAATCACAGTCCAAGTTAACGTAATCAACGGTGTCCGTGGATGGTGAAAAATGTCGTTCAAAAAAGATCTTTTGCTACTCCTAAAACCCTACTATTGGGTCAACATTCTGATGAGCATTTCGTACATCGTCGCAAAACGAGCTCCGTTCATATGTAACTATTTATGGACTTATCTGTTTCAACAAGAGGACCAGTGCGAACTCGATGGGCGCGAAACCGAAATCCTGTTCTTCCTGCTAATCGTGGTCATGATCCGGACGAGGAAAACGGGCAGTGTGACAATGATTAACTACCTAACGTCCAGCTTCATGTACACCAAAATAGCGAACCTGGGCCTGTGGTTCTACAACGACATCCGTCTCGGTATGATCTACTTCGTGTTTTTCATATTGGTAGCTCTTCTCTTGCCAGAACCGACCTACACCGGACCGGAAAATGTGCTGTACTTCCGCACTGAGAATGGGCTGCAGGAGGAGCTCGAAAAGGACAAGCGCGTTACGTGGTTGGTAACGTTCTACACGGTATGGAATCCTGCCTGCGTGAATTTTGCCCCGATATTTTCGGAACTCTCGAATGAATATGCACTGCCCAACATGAAATTTGGCAAGCTAGATGTCGGACGGTTCCCAAAGATTGGCGAAAAGTATCACATTTCCGATAGTTCCTTCAGCCGTCAATTACCCACCGTGATCCTGTTCCGCCAGGGCAAGGAGGTCGCTCGTCGGCCGTATGCAGATAGTAAAGGCAAGCTGGTCAAGTTCTTCTTTTCTGCTGACAACGTAAAAGCTGCATTTGATTTGAACAATCTGTACAAGGAATGTAAAGATAACCCCATCAAGGCAATCAAATCGATAGCGGAGAAGAAGAAGGATTAATACGGCGTAAAGCTAGAGGCCACCACTGCATTCATACTGCAAGTAACATTTAGAAGCATTTCAATAAGACAGGGCTCTGATAGGGATTATCTTATCGGCATTGCCATCTTCATTTGACCGATGACAGCTAATTAATTTCTATAGAAAGCCACACGCGTGTTGCGCACTACTGTTAAGAATTATTTATCCTTCGAATAGATTACACCTTTGTGTTGAAAAAGAACGTAACCAGCAAAGGTCGTGGCTAGTTTTATTTGTTATCATTTGTTAATATTTAATTTCATGCCGATCGCACATCCACGAGCACACGAGTTTTAGTTGGTTAAGTGTTGTAGCTATTTTAAGCATGTTTGTCAAAAGCGAATAGTCAAATAAAGTTCGAAGTGTAGTAATTTGCATCCTTTGTATTATTTCTACTGTTAAATTGTATAATAGGAGATAGGTTTTGCCTAGATATGCCTAGCTTTTCCAGATAGAAAAGTATTCATAAAACACATGTTATCCAATGAGCAACCACGTTTTGCTCACTGATGTTTTCCTAATTTTATAATAGCTCTGTTTGCTACTTCAAGCTGTGATTAGTAATAGTATTTTAAGAACTCATCACGACAAAAGGATCATTTGATCCGAATGGTAGAAAGCTAAAACGAATGGTTTTTTTTTTCTCCGAAAGAACAGATCAAGCAAGGGACATCGGTATATTACGATGAGAAGTTATTCAAATCTTTTCACTAATATAATCAATCATATGTTTGAAAGTAGAAATATTTTTCTACAATCACACAAAATATTGCTCTAGATTTTCGATTGAATTAAAAATAATTTGATAAAAAAATAATTTTGGTTTCTAATTTCTTGAAATATCCACACAAAAGATCAAATTTTGCTAGGGGTGGGCAGAGCCACACAATGAAATGTTGATGCCTCTTTTCTGTTCACTGTATGTGCATCAACAGCATGAAAAAAAAAATATTTACAAAAGCATGCACTAATCGATAAATCATACGATAAAATTAGAAAAAGAATTAAAAATTAAATGGAAAGAATTTTCTAAATTAAACCTTGAACAGTTGCTCCGGAGCCCCTATGTTCCGGAGCGGAACGATTCTTCAGTCGGATGCTCAACGATTTCCGCAAGGTTGACAGCCGCTAAACTTCAGATGACTCTCGTTGACACGCTTCCTGTCTTCCTTCTCTCTTTTTCGCAACGTAAAGATGGCTGATCAGGTAGGTTTGTTCGACGAAGGCCAAGAAAATGTTAAATTTTCGAGTACAAATAAGCTCCTATACAATTTTTCTACGTGCATTGTGCTCAGGTACATTTGCAGTGTTTGAGATCGTATAAGAATCAGAACAGTGTGATGTAGTTTCTTGTTAAAACTGTGATTCTGATGTCCATGTGTGTTGGGATTGTTTGACGGGCAGACCGTAACCCGATGTGCTGTGCATAGGGGCAGCCGTCGTGTTGCGGTGAGTTTTCGGAAGGGCTAATGAATGAATTATGTGCAATTGTATGATGAAAAAATCATGACGGTCTGCTGACACCAACATGAAGATTGTCAGATTATAACCCAAAATGAATGATCATTTCTGAATGTGCTATGAAGAACGCCGCGACTGATGTGCAACGCGATGCGGCGGTCTCAACCTTGTTTACCTCCTAGCAAGTGCCAAGTTAACCTAACTTTTTGTTTCTTATTTCTTCCCTACAGAATATCCGCGCGTTCCAAAAGCAGTTGGGTATCAACCTAAACCGCAAGAATGTGACCAAGAAGAAGGGCCTGCGTATGCACCGCAGCATTGGTCTTGGATTCAAAACCCCGAAAGAGGTATGTGTATTGGAAGTGTGTGCCAGAGAGAGCGGCACATAACATCGGCTCATGTAGGGTGGCATTTCTGATGATACCTTTTCACGATGGTCTTCCGACACAAAAATGAGGAAACCTTCTTACTAAACCCAATTAATTATATCTGATCCACTTCTTAAGACCTTTGAATGCCAATAGATGTGAATGTGCTAAGCTTACATGATTTTTGTTATTCGTTTTAGGCCATCTCCGGAACGTACATTGACAAGAAATGCCCCTTCACCGGACACGTTTCCATTCGTGGTCGTATTCTAACCGGGGTAGTCCGTAAATTGAAGATGCATCGCACCATCGTGATTCGTCGTGATTATTTGCACTTCATTCGCAAGTACGATCGTTTCGAGAAGCGGCACAGGAACATGAGCGTTCATCTGTCCCCCTGTTTCCGGTAAGTGTAGTGCCAACATTGTGGGAGTCTATTGTGTAGTGGCTGTGGTCAGTACGACGATATTATTTTGCAGTATGCAAGCGTACTCAGCATCCTTCGTAACTAGTTTGATTGATTGATGCTATTTGAAGCTTGCCATAGTGAAAATCAAGCGACGTATTATTCCCGATGTCATCATGTGATGACTTCGATGCAAATGGTCGATACAGTTCAATGTTGCCTTCTTGTCGAATTTGAGCCTTTTTCTAGAAGCAAAGTAATGAATAATGACCACGGATCGTGAAAGTTAATTGAGGCTAGAACTGTTGTCTTATAGCAAAGAACGATTAAGAGTACAAGAGACGTTAGCTAATGCTCTTAAGGACTCACATAATTGAAATAATGCGATGAAAGTAGTATCATCTCCGTGAGATCAAAATACTCTTTTGATCGAGGGAAGCGAAGCGCTCAACCTCGTTTCGATGAGCATTTCTCGGATCGTTTCAATTTAGATAGACCAATCTGACCGTTTACCGGTCCGTTACCGTTAACCGGTTTACCGTTTCGAACACCACTCAGCGCACACTTGTGCGAATTTCGCTTGGTGCTGGATGAAACATGCTTAGCCTTCTTTACTTGAACAAGTACGATAGTTTGGAAAAGCTTCTTCTTTTTGACTTAATGATCTAATAAGGAGCTATTACATGGAAGATAAATAGGTCGTTTGATTTTGGATTTTATCTGACATAAGAGTTCTTGCCAGAAAAATATCGTCTGGTTGCGTGATCAACACATTTGCCGGATTTCGTATTCCGATTTTTCAATTTAAACAGAAAAATAGTTTTTTATGACTGCCCGGTCAAAAAATCACAATAGATAAATTCCATGATTTCTTTTGTTACTTATCATCAATTCGGGACAAAAACTGCACAAAACAAAATCAGAATGGCGCATGTTGATTTCCAATTTTCAGACGTGAAATAGCACTCTTCTTCTTCTTGGCTTTACAATCTATTTGCCCATGTCGGTTATCGAGTGGCTTACTAGTTAGATAGTCAGTCCGCACTACGGAGGAACGATTCGGATGTGAATTGAACCCCGGTACTGCGGTCTTCAACCGGTGCAGCTGTCGCCTCTACCACCCGACCATTCCTAATAGCACTCATGCACGGTATTGTGAGCTCGCTAGGACTAGTAGTTTGCAAGCTTGTCGAGTCGACTGTACTCATAGGTCATGTAATTTTAATGTTCAAGAGCTATATCTCTTCCTCGGACCATCCATCGGACATCCGTAGGAAAGGTCAGGAATGTTAAAAGAAAATTAAATGCCCACGCTTATTATTCAAATGAGTAAGAGCCATTTGCGAATGTTGCTGAAAGTATCACAAATCAAGAAATGTTGTTGAAATATCTAACTTAAGATTTAAATAATGCATTTTTTCACAATTATTACGTACAGCAAAACGGTCGTGAATGAATATGAATATAAAATGGAAACCTATGTTGCTCCTTCAAGGATAGTTTTGCTATAATGTTTTCCTCGAGAGATTTGGTATAAATAATTTTTGCTTTTTTTATCTAACCGAGATTTTTTATTTCCTACTAACGATGTTATAAATTGTCCATGTTAAATTGTCGCAGATTATTTATGGCTTCAAAGAAAACTCCGATATAAACCTGGCTCCTGAATTATTAATTATTATCGTAGAGGGCGTTGAACATTACCTTTTTATTAGTTCTTTTTTGTCTTTGTTCTACAATCTCGAAAGGTTTTGATCTACCATTAATGGCCATTAATAGTCAGTCCTGTGTACGGGAAATGACTCGGGAAATTCGACTAACCATAATATTAAGGGTTTTTCAATTCAAATTTGTCGTTATAGTGCCTTAGTTGGCAGATTTACACAGGATTGAACAGGGTGAAAGATCGCGAATGGGTGTCATTACAGTATCGTTCACCATACTTTTTAACTATTAGGACCTAGTACAATTTTCGCTCATAGCCTCAGAAAATTGTAGATTTCGATTTCGATCAAAGAATTGTCATGTACACAAATAGTCGGTTTATTAAATTTTGTTAGGAACATGCAGGAAAAGTGGACCCCACAACATGAAATAATTTCCTATTAGCATAAAGGTACTGTACATTCCACACACGGTTAGGCAGAAAAATATTTCAAATTGAGATATTTTGTATCTATCTCTTGCGTACCAAACATTTATCTGAAATTTATCATAATTAATATTTTATATATTCTTTTTCGCTCTCTCTATTACAGTGATGTCGAAGCTGGAGATATTGTGACTGTTGGTGAATGTCGACCACTCTCCAAAACCGTGCGCTTCAACGTTCTGAAGGTCAGCAAAATGGCTGGATCCAAGAAGAAGTTCAGCAAATTCTAAGGTAAAAGCTGCTTGCTGGCGTGTGGTATTCATTCGCCCATCATCGGTAAACAAAGGATGGATGAGTTGGGGTGAAGAGAACGGGGAATAAAGGATGAAAACCAACTAAAAACGTATGCCCATTCAAAGTTTATTTTCTATTGAATATTGAATATTTCCTTCAGAAACTAATTATTATGTGCAGTGCTAAAATAATAGTTTGTTTGAATCTCCTAGGTGCGAAGTTTGTCTACATCGAGTGTGCGAATTCTAGACAAGTTGGTTTTTAGTGAAGAAATGAAAGCATTTTTAGCGCTTTGACGAAGTAGAGTCAATTTGAACTGCATCAAAACGACCAAATAGGTTGCCATGAAGGAAATGTTCTGCGAAAGAAAACAATCAATCATCGGTCCTTATTAATCTTATCGTATGGAAAAAAATAGGCCCGTAATACATCCTAATCTCTAAGATTGAAAATCTCTTACCGATGTGATGAGCCCTCGATTAATGTTTGCGTATCCATCAAGATTCATCGTTGGCGGATTTTTATCGATGGCGACAAGAAACATTTCCACCTCCTTCTGCGTAGCCTTGTCGACTGCCGTCAAATTAACATTCAACAATCGTTCCTGAAAGTTCAGTCCAACCTGTAAATGGGTGGTGGTGGAACATTATGAAATTAGGCGAATGATGGTAAAAGTACATCATGTTCCAGTAATTGTGTATCATCCATCTGTACACACCAAAAATGTATCAGCCCGGCGGAGGATTAACCTTGTTCGACATGGCAGCCCCTAGTGGGAAAGCAGTGACTTACCCTAACCGTACGATTGTTGCGTATTTTTGGTATCAGAAGAACCCCAGATACGTCCCGCCAATCGTCGATACCGTATGTGGGCAAAAAACCCTTAAAATGCGTGTGTGTGTGTGTGTGTGTGTGTATATACGTACCCTTTTGGATGCATGGTGGGCCTCGTTGCAAATGATGAACAACAGGCTCATGCAATAGAAAACAATGACAAATAAACCCACTTCCTTATATGTGGCACCGTGCTCGATAATTTCGCTCAGCGAACCGTAAGTGGCAATAATGGTAGTAAAGAATATCACCAAACAGTAAATTCCGTACATGTTGGAGTAGGCTTTACCTGTCGAAAGCATGTTGTCGTTGATAGAAGACACATGGGAATATGTACATGCTTAGGTCAGTTATGCGTGTGTGTTTCGATTCAAGGCAAACATCCGTCAACGTACACTTACCCAATTGCTGCATCATGTGACTCAAATCCACCCACAGGTGACGGTATTCGGTCAATTTCGCCGCTGGCCGTTCAGTAGCCAGCACGTCTGTTAGCTCTTTAGCGAAGGCCTTGCTAGCCGTGCCAAATGCAGTGCAATTGACAAACCTATTGGAAATAATATGATCATTTCCTACGACTATTGGTTGAGTTCCTTTTGTGTAAAGAGAAAGTTCAAATTCAAATTAACGAACAACTGTAAACCAAGCTTACCAAAGGCTGCAGAATCCGTTCAACATGGCAATGATGTGGTAGTAGGCAAAGGTGTGACTAAATTGAAAATCAGGCTGCAGGTAATACTGCGACAGGATGATTACCAGACTCAAAGTCCACGACACAATACACAGAGCCCATGTGATGGGATAAAGCTTTGGAAAAACGATAGGCTTTCCAGTGACGATGAGATATTTGTATTGAAAGTCCGTCCACATGTTCTTAAATTTTGCCACCTCGGAACCGTTGCGCCAGGACGCGACCGGTAGCAGGAAGTGTGGCACCATAATCGACATGAAGATGATGTTGTAGATCACCTCGTCAAATCGTTTGTCACTGGTGGAGATGAACTTGTTGATACGCTCGCGGGCCACTACCAGCACCACGATGGTTTCACACGCATAGATCAAGTACGCCCAAAGGAACGCCTTGGAGCACCAGGTGAAGGTGGTTCGGGGCATATCGACACCCTTTGGACTACGCATAATTGGCATCACGCCCATGATCTGGAACAGCACTAGCAAACTTTTGGTGGTGTGGTAGAACGAATCGTGCTGATCGAGTAAGTTCACATCGGTTGATATCTTTAGCTTGCGCCGGTACATGTGCGTAGGTGATTCATTATCCTGTTCGAGCTGATGAAGTTGCTCCTTGATTCGCCTTCTGTCCTCCAGCTGTTGGCGCTGGTTGGGATTCAGCACTTGATGGCGGATCTCGTACTGAGAATCTTCCATCTGAGAATGAATCATGATGAAGTCGGGCGTATCTGAATGCGAACCCGATGATGAAATGAAGATTCCCCGCACTATGTATGCTTAAACGTGTGGCGTCGATTTAACTTTTATCTTAAAACAAATTATGTACGTTTGGCGTGTGGGAAACCCGTGGTGTACAGGTCTCCCGGTTCCGAATGAGGGTTTGAATTTCCTCACCCGACACACACAGTGCCAGATAAGATTTTGAGGTCGATTTCTTGCCGGTTGCTGGCTGTTGCTCTTTCGCTTCACAGATTAATGTTTTCAATCTTGGGAGATATGTATGCAGTCGGGCAAAGTAGTGCACGCTGACCTAAATGACCCAGTGCGATGTTGACTGACCGCGGGTTAGGCGGCTCCAGAAAACAGAAGGTTTTGTAATGAACGACGCCAGAAACAATAAACTGTGGCGCAGCGACATCGACGTTTTTATATAGTAGTGGATGGTGTACCGCCGGAACTGTAATTAAAATATTATTACGATCGATGTTTTTCTGTTTGCACTTCGATACATAATGGATTATGGGAGGAGGGCGATTTGCTGAAGTTCGTCTTTGTTACGGAAACCTATGCGGTTCTAATGACCGCTGCTTGTACTTGGTGTCAATGCAATTTAGATTGTTGCCGCTCTTGATCAAGCGACGGTAAGGGTCCATACATTTAGTAAGTTTATTTAGCTTAGAGTTTATTAACGGCTCTTTCCTCGCGCAGCTTGGTTCTTCATGTTCGACAAATATAGAAAACCTTATACTTGATCCAGTTAAAACTAAGTTTCATTCTATTTTCATTCCAATTATTTGTTTAGTAAGTTAAGTGAGTTTTTTTATGTAATAAAGTTCAAAAAAGAAGAATTTTTAATAAGTTTCGACTTCAAATTAAAAGCCATCGCCAGTTACCATGGTTGCCAATTAAAAGTATAAACAATAGCACTCTGGCGTAAATAGAACAAGTTATCATTGAAAATCATTCTACGAAGGTTTCACGAATTCTCCGTTTCATTATGTACAAGGGCACTATGCACGATCAGGACGTGTCCAGGTACAGCAGAGTTTCTGCCTACATCTTTCCTCAAAACATTTCGATGGATCAAAGAATTTCTCAACGTTGCGATTCCACGGCGTATGAAGTATCCGATCAACTCGAAGGTAACATTACACACATTCAGGCTAGCTTTCTTTGCAGCGGAACAAACGCCTTCACCTCACGCTTGGCTGTGTTTTCAGATGACGATCACGTACTGACAGAACGCATCGCCAATCGGAATGGTTTAGCCTATCGTTTGCGCCGCTTGTTCCTAATAGACCGACAGCACCCGAGTTCCGCACTGCACTTCCGTTCGCACTATCTCTACCGACGCGAGCTGGCACGCCAAGTACGCAGCAAGTTTTGGTACATCATTCATCCGTTCAGCCGATTCCGGTTTTACTGGGATATGTGGTTGATCGTGTACTACTACGCCATAGCTCTGCTGTTTCCATTCTTTTTCTGCTTTACAACGCTCGTGCGTGTTCGTGGCAGAGCATATGTAATATCGATGTTCCTAAACTTAATGGGCACGCTGGATTTTGCTGTGCATGCGTGTACCGGTTACTTGGAAGATCAGTCGAGTAGAAAGGTCATTTTGCACCATGGCAAAATTCTGCTGTGAGTAGTCATTTCGGACTTATTTCACAGGATCTCTGATAACGTTCCGCCTTATTCGCATTACAGAAATTATCTGAAGAGTGACATGATCGTCGACATTTTCGTCATGTTTCCATCGACACTTTTGGTGGGAATGTATGCTGACAATTCGAACCGCACCGTTCCCGTATCCATGCTTATGGACATTGTTCACGGCACACTGATGCTGAAGATAATTTCTTTACGGCACATTTGGGGATATTTGGAAAATGTTTACGAGGTGCTATTTGTTACCAGCAATTTTCAAAAAACAGAGAGCCTCAAACAAATATTTTATTTCTTTTTTAGCGTTTCAAAATTAATCTACTTAGTTACTATATTCTCCGGGTTGTACTAACGTCCGTGCTGATTGTACACTGGTGTATCTGTATCTACAAAATTGCCATATTCGAATGGGACGTACAAGTGACTGAGGAAGGATTATCGTACATGGAAGCGTTTTATCAGTACGCAGTGTGTCTCTATGCCGTTTCTTGGTTCATGTTTGCCTACAGTTTTATCGAACGGGACATTCCTAGTGATGCTCGAGCGAAAGTTTTCAGTACGGCATGCATTGTGATTGGATACATGTTTAAACTTTTCATATTTTGTAAGTACTATCAAAAGCTGTTTCCAGATGATTCCAATTTATCCTTGTCTGTCTAAAACCTCCAGTGCAAATAATCAATCTGGTTGAGATAATGAGTTCCATGGATAGGAAGTATGCCGAAGTTACAAATCAGCTACAAACGTATGTTCATACGAAACAACTCCACACGGCAGATATGAAGCAACGGCTACTGTATTACTACGCCAAGCGGTACGAAAATTGCTTTTTCCAGGAGGACATCATAATGGAAAGCTTGACCGGTAATGGCAGTGCTAAAACTATTTTAAAAAAACACATTAAATGCATTAGATATTTGTAATCTTTTCGGTAGACACCCTCAAAAAACGAATCACCGACTACAGTGCTGCAAACTTTTTGAAAACGGTTAAAATATTCGAAGGCATCCCAATCGACGTCCTGCTTCCGTTGATGGAGAAAATGACCAAAGAGATATATCTCCAGGATGATCTGGTACATGCAGATGCATACCGTTGCATGAATTGTTGCTTAATCTCCTAACTCTTTCCCCCACAGATCATCAAGGCAGGGTCGTACGGAGACAAGATGTACTTTATAATGGTCGGCATGGTGGCGGTTTATACTCACAGTCGCAAAGAAATTTGTCACTTGTCCGATGGAGATAACTTTGGCGAAGTGTCGATGTTTACACGCAAAAAGGTACGTATAATCATGTTGCTGTTCGGCCATACTGTGCCCGAAAATGAATAATTGGATTTTGGGTATTTATGGTCCAGCGAATTGTGAGTGTGGTAGCGGTAGAGTTCACACAAGTGTACGTGGTCGAGCGGATGGCGTTCAAAGGTTTGTTTCCCGCCGATCATGTTGTACATCAACGCCTGCAGGAGCTGGCCAATAAACGCTTGCAGATCACTCTAGTGTTCGAAGAACAGCACAAGAACCATCTGCTAAAGATGGGAATGAGTCAAAATGAGATCAAGATCGGGATATGATGCTGGGACGAGCACAAGTACTGGTAAAAAGATAGAGCCAAGCAGGGTTGAAATGCTCACAATATTACTTCTCAATTACCCTTCAGGTGAGGCATGCCTGATGTGTAAAATCGATAATGTTTTTGACACCTCTGGTAGTGTATGCATGAAGGTAAATTGAACCAGTTTATGGACCGAACCGAACACTCCAACCGAAGCATAATTGGGGATGCTATGTGCATGCTTACATGCTCATTGATCGGACAAAGGTGTTAGGCAGGATGAAACATAAGAACCGAAAAATTAGTCAATTATACAACACCTGATATGACCTGAGCATGGTTTTATTATTTTCCATTGAAGTGAAAAATATTTTACAGTATAAATCTATCGGTTTTGTGCTTTTAGGACATATGGTTTACAGTAGCCGGTCTAAACGGTAGGGCAAAAACACTGTTAATATCTTGATCAACGGTGGAATATTTCACAAAAAGATTAAATACAACCTTTTTGTTTGCATTGATTAATTATGGATTATTAGGAAATCCCTTCCCCTGCGAGGAACGATTATTTAGCTAAGGATAAAATCATTTCAAACAAGTGAAAAATGGCTGACCTTTTGAGATTGTAAAGCAAAAAAAGAAGAATCAAATGCTTTATAAGATAAACATGGTCTTGACAGGTTATTAGGTCAAGAATTTGGCACAGCAGAATCAATGACGACAAATTAAACTTTAAGTCACATGTCGACCAGCTCTTACTAAAAGCCAATGGAACGTTTGGTTTTATCCTCCGGGATTCAGCCGACTTTAGTGACCCAATGTGTAATGAAGTGCTGCACTAGAATTGAGAGTCTGCAAAAATATTTCACTACTTTGGTTTTTATTCTTTAAATTTAAGGTACCACTTGGCTCAAGTAAGTTTCATATGTGCATTCGGGGGTCCTTAGATACCTCGGACTTACTTTTCTCTGTATGCCTATATGTTCATTCCCGTCCCCTACATTCTCGTGATCCTCTCTCTTTGGAAACGGGCCACACTCTCTGTACAATTATAATGGTCCGCTTCTTTCCTGTTCAAGATGGTTCAGTCGCTTCTATGACCATTTTAATTTCAATACCTCCATCGATTTCTTTCGGTCTCGTGTTCTTTCCTCGCTTAATGTCTCTTAGTGTCTCATTTGTTGTCCTAATCCTACTTTCCTTTTTAGTTTATCTTAACAACAAGTGGGTTAATTTGTTGTAATTTTAATTGTCAGAAATAAGTAAATAAATAACGCACATACAGCTACGGACAATAGTTGAAGTTCGCTTTTATAAACGATTTTAGGAATGTTGCTTTCGATACTTCTTACTAGAAAACATTTTACCAAAATTTGGTAGTATGTTACCAGCATTTTTTCATCCATAAGTTCATAAGTGCGCAATCACTTATGAACTTATGGATGAAAAAAGAATAAAAAAAACCTGAAAAAGTTTGACAATTTTGAGACCTCAAATATTTTATTTATTTCATTTAGTATGACGACTCTACGCCGTATTGTCGACACCGATTGTGTAGACTGCGTTATAAACAAGAATTATTTTTTACAAAAATGTCACAAGGCATTTCCTTCCTGTCGTTTGCCTTATCTTTGGTATATTTTATTGAAGAGCTCAAATATTTATTTTATTTACATTTGATTATTACGGTCCAGTGCCGTATTGTCTAAAGAGCTCAAATAGCTGACATGTGAACTGTAAAATAATTTTACTTGAATTTTAATTGATTAATTTATTGAATTTTAATTGATCAATCTCTCTTATTTTATGTTCTTATGTGTACTTTTCTAGTCGTAAGTTTATCAGAATGCAACAAGAGATGGAATGGAACACAGAATGGATCAAGAGATTTAAGATTTATATAAATATAGGAATGCTTTCCCACAATCTTCAACTAAAATTTACAAAAAAAGGAAGTTTCCTTTTTAAATCTTATTTTTCTTTAAATTTAAATGTTCACTGTATCAATCCGTCGCACGGTGTGGTTTCAATTCCTGATTCGACTTTGCTTCTAATATCGAGAATCCTTTTTTCTTTACCAGTTCGTCAAGGAGAAGTCCTCGAACGCCAAATGTTTGATATGACGAATTAAGGGAAGTGAAACAGTTAAACTAATGAATAGGTTCAACATAAATTACGTGGAAAATTTCATATTCTTCCAATTGATAAACGGTGTTCATAAGTATTTAACGATAATAACGATTCATAAGTAATACCGATTTGAATTTAAAAAAAAACCAAAATGAGTATTTTTTGCAATAAACAGAAATGATTATCTTTTACCTTGTTTTCATGTTTCTTGTTTGGCTCCTTAACCTGAAGAGGTGCTGGCAGGCCACTGCTGGCTTTTTTGCCTTTGTTTACACGTAGTTGGAGAATTAATCTTGCCTATGAAGAGACTGTTCCGGACGGGATCCGATACATTGTCCTGAAACGTGAAGTACTCATGCACACGGTTGTTTCTTAGATACGGCTAAATAATTATCCCAAAAAATATTTAAATAATTATTCCGACAGGAAAAGATTACGCCAAGAGAGCATTTCTCAAAATCATAACACAATGTTAAGAGTTCAATACATTCATCAACACAGTTTCGGCTGCCCGGTACAAAATGTTGTTGCTTCGTCACTGCGATAACCCGTGCGGCGTTGCGGTTAGTTTACGCCACACTACATTGTCATACATCAGCTGGTTCCGGCCCTGGTTGTCGGGCGTGCGAACGACGGAGCACAGCATAAATTCGAAGCGGGCGGGAAGTTTTCCGCTCCCTAAGACCACGCTGCGGCTGATGGCGTTTAGTTATGTTTGAAATCTCGCAGCGTGCAGCAGTGTAGCGTGTGCGATGGCAGCGACAGTGTAGCGTGATCATCACTTTCTTCGTGGGTTTTTGGAAGTGAGTTGATCTGAGCGGCCTATACATGATGTCATCTATTGACACGACCTTGTATCGTTGTACGTTTTCTTGCGCTTCGACTAATTGTGTCCTGCTTTTCCGCAGCGTCCTAGTGATTTCCACGCGAGAAAGTTCCGGGCTTGACCAAACCGGTGAACAAGCGGACCGGGGAATAGTGCTATATCATGAAATAACAATACGAGAAGTTGTAAAATGAGCGCTTACAATAATAAAACTGCGTAAAGATAAGCAATCACACGGTTTGTCTATGTGTTGTGCATATTTTTTGCTGCTCGTGTGCCCAACAGTGCTTGAGTTATTCGGTTGACTACATTATTGTAAATCCCCAGCACGGCTCCAGTTAGTTTGTGTGTTCGAGCAGCGTATTAAAAATACGAAATCGCCAAAGTTCTATCGAAGAAGAACCGTGCGTGACTGAA
The DNA here is from genome assembly GCF_943734695.1 of Anopheles maculipalpis. NCBI lineage: Eukaryota > Metazoa > Arthropoda > Insecta > Diptera > Culicidae > Anopheles > Anopheles maculipalpis. The sequence continues at coordinate 42,635,346 of NC_064872.1, forward strand.
TGGCGAGTTTTGGTTATGAAGCATATGTTTTTGGTGTTTTATATCTGTTGGTGTTATTGTGGTTTCTTGCGCTGGGGCACCTTGGTCTTGGGGCCGTTTCGGAATGCGAATGCCAGCCACCCCTCCCTCCCCCGGGCGAGTGCTCACTTCCCATAACTAAATAGCTCTTCGCGTGGCCACAATTAATCACAGTCAATTAATTTGGTGAATATATTGTTGTTAACGGTGGGTTTGCTGACGGAATCCGTCGCCAGTCGCCCTAACGCCCCCTTTGAACGCAGTTTCTGCCCGATTCAGATCGATTGTCAATCGCAACTGCTTTTTTTTTTGTACGATTTACTATTTCTACTGTGTTTACCCTGCCCATGCCCCGATCCTTACTTCCCCTTTCCCCAGAACCTGTGTTCCATGTGAAATGGGAGTTTTTATTTTGTTGCAGCATGCTCTTCGGGATGGCAGCATCGATGGTAGCCTCGTAAACCATTGTTGTGGTTGGCTGTCTGTGAGTGGCCCCAAAGCCATTGTGCTGGTGGGGGTGTTTAGTTTGGTTTATTGGAAACGCATCATTGAGTTTTACCGAAAATAGAGCATATTACGCTAGTTAGAGCTATCATAATCACCCATGATTCTTGGCTAGACATGCACATCGAAGCGCGAACGCGAATGGAATTGCAGTGTCGAGCATTATCCCTGAGTGAGGAAGCGTCACGACAAGCGACAAGAGTCAGTCAGTCAGTACCGCGACAGGTATGGGTGAATTGGGAACATTCCCATCTCCCCCACGGGTAGTGAGAATCTAGGCCATCTGCGCTAGAATCGGTAGTTAAACCAATCACGCATAAAAAGGTGCGTCCGTGTGTAACAGTTCCAGGTGCACGGAATACAGAATTATGTTTTCTTTTCTGGTAATTTTGTTTGGAGTTTATCAGCACATGTTTTAGTGGTAGTGTTCTCAATAATGTTTTACACAATTTGGGCCATAAGAGGAAAATAAGTTTTCATGTCACCTCTAAAAACACTGATCATTTGCCATTGCCAGGGCTGATCGTTAGCACATCACAGTTGCTAAACAATCTCTTTTACGTGCACCGTTAAATTTACATTATAACAAAGTAGCATAACTTTATTTTAGATGACCAAAATGGCGTGATAGCGAAGTAAATAGAGTGAGAAACAATTTAAGCAAGCGAAATGAAAAAAGTTTTCCAAAGCGAATGCTCGCGCTCAGTGTGACTAGCGAATTTAATTTCGTTCCAATTTATCCGCTCAAGTATCCGTGCATTGGTACAATAATCAACTTGCCGTTTTATTTACCACCACACAGCGGCAAAGAACCAAACAAGTGAAGTGATCGTGGAAATTTAATATATTCCGAAGCGGTTCGTCGATATGTGCCCAGCGGCAGTAGCAATAGTCCTTCAATGGGCGAAAATGTAGAAGTGTCATTTCGGGAAATAAAACGTGAATTTCGTTGTGCCATTGTGGAAAACTTTCCAGCATTTAAGCGTTTCACCTCCACGCGCTTGGTGCCATCGTGCTTTGCCAATTGCATCCATCCGCTTGATTGGATGACAGTGTTGAAAATTAATTTTAAACGAAAAGTGTGTGCGCCTTTTTTTTCTATTCGTCGATCGAGCACAGTAAAATCAACAGCAGCAGGTGGATGTGAAATTGTTTGCACCATTTCGGAAGCAAGAAACATCTCTCCGTCATTCTAACCGGGTGTACAGAGGGTGGCAAAAAAGCACGATGATACTCAGGTAAGTTTTTTTTTTTTAAATTTGATTTGCACAAACCGACAACCGAATCAGTAAAGTTATCAAACAGATAAACGCTCTTTAAGGGTATCGCGGAAAACGGTGGGCAAATTTTTGCTTCAATAATTCACGAGCGCGCGTCGTGATGTTGTAATTAGCGAACCATCAGCATCATTATCATCGTTGGCCATTACCTTGGCCATCCTTTGCACAATAAAACCATTATTTGTTTTTGCAACCGCTGCGGATTGTAGCCTCCGTTAAACTAAGGATTTTCCGTACAGCTGTGATTCGATTTCAATTATTTGCGGTTGCTAATATGGGTGTGATATTTCATTCTCCCTCGCATTTTCCGTGCCCGTGTCCGGACAGATGGAACGGTCACTCCGTAATCGCTTACGGAATGAAATCTGCTTTCAATTAAATTATCGCTTCGTGGCCACCGGTTCGCACCCGCTAAAGCCGCTGCCCGCCGCCCCATTCGGATGGGCTAAAGCCGATTGAAGCCTTTCGGTCTGTTTGTACTGTTGCTCCTGCAAATGTTGCTGCCGATGCTGCTGGGATTATGGGTCCTTGGTGTGCAGATTAAATAACGTACATGTGTGTGTGTGTGTTGCGTGGGTGGTAGAAGGTAGATAAGAGAGTAGAAGAAGAGTGGGATGGGGGTGTCAGCCGGGCCAGCTGATCTTGTGTTGCATGTTTAATTATGAAGAACCAGATTCTCGCTGGAACATGTTTAATCAGAACACACTGGCTGGCCTGCTGCTGTACGCTGCGGGTTGCAACGTTTTTAATTCTGTGTGTATGTGTGTATTTTTTTCGTTCGCATTTGCTTGTGTCGAATCCATGTTTTCACCGGTGATGTGAAATCTGATGGAAATTAAAACGTACGTTAGCTTACCCATTTGGCAAATATTCGATTTCAGATAAATTGAAGCCAGTCGATTAAAAGGAGTTAAAAATATGTTTTAATTCATTATTTATAGCATTAAAGTCATGTTAAACTGTTGTTATACTGTAGTCATCATTACGGTACCTCAGTTTTGTTGATTGATAGGAAAATTTAGGATCCTTTTGCTAATTCTTAATATTACTTCTAAAGAATCCTTAAGTAAATATAATCTTTTTTATGCAGCAATAAGGATTTTTATATTCTTTTCATTTTTACACATTTTAAGACACTTGCTTGATACCCAAGGACAATAATTTTTAAAAATTTAAATACATAGTAAATACAGTGATGTTCATGACAGTTGTGGCGGTATTTATGTAATTGAACAGTTGCTCCTAAATCCACCTTTTATCCTCTCTTTCATCAACTTTTATCCCTGGCACCGACGTCGTCCTCGTCCCATCCTTGCAATTCCATCAAAAAGGACTTCTGTTGGTCCAAATTATTAACTAGATACGATATGATATGCTAAACTTCTCTCTTGCCTTATCTTCTTTTCGTGCTCGTCTTCGTGCGTCCTCTTTATCTAGTTCCTCTCTCCGGCCTGTTCCTTGGCCTGTTCCTAAGCATCCAATTAGACTTCGTACATTATGTAGCGATTGACAGACAATTTGAGGTTAATAAAATAAAATTAAAACGAATAAATGAAATAAACAGAGTCGGTACCAAATCGTAAAACGACTGCTGTGTCCCGCACAGACTTGACCATCCAACTAAGAGTAAACAAAAGTTAAAAAAAAAAAAACAGAATTAAGTGGTTCATCGATATCACGTAGTTGTATAGTCAGTCCTCGATACGGGAGAATGATCCGGATTAGAGATGAAAAAACTCACTCTTTTTGGTGATTCGCATCAGAACAGAAGAGTGGCAAAAGGGATTAAAATCACTCACTCACTCTTTAGTGGTTCATAAACAAGTTATGTAGTGCATTTTCGCATAATACTCACACACTCTCTGTGTCGCCTAATGATTCACTCTTTATTCACTCACTCGTTTTGCCATCTAAAGACTCACTCTTTTCGGTTTATACTCACTCACTCGGTGTACGAAGTAATACACAAACTTCGGTACGAAGTGAGGTGATCTCGTGGGAGAGTGCGCATGGTCCAGGCGAGTTTTTTCAAAAGGGTAAACAGCTCATTTCATCCGAAATTGGTTTTTTACCCTTTTAACCATAAGCACTTTCAAACGAGATCACCTCACGGTATTATTTCTTCCCCAGAGTGAGTGAGTGAGTGAGAGAGTATAAACCGAAAAGAGTGAGCCATTAGTTGGCACAACTAGTGAGTGACTTTAACTCCTTGAGGTGATTTGAAATCACAGTTTCACGTGTGGGACTAAACTCACTCTTACTCATTGCGCGCAACTCTAATACGGATGGTTCCCAGGTCCTACCATTTGAAAGCTGACGCTACCTGATGTCGCCTCAAAACCGGATCCTCCCGCCCCGCCCAACTCACACCATAGAGCATTTATATGAAATACTGAAACATATTTAGCTATTTTCATTATCTTATTCAGTTTTCTATAGTTTCCAGCTATTTATCTACAAAACATGGGAAGAACCTTCGGATATTGGTCTTTTTTAAAAACTTTGATAGCGTCAGGGAGGAAGATGTTTAGTTAATGAAGAAAGTACTGAAATTATTTCTTAGGGTGTAGGGCTTGCGCTTCTCAATCTAGGGTTTAGTCGTCTTGTGCGAGATAGTACCTCAGTAACGAATCGCACTTCGAAATACAATGAAGTTTCAGGAATCAAATAAAAGCCGCCTAATCTGATAACTTTATCATTTTCAAGCAAATTAAAAAAATATGTGCAAAGCAACAAATCACTATATTTCTACAACAGCAAGATATCGCTATATCACTATGTGATCGATTGGAATAGAAGTTGTTAAAATTTAGCAATGACATGTAAAAAAAATCTCGCCAATTTGTAAACAAAGGCTTATAGGTAAACAAAAGCTTCGTTCCATTTTTAGGTATTGATTGCCTGAAAGGTAGAAATTTATCATTTATAATAACCCCTTCCGATATGTTTTTCTTCTTGACATTTTTTAGTTGTAAGTTAACACAATTCTATTATGAATAACTACAAGAAAGAGTCATTGCAACACATGTCTGATCTCAATGACTTGTTCGCTTAAGAATGGTCAGTAAAAGATATCTGATAGTGCAATGTCGTGTCATCATGTTTTTGGGTCGAAAAGAGCATGTCGTTTTTAGTTTCTTCGAGGGCAATCGAAACCTCAAATTTATTGCCCAATCAAATCATATCTATGATGATTTCTTATCTATGTTCTAGTATCTTCTTGATTTGATTTAAAGTAGATTTTATTTTTTCGGCTGTTGCCCCAAATGTTTGGCAATATTTCAATATTATATATTTTTTATGATTCTCTTCAACGGTATGGTTTATGGCAAGGAAATGAAAAGGAAGTTGCTAGTCCCACTGCACCCTCTGCAAGATCCCCATCAAAACAGTTGTAAAACTGAAAAGTGCCCTTTTTCATCGATTTCAGGCCAGCTGATAAGTTCGGAAAGGAACGAAAGTGTCTCCTACAATACAACCCCTTTAAACACATCGTTTGTGCGTTCAAACTGGGCAGCTTTAGTGCTTTTCAAGCAATCTGGATGGAGAAGAAGTTAGCAATTGGTGGAGGGATGGGGGGTGGAAGAGGAAAAAAAAGTAAAAGTTACAGCAAAGATGAAGAAAGTAGAGTGAAAAGTACTTGAGTTGGTCCGCAAATACTATCCTATTAAATGTGATGGACCCCAAAGCTCGTGATAAAATCAGGGTACTTTATTGATTTGCTATTTCATCTTCAATCACCCAAGGTCGATACGGGTGAAACGTGAACGAAAGTCAGCTCCCTTTTTTTTTGCAAGGGTCAATCAATGAAAAACCCCAGAGTAAGGTTAGTTCGATTTACCCTTTTTTTATTTTTTCGTTGTTGATGAATAAATGGTATTGTTGAATGTTACCGAACAACTTGAATCACGAGGGAAGAAGCGTTCGATGTTTGAGCAAAAAAGCTATACCAGCTGGTGCAAATACGTCTTCTTCTCCGGGTGCTTCACAGATACTGTAAGGTGAGAGAAAATAAATCATAAATGATTTCGGTGACAGCCATGAAAAGAATCAAATCATCATGATCATCATCACCATTACTATTGTGAGTTTGGTGGGAAAAACAGGCGACTATTGATTGGGGTGGTTGAGGTGAAACGCACCGATGGTTAGAACTGATGCTAGGCAGTTTGTTAGCACCGGTGGCACCGAAGAAAGTTGTTCGTAATGTACAATGAATTTCTGGAGTTTGTTAGGCGAAAGAAAAAAAAAACCCCCCATCCAGCCTTGTTGGATTCAAAAGGTCCGCACTCCTTGGGTCGAGGGTATGAACCCGGGCGGCCCAATTGGGTGGAGCACAAAATCAATTAAAAAGTAATAATAATCATAAACAATAAAACGCCAGAGCATAAATCACCGGCGGAAAGCAGCTTCTAGCTGAAGAATGAGAAGAACCGATGGACCGAAGCTCCTTGGTACAGGAAATGGAATCCGCTCGAGTGCTCGTTGGCCACACTGGTGAGCGATGATTCGACGACACCCGATGTTTATGGGCGATGTCAATGGAGCCGTGATAATGTGCCTCCGTCTCGTGGATCTTGACAGTGGGGCCAAACAATGATGCGCTAGTGAGGTCATACTTGCTGAGGGTGATAAGAAAGGGGTGATTTTAATTACCTTAATAACTGTCTTTACACTCACTTTTTTATTTTCGATGTCATTCGTTGTTGTCGGTGTCGTTCGGAGGTGAGGCTTGGCACTTGCTTGTTGAAGTGTTCCATGGTTATGGGTTTTTAGCTACTTTTATTGCCCTGTTTCTGTAGGGAAGTGTAGGTGATCGTGGATATTAGTACTGACTGCTTTGTTTTGCGGCCTCTTCCGATGCTAGTCCTCGGGTAAAGTGTGTGTGTGTGTGTGGTTTCATTTCGTGATTTTTATGGCCGTTTATTATTTAATACAATTTCACGAATGACTTCTTTTTCCCGATGGCTAGGGCGGACGGATGGAAACTGTGTGGGAGAAACGAAATGATTTCTTTGAGTTTGGTTGGAGAAAGAATCGTAGCTCGATACGATGATGTTGGAAAGGGATGATGTTAAATGGTTTATGTGACATAATTTGTAATTCCCTTCGCTTATTGTGATAAAACCTTTCCCCTGGTGAGAGAACATATTTCAGCTCGTTGCATTAAACTCGAAACATTGGATAATAAAACCAGAAAGCTGTCAAATATTCCTAAAGAAGGTAAAATAAATATTTACCAAATTTAAGCGCTTTGTTTTACCATGTTCAAACTTCTCCTGTGCAAACCAAATCAACCGAGAATTGAAGTTGAAAATGGGTTTTACCCCTTTAAAGTCCGTACACACCGGTGCACACAATACCTTCCATAAATTTGTCCATTTTGCACATTTACCGTCACTTGTTCGTTTCGTGGTTTTAAAATGTTTACGGCTTCCCGGTTTCCTGGCCTCGAGAATGCGTTTGATGTTTACGCTTGGTTGAAACAAAATTTAATAACCCCATTCGCGGGTCGCACCGTGTCGGCGGGCATCATCGACGTACGGCCATGCAGAAGAGCCGCCTCTTTCACTTAGGCGGCAAAGTTTTGCTGGACAAAAGCTTACCCTCCGAGTGATCCTGCGGGGGAAAAAGCCAAAAGTATTCGGTACGGGTTGATTGGAATTGATAATAAACAGTAATTTGTAACCCTCCCGGGGGCAGTACGAGATTAGGCCAGGCCAGATTGGATCGTATTTTGTTGGGTGCACGCTTTAAATCCGTCCAGCTTTGGCTTACCGTACCGGAGGAAGATTGACGAGTTTTGGGTTGTTGTGATCAGGGTGTCCTTCCACTGATAACGTTCACGCGCCGGGTGCTAATGTTTGTAAATGAATTCGTAAATTCTGTACGTTAGAAGGTTGTTGTGTTGTTTCGTAGTACAGTAAGACAGTGAGTGTCTAGTTAATTGTTTTTCAAGATAGTTTAATCCACCACAAGACTTGGAGCTACTGCTATGTACGAAATTAATCTCTGGAATAGAATTATCGTCGAGCCAGCGTGTGTTCATGTAGTGAATTTATTATGCAACAGCTTTAGTGGAACAAATCCTTTATTTCATACCATCGGAACCAACTAACCATCTGGACCGAGAGACCTTTCCTTGAGCGGGACAGTTTCAACTAACCTGTACAGAACCTCTTGTTGAATCTCTAGTCAAACTCTAGCCCGCTCTACCGCACACAGGAAGTAAATCCCGTTTGCCATGGTGTTGCAGCCCTGCCAAGAGCTGATGCAGAGGGCGCACATGCATGCGAAACATTACACAAAACATCAAGTTGATTGCTAAAACGTGAGTCGAAATGAAATCCCATCGAATTGAGCGTCGGGTGTATGAACGTGCCGTCCGGATGGAGAAGGAAAGCGCGGTGAAGCCTTCGGCAAGTCGAGCATCCATCTAAAATCCGACAGTTTGACGGATGTTTAATTGTTGTTCCGGGAGAAGTTTCGGCCGGATCGTAATCCTGACCGAGGCGGACGGAGAATGTCTGGCGAAAGGCGAAATTCTCGAGGATGCTGCTGGATGGATCGTGATGGATAGTGTGAGCAAAGATGGTCCCTTTGCCGGACGGGGTAATAGTTGGACGGTACCACTTTTGGAGCAAAATAGGCTAAGACTTAGGATCGGATTACACGCTTGGGATGGAAATTCGTCGATCGTTCGTTACGGATGTACGCTGGTGTTAAAAACTTCCGTAACACTTTGAAAGACTTTTCGTTTCCAGTTCCAGCTTGCACGTATCGTAACGGTTTGTATCTTGTGCAATTTAATCACTGCTCTTGAATGAATGAGTGAAATTGATTGGAAAAATCACAACGTGAAAGATGGATCGATTGTACGGAAATTCATTGTCAGTACCGTTGGCATGCCGTCGATAGAAAAGGAAAATTTCTCTTAACATAGATCGGTAGATGCGGGATCTTCGAGTGTCATTATGTTCAACAACATTTCCTTCGTCGTAAAAAGAATCCGCAGTTGATCCCGGAGAAAAGAATAACAAGCGACCGCCAGTCATTTCACCACCGGAAGTATGGTGCGGAAATAGATGTCTGAGCAAAATATGTATCATTTCCTTCGTAGCGAGCGGAAAGATGATTTACGATCTGGAAGGTTATTTTCTGATATGTTTAGTATGTGTGCGCCCCTGTTTTGGCATGTATTGGCCTCGTGGTATGTTCTTTTGTTGAATCGTTTCTAAGGAATGCTTTTAAGGAAATCTGGCCCTTGGGTTAACGCGAGTGTTAACGTGAACAAACATCTTGGGATGCTGGGTGAAACGATTTATCATAAGCGGGAGGAAGGTTATTGATTTCTTTTATGAATTTGTATAAAGATCAGCGAAAACTCACGAGATCTTTTTGTTGTAAAAAATAGCGTGCCTTGTTGCCTTGTTGTCCTTTTACGTCAGGTGATATTATTTATTCCTGAAAGACGTTTAGATTCGTGAAGCATCTTATCGCTTTGTTGATTTTGTGGCAACCGTTAAGGATCCTCCTTTTTTGTTAATGGATGTGTCACACAAAGCAGGAGAATCTATTTTATGTTATAGAAAGATTTATAATAGGCCATAAAAAGTAAACCATCACTAGGCTCTTCGGTGGAATCGTTTTGAGTCCCCTCAACGGTCCCTTTTGTCACTTTTTGCCGTAGAAGAAAATAATTTTGACAAAATGCATACTTAAAATGACAGACCTGTCTTATTAGAAATATCATACCATATTCGCTGTTTGACTATAGTTTAGAAAAATTTAACGATTTTAAAACGTGTACAATAGTGCCGAGTACGTTAGCACATCTTTTATCTCTTGATCATCCCATTTTGCGCCACTAGAAAGTACCAAAGTAAAAGTGCACACTACCTCTCCAACAGAACAAACGCACCAAGAGTTTCCCTCCGGTTCCGTCAACCTCAAGCCGGTTCTTGAGTGTGCTCCAACTCTCTTAAACCTCTTCTCCCAAACAATGATGTCCACGAGAATCGAATTAAGAAGATGCTAAGTGACTGAAGAAGGGCAGAACAGCGTAAAGTAAGCCCCTATTGGATCCCCTTGAGTTGGCCGGGCGATCGGTTGTTTTTGGTGGTCGTCGTCGTCGTCGTTAAGCGGTCGCTCTTTGTGTTACATCATTTTCAATGTGACATTTTACTCTCCGAACTACTTACTCACGGTGCACTTGGTGTATGAGTGCAGCTTCGAAGGTCCACAACTCGCTGGATTCGGTGCTGTGTGACGGGTGGCCATTAGTTTTCGGTCGGCATTGGGTTTTAATAAAGAGCACAGAAGTATTGGTTTGAAATGGCTAGAACCGGGCGTGTGCTGCTTTCTCACATTGCGCCATGCTTCATAATCGGTTCCTAAATCGCTGCTCGCACTAGCAAAGTGAGGATAGTCTGCACTTGTACTGATAAACAAACAAATAAATCTTCGGCTTTTTTTCGATGTTCGCTTCTTTGCCAGTAATTTCACTCCGGCGTATTGTCTGTGACACCAAGTGGCGGGACGATTTTATTCACAACCTGGAAGGAAAAGATTTTAAGTAGTTGAAGAAGATGATGAAGGATGGTTTGAATACACAATACGGCTTGGAATAGTTTTCCACGATTTGTCACATGATTCAAGGAAATAGAACAGCCACAAAGGGGCCAAACAGAATTCATATATAAAGCTTTTAGGGAAAATGTAGCGAAGGGAAAACCTCTTGTTTTACAAGAGACAAATCTATTCAGCGCAAAATTTGTTTCTTCTAATTAAAATATGATTAAAATCGATATAAAAGCATTCATAATGCACTGAGCCGTGTTTCTTACTGATAACTCAATGCTTGAAATTATAAATAATTTTATAATCAGCTTTCTCTAGTGATTCCTATTCTCATTTGTTTGCATTCCAGTCGAAACCCATGCTACCAATGAGCAAGAAAAAATAAGTTCAATCTTCGATAGAAATCAAAAGCAAATCAAACAAACCGAACGATGGGCCACATGGTCAGCAGAAATGTAGCTCTCAGTGTCGGTGTGCACGTGCGTGTATTATTTTTTGGGTCACAATTTTTGCACATCGTCCAGTGCCGTTTTTTCATGCAGAACGGAATCGTTTTTGCTTGCATACACCTTCCGACGTCGTTAACGGTTGAGAAGATCTTATCAAACATACGTTTTCCAAATTCACTTTTGTTAACGCATGACCAAGCTCCAACCTTCATCCGTGGGGGCTGCCCTGTGTAGGTATGTGCTTCGATTTAATTATGGTTCACATCAGCATACCAGGTGAGATTCGAAGATTTGCAAACGGACATGCTTTGCCCTGAGAGCTGAGTGGACAAAAACCGCAGCTGTTTTTTATTTTATTTTTGGAGCTGTTTCGTTACGGTCGGTTCCCAGCAAGTTTTGGAAAGGTTTCTGTCTATTAAAGCCACTGGTGATGAAGCTGATGAGAACTTCGTGTCATAAGTTCAATTTGATACGGTACAGTTAATTTCGATTGTTTGTTTGTTTTTGGACCGCATATGTGATTTTAATTTTGCCTAAGAAATCGATATCGATCTTTGGTGAAGAAAGGTATGAAAGAGCACGGCTCATGAACTTCAAATAAGGATGATGATTTTAGCTGAAGCAACGGGACGGACTCTCCTGTTTGTTGTTCAACATCGCTCTGGAGAGTGTCATGCGAAGTGCGGGCTTCGACATCCGGGGCACGATTTTCACCCGATCTCTCCAATTTCTTGGCTTCTCGGATGACATCGACATCATTGGACGGACAAGTGCGGCGATGTGCGAGGCCAATAGAATTGGATTGAGCATCAATGCGACGAAGACAAAATACCTGCTTGCCGGAGGCTCTGACCGTGATAGAGCCCGACTCGGAAGCAGAGTATCAGTTGACGGCGACGATCTCGAGGTGGTAGAGGAGTTCTGCTACCTTGTTCAGGGGAATCGTGCCTACTATGGACTCCACAAACTCCTGCGATCCAGAAGTCTCCAACAACACACGAAATGTACGCTTGAGTGTACCTTGATACGTCCAGTAGTCCTCTACGGGTACGAGTCTTGGACTATGCTGACAGAGGACGCCAATGCACTCGCCATTTTCGTGCGGCGGGTGCTAAGGACTATCTTTGGCGGTGTTTGCGAGCAGGGCGTGTGGCGAGGGAGAATGAACCACGAGCTAGCTGAGCTGTTTGGCGATGCTGATATCCTGACGGTAGTCAAAGCCGGAAGGATATGTTGACTGGGGCCAAGAAGGTGCTCATGTCAGCGACCCGTTCGGCACGAGGCACGTAGCACGTAGAGGAGCACAGCGAGCTCGTTGGCCAGATCAAGTGGAGTCTAACTTGTCGGAGATCGTATGCAGCCTTGGATGGAGTTCTGCAGCCCACGATCGAGTTTCCTGCAAAGTGATTGGAGACCTGGCCATGTCGACACGACGTGCTCAATCCTGAGCAGGCCAAGAAGAAAAAGAACAAGAAGAAGATTTTAGTTCTACACGTCAAACCTTTGCATAGGTCGTATAAAATAATAAACTTACATGTACTGTCTAGCCTCATAGTCAGTCTTTGCTCTAGAGGACGCCTTTACCACTATGCCACCATGTCTTACCGAGTGTTACAATTTACACTAAATGAAAGAGTACTTAACGATTGCAAGGCCATTACAATTACAATTACCATTTACATTACAGCCATTACAAACGAACCACACAACAGCGCCCGATAAATTATTTACGTTTAAGACAATGCAATGATATCTAGCCACAGAGATCGTTTTCAATTCGATTGACATTAGCCATAAGTTTCTACCGACCCATGAAGTACCAAGCCCTTTACCGAAGGGTTTCGATCAAGCTTATTTCGATTGTTTTCCCAACACTGCGCCATTCGACCGAGGCACCCGAGGACAATAATCGTTATGCCGTTAGGTTGAGGATATATTTCCTGTTTGTTTGCGAAACAGCCTTGCAGTGGTCGGGAAATTGGAGATTGCTGGGACATTTGCTGTTTTGCTTTCTCCTGTTCATGGGCCTTTGTTGTGGTTGTGATGGTAGCGTAAAGTAAGGCAGCATTTTCCAGCACTTCGCTATCTAGGGGCTCATAGAAAGCATAACACTGGCAAACTATTCGGCCGACTTGCTCACCCAACGCAAACGGAAAACTGAACTGAAATGAAATAGAACTCGATAAATGGTACCCTCGCCCTCCAACAGACCAAAAAGAGGGGGGAGGGAAGGTGCTAGAGAATGAAAGAAAGCCCAAGTGCCGTATCGAACAAACAGCCAGAACGCACGGGGTGTCGCCAAGAAAAGCATCGTCAGCCACGTGCCAGCGGGATCCGGAATCAAAAGCCCAATTGATTGACTAACTATTTACTTGCCGGACGGATGCGCTGCTCGTGCGCCCGCCGTGTGGTCCGGGTCGAGCGAAACGTATCGAGAAACCTCTCGACCAACATTACCTTCTCCAAGATGTTTACCTTCTTATGTTCACTTGCGCCGACTGCACCGCAATGTTGTCGGTACCGTCTGCAGAACGGAAGGAGTAGAACGAGAATGGGTAGAGAATGTGGGTGAGGAAGGTTTTCTCAGAATGCTCTCCTGTGTACCCCTTGCCATTGCCGCGGCTCATGTTGTGACTCTTGCTGAGCATTAACAATGGATGGCTGGATGAGGTACGATGACGACGGTGAATTTGATGATGATGATTACTGCTATTATTATTACCGTGACAAGTGAATCGATCTAAGAGAACCCGCTTGAACGAACGCACTCTAGTAGCACTGGCCGTGTTGCTAAACAACGTGGCCGCTAGCTTATGTCTCGGTTGGACGTACTCCGGTGTGCTGTGCATTGTTGCTGATTGATTTGATCCTGGCCCGGTACGGTGCGGTCTGTGGCCGTGCGAACACGCTGGAAGGATGTATTCTCAGCGCACCTCTGGCCCAACTTGCGTTATTTGTGTCCTTGTGGGACGATCTACCCTGGATTTATGCGTACAAGAACTCACAATTTTCCACCAATTCCTGGGTCCCAGGGAAAACCGGACACTGGTTTCCGCTGGGACATAATGGAGCTTGGGATTGATGATGGTGGTGCTCTTCGGGTGAGTGAAGCTGAAAAGAAGGGCTCACCGGTATTCTGACGCATGTAGGAGCTTTTGGGCACCGTTGGTTTTGTTTGGGCAACCACATGTACGAGCGAGCGTCCGGTCAGATGAGCGTAATTGCGGTGGCCTGTATGGATGGGATTACCTGAGAAGATGTGATGGTCGAGTGTGTGCAATGGGTAGTGTAATTGGGTATGAACTGAATAATTACCACACATCCGCATCGGTGGTCTGCATTGCGGACCATGGAGCTGGAGCACTGCTGGACACCTGAGATACACCCTCAGAAAGAATTGGTCTTTTCCGTCACAGAACAAATTAAATGGGATTAATTCGCCAGTCGAATGTCTTATTTGATATTGCCATTTTCATTAAAACGTTGTAATTATCTTTAACTTGACATGATTAATCGTAAGGAGCTTAGTTCATTTCACTACAACGTGTCATAGAAATATCCTTAAATAACCCAAATGTTAATAATGGTATGCAATACGGATCATAAAGCAGCATTCATGAGCAGAGCAGAGGGACCACCGGCTTTATGCTAAATGTTTAGAAACACTTTGTTGCTTTGCTGCGGCAAATCAAACGATTGCAGCCGTCTATTCATCCACATTTAAACTGAAATGGAAAATATGAACGTACAATCCAGCAGCAACCATTTCATCGGCATCAAATTTGCGTTAAAGGGCCTTATCGGTCTGCATGATTCCTGCCTGTGAACATATCGCATCGTTCGACCAGGTCGTTAGGTTCAGATGTTTATCTTTCCGGCTCGCATATTAATAACAAGCGTGTAGTGTCAGCCTACAGTGTTGTGCCATTATTGGCCAGGTCCGTAGAGTCGGCTGCTAGCATCTGCTACACATACGATTGCAACGAGATATGCTTGCATGGACAGGTTCGATTTTACTTTGTCAATTGAGCTACTAAACGCCGATGATTAATAGCTCAATATGTTTTTGAATAATTCACTTTCGTGCTGCAGCAGCGTTTGATCGAAGTTAATGCGCGCCCGCTACCTTTCAGTAAAGGTGCAAACAATTTGATGACCTTTCAAGTGGCACGCTGCACGTTACGAGGACATTTTTAATGTTACTGCACTTGAGCACAGTTTGAAAAAGCTTTCCCCTTTTGCCAGCTAGAAGTACATCGTTATGTACGATAGATTGCGCAACTTGTCACATTGTATTCGTTGTGTATCGATCGTTACACATTCTGTGACAAAGTGGTGACCGGATGTCGAAGGAATAAATCTTGCAAGATATCCCTAGATATCTACCGGTTGACGGTAAGTTTTCTTCGGAACCTCCGGTAAGGTTTGAGGCGCTAACGAGTTGATGCTTTCTGATCACGTATTTTCCGTTACACCGGCGCGGTAGCCCAAAGCTTTCGCTAGTTCAATGGGTTTTCCTATCCGTTTGCCGCAAATTCTCTCTTCCACCGCAGTTCGCCGCTTCTTACGGGGCGCTCCGGTAGAATGTATCATGCGGATGCACTTATCTTACGGATTCTTACACTCAACGCCTTCTGAAGCATGGCATGAAAGGAGCCGAGATTGGAAAAGTGTGCGAAGCGTTCATTTGCACATTGAACATGTTTATGAATAAAACGCACGCCTAGGCTTGGCAAACGTGCTTTCAGTACGCGTGAGTTGAGTCTTTACTTCACCAAGAACATGATACCAAATAAGGTAGAAATTGGGTGGCGAATTATTATGATATTATATAAACGATTCTATTCGAGAAGTGATGCTGTGCTTATTTTGTATAATCAATTTTAATTTTCAATCGATTGAAGTTCATTTAATAAAAATCTAATATATAATTTGAAGAAATTAAAATTGAAAAATAAGCTTTTGAGATATAGAAAAGCTTCTAACGCGCTATAAAAACCTACCGCATCTTTCAAGCACGTAATTGATGTGCTGTATCTTGCCATACTCTCTGCTGCACGTGCTCTCGAGCACTGTTTTGCGTAGTACTTGCAGCAAATGCAGTGCGTTGATGCAATTAATTAACACGCGGCAAGTATTGCAACACCTGCACATAAGGAGCTTTCAATTGTGCTTTCATGGTGCAGCACCAAAGAGGAACAAATTTGTAATTACCAGTTGCATGACTAGCTGATGATTTGTGTACAGCATCGTCGGTACCCGCACTTGAACCCGGGATGATCGTTTAGCAATCAATAACCGAATCCATCAAAATCGTAGCGCGCACCAAAACCCATCATCACATGATTTGCGGGTGCATTGCGTACCGTACGACGTAAAACAAGCCTTACCTGGCCCGGGCAGAACAGTGCGCCGGTATGATGCATCTCCTGGTGCACCATTTCAACGTCTGCCTAATGGGAGACAGCTCAAAGAGGGTCGCTACGTGAATAACAACATCACCGAAGACTCCCAGCCCGGGCTCAACTATGGTACGCATCGTGCAGTTTCCGCTTCAACAGACAATCAAACATCAATCTGTAGTCCATTGTTTGCGGAAAAGTGCAATAATGCACTCGCGATAAGATCGATGCTCGGGTGCTCGGGTTGGATGACGACGGGTAACGCCTGGTGTGGAAGAGCTAAAGAAAAGTGACCTCTTAACATTTCGATCACGCATCGTCTGCGTCGACGCTTCTTTCCGCGGTAGAATAGGACCGAAGGGAACGGGACGGTTTCGAGTGTCATGGCACTTTCCAAGTGGCTGCAGATAGAGGTGGAGATTCTCTTGAAATAAAGTAATTACGAGGTCGCACAATCGGTTCGCCGAGCGTGCGGAGTTGATGTGAAAGGATTGATTTCCATGCCGGATAATTGCATATAATTAGCAACGGGAGGCAACTAGAAGGCGCACCGCACAGGAACGACAAGTAGACGATTTGCTAGGATGCGGAGACGTTTCCGGATCATTTCAGAATTTATCAGATGAAGCACACAATCGACATCCGGCGTTGGGTGGAAATGCATTCGTAGTTGACAATACTGAACGCCCCAGCACCGACGTAAGCACTATCGATCATTTGATTTAATAGTTATAGAAGGATGCTCTGTACGATTTAAGCAGTTCGTCCAGAGCGTCCAGTGGTCAAAGCGGAAAGCGGTTCCGATTCATGGAATTTGTGTATTTTGCTCTGTGTAATTCATAATGTTCTCGTACTGTAAACATTGTGACATGAAAGATGCATTTCTTTTCCATTTTCCCGCTCAGTGCAGACCGTTTGAGAATCATATTTTGGAGCATGCTGCAGTCTGGTGTTAGTTTTGCTGACTTCAAGCGTCTCCTAGCAACGCTTGTTAGACGATGCCGACTTACGCAATATTTGTTCTAATTTGTGAATTTGATATCTGTGGCTGGGTAAGAGCACTGCACCAAGACGGAGCTGCCCGTACACTGCTGGCCTAATTTATGTACTTCACCCCGAAGACTCTAGCATCCGGCATCAAATAAGCAGTGCAAATGCAGAAGGCAATTCTTATTATTGCCTGGTATCGAGCATTGTGTAACCTACGTCAATCGTTTTCCATCGTTAAGACCAGTCCATTTCACTGTAGCTGTTGTTTTTAAGGGCCACAGTTTGGGGAAACCACACCACACTGCGAGCCGGCATGTACGGCAACCATGGGCGGCAAATGGCATGCACATCCAACAGCAACTTGCAGTCTCAGGCGATCCCATGTTTCAGGCAATGAAACCAATTACAGATTCTGTTGCCCAAAAGCAACATCACCATGCAAAGCGGGAGAGCAAGTGTGAGGAATCGATAGGGTTTTTGGGGAAACGTTCTCTGATTGCGACTTCTAGCGCTAGGACTGTGTACAAAGGTTCAGGGTGAGGTGCGGCCTTCCTGCTATGATGGTACGGCTGTCCGGAACGAATTCGAGCAAGTGAATTGTGACTGTACACACATAAATTCATAAGCATATTTTATTGAATTTGTTGGGGTAATAAAGATAACCGAGCTCTGGTGCAAGAAGTGCAGAAATGGTGATCGTGCCTCGGCACTAGCATTTGCAGACCACCGCTCTTGGTGAGCCCGTAATGGTCTTGATAATTTTTCTTTCGGCTATCGTACGACACTGCACGGAACATCGTGTGCACCGAGTGGTTTGATGTGGTTCTGTACGGTTATACCGGAAAAACACATAGACTCTGGACGTTGGCCAGTTACAAGCTAGTTGTCGGACAACGATCTGTGCCGAAGTGCCTGGCCGACGAGATAAAACGCGTGCATCAGCACCAACAGAGAAGCAGGAGGACATTTTGCCGTGGTTGTCCTTTTTCATACGAAGAGCAAGAGTTAGCCATGTTAGATACTTGAAGCTTAATAATTTGTTCAATAGAGCAAAAGTGAAAGAATTTATAGCGAATAATTGAAAACCCAAGCCACAAGAGGTAGTTTCATTTTTTTTAAACTGCTTTATAAATGTAACAAAATCTAGCAATTTTAAAGTTAAAATATCACTCCTATTAAAAGCTTTTACTAACAGACACGATGCTTGAAACTTACACTAACACTCTGCATGAACTGGTGGCAGCCTTCCTTGACAACCAGGGTCTCTCTGTTCGTGTCGGGGTCGACCGACGTTTCATCTTTCCGTCATTTCGACACGTGGTACTGGCAGCGTGTGTGAAGAAGGTCCTGGCCATCATCAAAAAACAAAAAAAAAGGGACCAAATACATGCAGCACGGGATCGGGGAAATAAATTAGACGCAACGAGCGCTTCCATCGCATGGTTTCGTTTTATCCCTTTCACAGGACACAAGAACGAAACAGAAACTCTTGTCCTCCCTCGAACCCGGATCGTTTGGGTTATGTTGTGTGATGGAGCGAAGGAGTGAGTGTTGGACGTGTACCAGCTGCCATGGTGCGCTTCGACATGCTGGCTAACTGTTGTTGAAATGGGTTTAGCTGGAAATCTGCAACGAACAGGCGAAAGTAATTCGTTGGTGGTGGTCTGAAATATGTAATAGATTTTTTGCTCCCGCTTAGCACGTTTTTCTGTGTTTTTTTTTTTCTAAATTGTGTTATTGCAAAGGACACTTTACTAATCTCTGTGTTTAATAATTCAAATTTAACGATTGCTCTTGTGATGGTCATCTTTCGTAACGCGTCAGCAAATTTATCCAATTATGAGCAGCTTGGAAAAAAGGGTTTCAACAATAAATATTAAAAACATGGAGTAGCTTTTTTTGAATATGTGTGACGGTCGTTTTATAGCTGTTGTTTAACACGATTTCTAAAAGAAGGAGTGACTATCAAACTATGCGGTAACAAGTCGATTGCGGACGATCGTATGAGAAATTCACACAATAATAAAATAACGCATCATGGGACCTGAACAAATCATGCACATGAAACGATGGTTTTCTGGGAAAAGAAATTCTTTGTTTTGTGCAAAAATTCTGGCGAATGTTGCGAAAAAATAGCAATAAAGTATACCTTTCCAATCATTGCCTCATTTCACAGCAAAGATCAATCATTTCTGCTATATCTCCACCGCAAATGCTGCATACCTTCAACCCGTTTTGAGTGTGTCGAAAAAAGCGGCTTTCAGAAAGTTTCTCAATTTTAAACATGAACACAACCGCTTATGGAAAAGTAAATGTTGTCCTACTAGCGCCATGACTAACAACAGCAATTGTTTCGGGTGTGTGTGTGTGTGCTAAAACCGCTAACAACAGCACTGTGCAATATTTACCATCCTTTTAGGCCCCAATCGCTTCGATAAATTCGAAAGCATAGATGAAACACCCCGTAGGTACAGATTTACAAACATGTACGTACCCCTTTCTAAAACATTTGAACAAAATGCAGCAAATCGTTCAGTTTCCATACCCGTTGACCGCGTGTCTTGCGATCATTTTTTAATTTAACGATCAAGCGACCATGTTTCGCAACAACAAATGGATTCATCAGACACAGAAGCACGGAAGCATGAGGAGATAGATTTTTTAGTTGAGTGTTGACAGCGTATTCTACGAGGAAAAAATAATTTCCAAGACTAACGCCACTTAAGGAAGAAACCACCAGCATCATGGTTGTCAGTATTTGTTGGAAAGGGCATGAAGGGCGCATCATTGCAGGAGTATCAGTTAATTTTCTAGGGCCCATTCTTGCACATTCTTGTGGCGCTAGATAGAATGATTTGGATAAGTTGCTTGACGGTTGTGACCAAAGCAAATCGAGCGTTGTGTGACGAAAATCGAAAAGCAATTAATTGCAGATCGGTCTGCTTTGTCATGATCTGATCCCAACTGTAAGTGACCTATGTAACAATTGTACAATGTGTCTCGGATATCACATTCCGATGCGTCATTGCGTGGGGATCGTTGATTGACGAAATGTAGGTCAAGAAGAAGGAAGTAATTGTGTTGTGGTCGGATAGTTGAAAACAGTTTTTGCATCTTGATTGTGTTAATGCTTTAAATATTTTCAACTTTTCAAAATAATTTTCCCCGTTTTTCTTTCCTGTTGCAGGCTGGTTTGTTGTATCACAATCATCGCCATTACTTCAAGCGACACGATCGGGGCAGACCTGTCCACGCGAGATCGCATACGGGTAAGTAAAGGGATGCCAAACCAAAATCACACGAGAGCAACAAGGTACATGGATAAAGACAACCAAACACGGTGCAGACATTATGGTATAACAGTCGAATTATGTTGCACTTTGTGCCGATCGGAGCAGCTATCTTGCAACTGTAGGGGTCGGATAAATTGAGCGCTGGATGGAAATTCTGGAACAAGTGTAGCACCAAAGAAAGTGGTTGAGATAGTAGTCACTACAAAAAATAAAATGCGACACCTTACCGTTTGTGAGAGCCAGTGGAGCATGTGGCTAATTAGCAAAATGGAAAAGCATGTTCGGCTAATAGCATCTGTTTGGTGTCGTTCGGTGGTCCACTCGCTCGTGGGTCATCGTCGTGCCGTCGTACACACTGGGATTGGTTCGTGTCATCATGGTTTTTAAACTTTTTACCATCTTTCATGTGAACACGAAACATTATTTGGAGAACATAATGATTTTTTTATCAGTCATTCTTCAGTCAACAAGGATAAAAATTTGTTATTCCTATTTTAGTAATTGGTTCGAAATGGGTATAAAAATTTATGATGAAGAAAACAGTTAATTAATTAATCCTTGAATAAAACTTGATACAAACTTTGACCACACTCTTAGCAGGGAGTAAAATGCGGTTGCTTGCAAGACATTCCTGTTCCATTTCCATGAGCGGGCCCTTTTGCTACGATATTTTTACTTCACCCAACAACCTCCACCACCTGTTACCGTACTACAAGTATACTTCTGAGTGGTGGTAGGAGAAGAATTGAGAAACAACAACAAAAAAGAAAAACACGACAGCAAAACAAGTATGAAACGGCAGCAGATTAAGTTATATCTTATCAGCAAGAACACCCGAGAAAACCGAGGTATGGAAGAAGGAATGTAACATAAACAGCATTTCCCTTTCCCTTACATTGCGTCGGTAATTTCCACACAAGCCACCTTTTTGGTGGCCGGCACACCGCGTTTGGTGTCGCTTTCACGGGTGGTTGTTGTAAGACATATTAATGCTTGGGCTGCGGCCACACTCCAGAAGTGCCGGACGCGTCCGATGAAGGTTGCGTCTGCTGCAAGGCTTTGGGCCAGGAAGAGGTGCACTGTGATGTGTTTGAGTTGGTAGTTTGTTGTGTGTTTGCAAACGGATGGAACTTCTCTCGCGATTGTTTGTACATGGTTCGCGGTAAGTGCACTGCACTGGAGGAAATTGTGGTACGGCATGGTATCCACACCGTCGGTCTCTATGCGTACACAGATGAGTGGCCTCAGCCTATCAGAGTGCGTGGGCGCAAACAATTGTTCCCAATTCACACTTAGGTAAATTGGGCTACGGATGCCGATATGCCCGGAGCTGATAGCTCGGCGTACCGGAAGTGTACCAACCAGCGACAGGAAGATGGCTCACTATGTACGTGGATCACCGCGCATCACCACTGAAGCATACTGCCAGAGGATGAAAGGGTAACGAAAGTAGCCATGCTCAAACATACCTCTTCCCAGATAAAGCAAATTGAGGATGATTAAGGCGAGGAAGCAGTAGAAAAGTTTGTTAAACATTATAGCACGTCTAGTTGAAAAAGTATTCAAATTGTTTAATATTTCCTTTGTGTCTTTCTGACACCCCTAAAGAAATTTTAAACTTTTGGGTTGGATAAGGTTGGATTTCTGTATGTACATATAATCTAAAAAAGCATATTTCCAACTACGCCAGCCATGCTCGATGTATGTAGTGGAGCTCGCCGCAACCTTTAACGCCTTGTTGATTATACATAAGTGCTTGTCCTCCAGATGAATACTTTATATTCTCCGACAGTTTTAGCGCTGTCGAAACATTACAATCTGTGAAGACTATCAAGAGCCCGGACTACTTCGCAAAAGTAATATTAAAGGTCTTAAGCTTAAGCTTAAGCTTTAGCTTAAGCTGCGCATTGCGGTATTGTCGGCAATGAAAAGGCAGACCAATTGGCCAAAAAGGGTGCTTCGGAAGTGTCCTTTTTCGACAGGCTTATCCTACCTCAGTAGTACATGCGTGCCCCACAGTCTCTCTGCATGGCTCGGTGGCAGAGTTGGTGGGATGAGCTCGGAAGGTTTCTATATTCGATCACTCCCCAAGTGTCCTTGAAGCCTTTGTTCAACGGCATCTCAGGTGATCGTGCGTTCATTCGAATGATGTCTAGGCTTAGGTCTAATCATTTCGTTTTGGGCGCGCATCTCCAGCGTATTGGAGGTCGACTCCAAAATATGTGGCTGCGGCCTCGGATACCACGACATAGATCATCCTGCCTTGTTAGAAGCAGTCCAGGGCATTGGAAAGTTTCCAAACATTCCGATTCGGGATCTGCTGGGAGACTGCGACGAGGTCTACCTGAGAACAATCTTTCTTTTTTGCCGTGCTAACGGATTATTAGTGTGATCCCCCTCCCCCCTCTACACCCACTGTTTGTCTGTCTTATATGTGTTGTATCTCGCTTGTATGAATGATGATGAATGAATGGATGTATGAATGAATGTATGAATGAGTACGATGCGTAGAGGGTTGGGTACCACATGGAAGAAGTTGCACCGACCAATGCTATGGATGGACAAACCAGCGAAAAGGAGAAGAAGGACACAATCAAGGAACCTTCAAAATCGAAAACGATCAAGACCCCCGCTACCATCAGGACTACTAGCATGAAAACACCCACACACGCCTCGGGATAAGGTGAACTCACACCAAAAAACCCTCGCTATAAACACGACTTTGGCTTTGGATGACGGAATATACGCAACGTAACAACCGAGCACACCCGAGATATGGTGCCCTTTCACGGCTCGGAGACAGAAAATGTCTCCCAGCAAAGATGAAAGGAGTATCTTACTTTTAAGTTAACTGTAAGCAATACCGCTCGGTGGTGTAGGTGACAGCGGCGCCGGTCTTCAAACGGCAGGACCGGGTTTCAAATCCCATCCGAACCGTCCTCCTGTAGTTGAGGGTTGTCTAATCAACTACGTGGTTATCCGGCAGTCTAGTAAGCCATTACGTCGATGGCCAGTTTGATTTTAGAGGTCGTTAAGCCAAGAAGAAGAAGCAATACGGCCTGGTGGCCGTCCCTTATGAATAAAAAATAAATAAATAAAAAATCTAAAAAAGTTCATTTGAAATTTCTTTATTTTTGTAATTAAATAATTTTTCGTTAACCGAATCTGCCGAGACTATTAAAGAATAAGGCAAACATTATGGAAATGCCATGAGATTGATGGAATATTGTAGCGCAATAAGTCGTATTTTATTTATTTATTTTTGTTTATTTATTTACAATTAATTATGACGGTCCAGTGCCGTATTGTCAACACCGCTTGTGTTGAATTAATTTTAAAATCATGTTGGTAAGGCATTTCCTCCTTATTCATGGCCTTATCCCGGGCATACTCGGTTACGGATGGTTGTGGTGATGGTGCTGATGATGATGATGATGATGATGTATTCGTGGAAGATGTGCGTTTTGATGGTCCGGTTCTATTGTTGAGACTATTGTTTTGATGGTGGTTGGTTGTATCCGAATTCCGGCTATTGCGGTGTTGTGACCGTTCTATTGTTGACCTTTGTGGCTTGGTCTCGACTATAGCAAACAAATAAACATTGTTAATACAGCACGAACATTTATTTGTCTGCGTACCGTGTTCTCCAGTGCATTCCAGCAATGACATTTAGAAGCTCAATCTAGTCAACGTCCAATCAAAGGATGATCGACAAGCTCTATCCCGCAGCAGCGAAAGCGACTTCACTACTCTCGAGACTAAACCCGCCAAATACCCTGAATCCCACGCCAACGCTGTCAAACTCAATGTGTCAAAGCTGGATTGGAGTAGAAAACACTGTACTGTGAACAACGCCCTCCTCTCTTTTACGGCAGTGTTGGAATCTCCCTTGAGTGCTGTTGCCCAGTCATCGGATCCCGTAGCACTACAAAAAATACACTTAAGACATAGACAACACAACATTTAACAAAGAAGGAATGGTGGCATACGAATAAGGATTGAAAGGATACTAGGGATGTGGAATCACAGGACAAGACCGTTATCTCTGGCGAATCGGAAGATGATCTGAATCGGAAGATTTCTGTACCCGGTCGTCTGCCGATATTCTCGACTGCGCTCAACAAGGAGGGTCTGGCGGTTTCAAATTCCACGCAGGACCAGAGAAAGTGATCCACATCGTGGAATCCGTCACCGCAGCCACATACTTTTGTCTGAGCCGGAGTTATACGCTGTAGATGAGCATTCAACGAAAAATGATTCGACGTCAGTCGAGACATCATCCGTATGAATGCCCGGCCTTATCGAACATTGAGCCAAGCAGTTCAATGATTTTTATGGTGAGGAAATCCTGACTCTTAAAATCCTTTGGATATCTCAGTGCTTCAATAGCACAAAGGCTGTGCACAAAGTGAAGATGAAGTACTGGTCCGAAGGTCGAAGGTGCGTACAAGATTGCGGGTAGCTCTGCGGTGTAAATACTACATGGCTGCCTCAATTTGAAAAAAGCTTCGGTGGACTCGCTAAAAACACCGAAGCCAGTGCCCTCCTCAGAGGATGATCCATCAGTGTAGTACTGGCTTATTTGGTCTAAATAAACTACCCTCGGGCGAAGATCATTCGGTATGGTCTTAATTTCCTCGCACAATGAGGAATCTGTTATTAAAATGGAACTGTAGTTCTCAGGAAGGGCAGCACGATTTAATGCCTGTGGAGCGCTAGGATGCACTTGTAGGGTAACAAAATCTTCGTAGATCTTGAGGATTTTGCTCTTAGAACCTGTCTCTAGAAGCGCTTCAAAATTTTCTATTATCAAGGGATTTGATACTGAACAACGGACTAGAAGGCGAAGCGACAGCATTTCAAAACGTAGTTTGAGCGGCATCACTCCGGTCATCACTTCTAGGGACATGTTGTGTGTGGATTTCATGCTCCCTAGTGCGAGTCTAAGACAGCGGTACTGTAGCCTTTCAAGCTTGAGTATCAGCGTATTGGATGCCCAATGGAAGCATATGCTTCCATATAGTACCAACACGGATAGTACCGTTGTCTTATACAGTCTAAGGACGTCTGATGGATGCGCCCCACCAGAATTCTGTGAATGTCCTTAGAAAGTTGATTCTTTTACTGCATTTTTGCACCAGATGGGTGAAGTGTGTACTCCAGTTTAGCTTTGATTAAACCATACACCAAGGTATCGAAAATTGTCGCTAGTTGATATCTTTTCACCAAGACATCTATTTTCGGGTCATATAGTCTTTTCTTCCTTTTTTTCCCGTGTCGCTAAAAGGAGAAAAGACTACCATCTCAGTTTTTGTTACAGAGAACTTGATACCAAGGTTTTCAGATCACTCGGAAAGATTATCCAGAGTGGTTTGTAAAGCCAGTTGTATTTCATCGGCGTCTGCTTGCAAAAGATATAGCGCCGTCGTCTGCTAATTGTCTAAGACAGCAGTTCGGCGCTAGACAACAGTCTATCTCACTAACATAAAAGTTATACAACAGGAGACTCAAGCAGGACCCTTGTGCTAGGATTTTTGTATGTACATATCATCTAAAAAAGTTCATTTGAAATTTCTTTATTTATGTATAATTAATAATGTTTTGTTAACCGAACCTGCCGAGGTAATTAAAGGATAAGGCAAACAAGAAGGAAATGCCATGAGATGTATGTAATTTTGTAGCACAAGAAGTCGTCCTTTATGAAATAAAAAAAAGGACTTTAGTGGTAATATGTGTAGTAAACGGCTGTAATGGGATCTTCTTCTTCTTGGCTTAATGGCCATCTCGGTAACGCCGGCCATCGAATGGTTTACTAGACTTGCCGATACCACGTAGTTGGATAGCCAGTACTTACTACGCTATAATGGATTAGTTATAAAGAATAAGTAACATGGAAGGACGGTCCGTTAATTAGAGCAACAGCCCCACCGGTCTTCGCATGGCAGGACCAAAGTCAGCATCCCATCCGGACCGCTCTCCCGTAGTGAGGATTTTTTATCCAACTACGTGGCATCGAATGCCAACAGCCAATTTGTAAACTATTATTTTTGATGCTTACAATAGGTCTATATATAACGGCAGAACCGACGATCAAATCCCATCCTGACCGTCCAGTAAGCCATTATAAGGCTGGCATAGCCTAGGAGGTCATAGAGCCAAGAAGGAAAAAAAGAAGAAGATGATGAGGATGATTCCAAACATGGAAATAATATCAGCATCGTTTAAAAATTTTATCGCAATTTTTTGTTTTCGTTTTAAAATTACCGAAACATTACGTTAGAAATCGAAAGCCTGAAAAAATGTCATTGTGTAACGTATCTTTTATTAAACAAACGTAATACAAAATGAGGCTATAAATTGCTTTCAAACATAATATTTGGTTCGAATAGCAAAAAAATGCAAATTTATCGAAAACATCCATGAAAGCATGAAAAAGGTGCAAATTATTTCGTCAAAGTTTCATAGCTTTAAACTAATAGTAAATGTGTACATGAATGTGTGAATGTGTGAGCGTGTTTTTTTTTTTTTTGTTATTCAATCAGCTATGAACAAGTTCAAAGCAGTTTCTTACCATCGTCCCGTATGAATTTCGTTGATCAAAAGCCTCTAAGTGCCTATTGAACAAGCCGAACGCATGAAGGTAATCTTCTCCGGTAGCCGGTGCGAACCGTGCTGCAAACCATTACTGTGGGGTATCCTAATTTTCACTTCCTTATCCGTGTGTAGCCATAAAACTTGCACCGTAGGGCAACTTTATCAAACGCAAAACCGGGGCAAAGCGTCGTCAGCATAGGCGAGCGGATACAGCTCGGCATCCGACGATGACGGCAAGCAGACAGGCAATCCATGGCAATATTGCGGATCAAGCGGAACCCGTAAGTTTAAATCAGGAAACCTAATCGCCTTGTAGTGTACGGTCCCGGCATAAGATCCGGAAGGTTTTCGATTATGTTCGAAATTTATTGCCATACCAGCGCCACAAGCTGACCGTTGGCGATGTTGTGTCCTGACCGAGCAGCGAGTTCGTGTCAAGGATACGGGACATGAAGAATTTGAACCCTTCGTCGTACGAGCATGGAGCCTCGCCGAAATGGAGCAAAAGTGATGATGTTTCGATGCTTGGTTTGGTGAGATTTGACCTACAATGCAACCGTATGGCAAAGAATGTGAATCATGCTAGGTTGGTGTGCGGTTAAAATTCAAATTTTTCACCTACTTTACCGCGGTGGAAACAGGCTCCCGGTGGAGCGGCACTCCACCGCACCACCGTGCACTCTCGACCGATCTTTGCCGCCCTTGCCCCGGTGGTGGTAAATGTTGCGCAGCATTGCTTTCAGATTTTCCGGTTCATTTAGCGCAGACAATGGTTGGCTGCCAGTGGAAACGATACGACCGTTGGGTCTATGCTCTACAGTATCGGGTGGGGTAGAAGTGCGGATTCGGATCTATGTTGGCGTGACGATAGAAGTAGTTCTGGATCAGATTTGGGTCTGGCTTTCGAACGTCGATCGTTGGGAAATGAGAAGCAAGCAAGGGTTAACTTCCGCTAGAGAAACGATGGAAAAATCGCATCCCCCAGTTTTGCACAGAAGTTGGTAGTAGAAGCTCAGGGCATGAGGAAAGCGATGGAAGCTAACAAAAACCTCGCTGAAAGAGAAGGTAGGAAAATTTTCCCAAAATTGGTCCGCTAGAATCGGTGCTCATGATGATGCTTTTTTATTATAGCTTTCTGGCGCGATTGTGCTGATAGTTTTACAGCCGATGAGTGTTGAATATTTTACGTCGCTTAGCTGCGCTCCTTTTGCGAGTGTAGGGCACACTGGTCTTTTAGTGGCGGAGACATGGTGGAAACAACGAAAAATCGGGTGCAGTTTTAAGTGTTATTGGCACCGATACGTATCCTTTTTTTTAATGTCCAGCATAGAACGTTCAAAAGAAGGTTGAAGGGAGTACAAAACACAAACGAAATGTTTAATAAATATGCAACTTATTTGGTACGAAATAGCAGCAACAAGTATAACCACAAAAAGTCGTACGAAATGAAAAGGAAGCAATAGAGCTTATCCATACACGAGTTTTTGAAACGAGCGAACATACGTTATGTAATTTCCTGCTCGGAAAACCCCATTCAAAATGGCTTTTACTTACGTCCTCAGAACACTCGGAACTGCCGAATGAGCGATAGTAAAGGTGAAGTAAAAATAAACAAACCCTGTTTCAATCATTTTGAATATTGATCCAATTCCACTTGTTTCGCTCAGAATTCAATCACGGCTTCGCCCCGGCCCAGTGGGTGATAAATCATAGTGGAAAACCCTGGTCAGCACGAACCGAAAGCAAATATGGGAGAGATTTTTGCGTGACCTTGCTGCAAGGGGCCAACAATTTCCCACGTCTCAAACGCCTGCGGCCCGAGCGTGTGTTTAGAGGTTGGAGACCCGTCCGACCAAATGCAAACAAAGGCAAAGCCAGTAATCTGAACTCTCCGGACGAGATGGTGCACGGTCAGTTTCTAGGTCAACGGTCAAACAGCGCACCCAAGGGACGAACAAAATTCGACCGAGAGAAAAAGAGACAGAAAGAGATATCCCTTCAACAGTCCGGGAACCAAAGCTTGCCCTTACGAGCGGTGTAAATATTCGGCTGCCAGTGAAACGCGTTTTTTCTCTGTCCATTATGAAGCAAAATGTTCTAAAAGCAATCGCAAGGAAGTGAGCATCGTAATGTGGCATGTGTGAAATATGATGAAATGCAACGAAAACCACTCATCATCATCGTGCATTATATCGGCTTTGGATGGGATGTTGAAAACATTCCAACGATTCCGTAGTGTGTGTACGCGGAATGTTGGGCTGACAAGAGCAAACCCCGTCCGGCTTTGCTGCTGGCCAACCCTTTGCCTTGCCGAATAGTTTGTTGTTCATTTTATCTTTATCCCTGGTTTGATGCTCTGCTCAATGTACGAACCGTTTTAAGCTGACAACATTAGAGAAAAACGCTTTGCCAAGATAGTAACGCTACTTGCGGCTTCCTATTTGACCTATTCGCCCAATTTGATGGAAAACTTCCTATTCCCCAAAATGTAACGAACACGCGATTCCGTCTAAACGGCCCAAGATAGAGATGTGTGGCAAAACGCTGCCAGACAACGCACGCAGTGGAGCATTACGTCTTCCGTCTTTCGTCTTGTCTTCTCGATGTTCCTCCATTCTGAGCCGTTTGCTCGAAATATGATTTATGGCCACCACAACTTATTTGCCTCGTAGTGTTGTGAGGGAAAGTGTGTGATGTGTGTTTGTGGCCGGTGCACCAATGGTATGCGAAATAAAATTTTGGATAAACAAAACCCTTCGAACCGGGGGAGATATGATGTTCGCAATGATCCGACAGGTCGTATGTAACGTGCGTTGTTTTATGTTACGAACATGACACTATATCTAACATGCTGGATTAGGTGCGAGTTTCAGCAAGGACACAGTCGACACCAGTGTACCCACCAAGAAGAGTTACGATTAGCTGGTTCGTGTTAATATCGCTATTCAGTTTCGACCAATTAAACACAATTAGTCCCTTCTAACATTCAACCGTTTGACTTTCAATGATCGCTGTCGTGTCTCTGCTTGAATGGTTTGCCAGACACAGATGGAAGTCTGCGTAATCGAATTTAGCCATCCTTACTATGTCCATTTTTTCCTTTAGATTATTCTCAATTCTGAAATTAAACTTATTGGGTGGAATGAGTTGCATTTGCGTGAACAATTTCTTAACGATTTGCGAAAAACAACTATGAAAAATTGCTACAGCAAATGGCCCGTTCATGTTACGTTTTGCGGGCAGCGGTAATAAATGGGTTTCCTTCTTCAACTGCGGCACCTTCCGGCAGCGCCATAAAAATCCATAAAAATCTTAACCGGAGCCTTAAAAAACATATTTTACAATGTGATTCCTGGCAGATGAGAGCCATTCACGACAAACATGACGTTTGCGATTATGTGTGTCATTTGAACGGAACACCCATTGCGTATTCCGTATTCCGGTGTGTGCCGTGTCGGGTGGGGTCTTCTGCCCGGGTGGCAGTGTGGTGTGCACAACCGGAGACCCGTGTGTCGACCTTGGCAGCATAAGAAACATATCAGATTCGGTGGTGTAAAAATGGCAACCAAGATAGAAACACAGCAAGTGTGGTAGGGAAGCGAAGGGCCAGCCAGGGGTAACATTTATTTCGAATGTACAAGCTCTCAATACGTGTTGCACGTCCTACAACACTCCCCCAAATGCTAGAGCAAATGGTGACGTAGCATTACATTTACAAATCCAACCAAATCACCCACATCGCCAGTATCAGACGGCATTGCGTTCGTTTGTCGCGGCAAAACGTGGTTCATTGTTTTGCTTCATCTACATTTTGCAGCCTATGTTACAAATTGTTTCGTTCGTTCTGTGACAAGCGGCATTTGTGAAGGGGGGGTTCGTTCGTTTTTTTTTTCATTTCGAACCAAAAATTCTTACTCTTCCGTTTAACCTCGCAATCGGAAACGTTTCTAAGGGCACGAGAAATTTCACACCACCAAGGGCTCACTAACAATTTTTTATAGCTTGTTCGCTCATTATCGTTTTTGTTTCGTTTTAGTTGAACCGCGCCAAACCATAAAATGACGCACTCTGATTTACGAACATATGCTATCGATTATGTGCACATTATGTTCGTGTGGTTTGTGGCGTCAGAAAACGGTAGCAGCGTGGGTGATGGGGATTTTTTTTTTTTTTGGTTGTAGAAATGCTTTCTTCTTTCACTTTGTTCGGTGCCGGTGGAGCATTTGGATTTTATTAGCGAAAGATTGACAGATAAGGTAGTTAAGTGAATAAAATTGGCTGCACGGTTTGGGGGTGCTGGTCGCAATTAATATGTTTGGATTATTAAAATAGATGATCTGAGAAAATGTCGAAAAATACATATTTATTTAATCGTTTCTTCGATCGGATCCACATGCAGTAGAATTCCTAATTAAAATATTTTGAATATATATTACGTCACGTTATATATGCTGCTAGTTTGTTAAACGAATTTTTATTAAACTTATTTAGAGTAAGGGATTCCAAAACACATTTTTTAAAACCTTATTTGGTGTCATTAAACAATACGGCGGGTGGCCGTCATTCTAAAACTTAAATAAAAAATTGATTTATTGCAATATTTTCCTATCGCGATGTGTGCGATGAATACTGAGTTATTATCTTATTTATACGACGATTCCCATAACAGCATACAATCAACATACATGCAATTTCATTTAATCAAAAATGAATTACCCTTGCTTTTGTATTAATTATATAATCTAAAATGATGCTTTTGTGATTGATCGACTGGGTCGGCCCGGTGGTGTTGGCGACAACGGCGCCGGTCTTTAAACGGCAGGACCGGAGTTCAAATCCCATCCGGACCGTCCCCCCATAGTGAGTACTTACTAACCGACTACGTGGTATCGGCAGTCTAGTAAGCCATTGCGATGGCCGGCATGACCTTAGAGGTCGTTAGGCCAAGAAGAAGAAGAAGAAGTCGATTGAAAATCGATCGACCGATGACATTTGTGTTCAGTCGGTGTTGTGATACTAACTAAAGCCTTTCAGCCCGAAAGTTTATCTTTTCAAGAATTAACTTGATGTGAATCAAACCACTGAAAAGCGGTTCAGAGTGTGGTGGAGAAGAAGAATTGTATTCACGGTTGCCATGTGGTGGGGAAGAAGAATTTCGTTCACGGGCACCTAGTGTGGAAGAAGAATTTGGGACTTAAAATCGCGACAAGAACGGAACAATGTGATTGCTAGCTGTGCGGACCAATATCTTTCTTTTATTTGATTGTCCAGGCAGTCAGAAGATTCTAGATGAGAATCTTCCTTACTGGAACGTAGGAGACATCGAGGCCTTACCTTTGATAGGAGGACTTTCGATGCTCATCGGCGGAGCAAGTCGGCCGGACGACTTTGGATGTTCAGAAGGGATATTCCTTACAGGCATGTTGGAAGTTTGAGGCCTTAACTTGGGTAAGGGGGCACTCAAACCTCTAGAAATAATTGAACGCATTCTCCGAGTGCGGTTCTACTGCTGCCCCGTGTCGTGCTATAGCCTTACAGGCGATATTGGACCGATATCCAAATGTTTACGATGCGACAATTGATCGGATTTCTAATGTACATGCCAACCTGCGGCGGAAGGAAAACGCCTGTGGTCATCAAAGCACGGAAGAAACCCTTCAACATGACAAAAATCGTCGAGAATGAGTTGGAGAAGCTTGTTGCAGAAAGTGTGCTCACGAAGGTGGATTCCAGTAATTGGGCAACACCCATAGTTCCTGTCAAGAAATCGCAGAAACGTGTAAGGATTTGCGGTGACTACAGCGGTGGACGAGCATCCCTTACCTACGGTGGACGAGATGTTTGCTTCACTTGCTGGAGGACAGAAATTCAGTCCAAGCATATCCACAACTAGAAGTAATTGAACGCAAGGTTTAGCTTGTTGCAACTTCTCTCTAGACTGCTCTCTCTGGAAGGCTTCCTGGACCGCTTTATTTATACCTAATTCTTACAATAGTTTTTGTAAGCTCATTTTTTGTAACCAAAAAGTGTTTCTTAGTGGTTGTTC
This sequence comes from Anopheles maculipalpis, assembly GCF_943734695.1. NCBI lineage: Eukaryota > Metazoa > Arthropoda > Insecta > Diptera > Culicidae > Anopheles > Anopheles maculipalpis. The sequence goes on from NC_064872.1 coordinate 42,668,502, forward strand.
TTTTTGTTATTACATTTTGCACAAAAATGTTTACGTACGCACAAAATGTGTCAATTGCTGCACTTGGAAGAAATGTGTCGCTTTTATTGTACTGATCGATCGAGGTGCGATCGATTGCTGAGTCTGCCTAAAATGTGCCGGGTATCATGAAGTTACTTGTTTTGTGTTTTATTGTTTTGTGTTGCTGATCACTGTCTGGACTCGATGGTTGTTTTGAACTGATATCATATTGCATTGCGCCACTCGCTAGCCGGGTGCGCTGGTCAGTGTTGGAATGTTCATGTTAAGGCGTGCGCTTGGTCAAGATAGCTGAATGTACATTTCTTGCGTTCTTGGTTAATGCAGGTTGTTTGTTACATTGGTGGATTTATACTCACATAACGCTTGTTGTATGCGAGATACTGTATACTACAGTGAGATGTTTAGCAGATATGCTACAGTAGTGAGGATTGATTATCCAACTATGCGGTACCAATAAGTCGTCTAGTGAACCATTCGATGGCCGGTAGGTCGTTAAGCTAAGAAGAAGAAAAGTCTTATATGCGTCGTATAACACATAACAATCGTCCTTTTCATGTAATAAGAATAGGTACAATACAATACAATAGATACGATAGAAGATTTTTATATTGTTACTCTAGCCACAAACACGCTCAGAAATTGGTAAAAAGAATTTTTAGCCGCCAGTGTACAGTTGTTTACTCCGGATGGCATAAATAGTCATTTATAACAATATATGTCCTAGAATATCGTCTTGTGGATTTCTAGCAAATTTGTGAACAATACTGTTAATGCATTTGATGAGTTAACTTACTTACTTACTTATCAGGCGCTACAACCGCTTTGCGGCCTTGGCCTGCCACTGCAGAATCCGGAACAACTCACGGTCCCACGTCGTCGTCCGCCAATCCGTTATCCCGGCCTTGATCCTGGCGGATGATTCCACGCCATTGTCCCACCTCAATCTGGGCCTACCACGCCTCCTCTGTCCGTGTGGATGACCTAAAAGGATTTTCTGGGTCGTCCTGTGCCATGCGTATAACATGGCCAGCCCATTGGAGCCTGGCGAGTCTAATTCGCTACACGACGGCGAGGTCGTCGTACAGTTCGTACAGCTCGTCGTTGTAGCGGCTCCTCCATTGTCCTTCCACACATACGGGGCCAACAATCCTTCTGAGCATCTTCCTCTCGAACGCAGCTAAGAGGGCTTCGACAGAGTCCATGTCTCTGAGGCGTATGTGAGTACTGGGACTATAAAGGTACGATACAGTCTCAGTGAGATGTTTCCTCAGGCTGTAGAATGACCGGAAACTCGGTCTCTTTACTGTTCGATGCTGAATTTTGATCCGAGATAGGTGAAGTTTTGGACGACTTCAACTTCAAGGTGAACTGGCGATCACCTATCCGTACTTCACCCAGACGTAGTTCCGGATTTCTTCGTAGTGATGAGTTAATGGTAATGTGTAAATGATTTAAATATCTGGATAGTTGAGGCTTATATCTGGATAGTTGGACTTAAATATCTGAATGGGGGCGGCCCGGTGGTGTAGACGACAGCGGCGCCGGTCTTCAAACGGCAGGACCGGAGTTCAAAGCCCATCCGCACCGTCCCCCCGTAGTGAGGCCTGACTAACCAACTACGTGGTATCGGCAGTCTAGTAAGCCATTTCGATGGCCGGAATGACCTTAGAGGTCGTTAAGCCAATAAGAAGAAGATCTGGATAGTTATTTAATCATTGCTCGGCTCGGTCGTACTTGTTCAGCTTTGCGGCCATCAGTGAGTAACCCAAAATAGATTCAAATTCTCAGTTTTGTGTGTTAAAACGGTTAAACTCCAATATGATTTTATGTTCTGTAATTTAATACCGGTACATTTAATTTGTAATAAATATTTTGCGTTGTTCGTTTCATAGAGCTATGTGTAGACATGAAATCAAGAAGTTAAATATAATTTTAAGAATCTTCACTTTCATTCACGTGTGCAGCACAAAATCCTTCGCAAGATTCTTCTGAAAAACGTAATTCTGCTTCTTTGGGTGTTGACGACTATTTTCTCCTATTCCTTCGGTATACAATTTGTTATGTGCATGGCCCTGTAGCTTCCGAATCTGTTTCAACTAAGAACATTTCTTTTTTGTTCGCCCTTTGATTGCCATTTTAGAACAGAAAAGTTGTTTGCCGCCACTCTCAGCAACGGAATCTTGTCAAGTTATTTTGTCGCTTGCCGGCAGTTTATAGCTAAAGTCAAACGAAATCTAAGATCCGTCGACAAATCCTACCGAATAACAATTGTTGGCACGAAAAACTTATGTCGTGCGCCTTACGGTTCGTTTTTCTTGTTTTGGGCAAATTTTGTTCGGCTTGCATTTGTCTTGTAGGTGCGGAGTTCCTTTTTTGCATTTTTCGTTCTATTATGTTCAGCATGTTTCATACGGTTTCGAGCTATTGACAAGTTTTTCGTAGATTCTCTAACAAGGCACCATCCAAAAGCGGCAGTTCTTTGTCCTAAACACTGGCTGCATTTGACAGTACATGATGAAGCTCGGTCATGTCGGTTCACTTTTTTCTCATGAAGTGGTTTGCTGCAGCAACAGCTTTCCCATGGAATAAAATACCAATTTTGAGCCACTTTCCTCGGAGTTGCCTTCCGATGCTGCACACCTTTTAGCACGATCAACAATTCAGACGCAACGGACTACAATTGTATGCTCATTGTTCCGAGCGTGGACTTTTCGGAAGTTCGCTTGCCCGTTGGTACTAAATTTAACATAATCTGTATAGTAATTTGGTGCAAATAGCATTCAAATACCGAATTGGGAGAGTGGATTCGACTGGAGCACGAAAAGTGAAGTGGAAATGGTTTGGAGAATGTCGGTTGGTTTAGACTTTTGTGTGGTCTGTTTCGTGTGCCGTTCATGGGTGGTGGTCAGATCTAGCTGTTGGATCCGGATTGAACGGATCTGGGTGGATAACAGGGTGAAAACCCCATAGACACAGAAAAAAGGGTAGCTCTTTTTCCGTCTAGACTGGCTTTTTTGGTGTTGGGCGAAAGCGTAATTGAAGTTTCATTCTTTACCATGGGATGCAGGCGTTAGCGCAATATAATTGCAACACTAGTTTTGTGGTTTTTGGTGACTAATTAGTCCAACTGTGGAAATTGAAACAATGTGAGCATAATAGTGGTTTATAGTAAAGCTACATTTGCCAGGAAAATTATAATTGGCTGTGTATCAGGAACATAGTTCAAGGCAGCTCTGGTAGTTGATTTAAAAGTTTTTTGAAACAACAAGGAATTTTTGAGTCCTTATCATGCTTATCAAGAGGATATTAAAAACCAAATACAAATGTTTTACTAAGGCGTGTCATCTTAAAATTATTTATTCAGTCAAATGTTGGATGACTCAAACGGGTATGGCCGGGATAAGGCAAAGAATAAGGAGGAACTGCCTTATCATTCTGTTTATATAATTTAGTCATCAAAAGCGGTGTAGACAATACTGAATATACAATTCACTATACACTATTCACTATACTTCATAATTAATTGTAAATAAATAAATACATAAATAAATACCATTATTAAATAAATACTCTAAACCATCGAACATACAACCTTTAGTTATTAAATTACATAGTATGACTTAATGTTCCATTAAAATATCAAATTTCAAAGATAAAACTTTTGGGTTTTCATTCAACAATTGTAACTTGAAGCTTCAATTATTCCGAATTTAATGTTGCAATTGTACCTTTCCAAATTGTGGTGAAATTCTTGAATGCAACATTATTGTAATTATTAGTGTCCTTAAACGTATCGACAATTTCTGGGGTTTGCCTGCCATTGCACGTTCCACAACATGCGGCTGTGTACAAAAAGCAACTTTTTTCGCTGCACACGTCAACATCTGTTAGAAGCAGACAAATTGGTTGAGAGTATAATGTATGCTCTTCAACAAATCATTCATCCTGTCAGCAAATGGGATCATTTCTTTTGATTCATCTCCCTTAGAAGGTAGCAACCTGGATGGAAATCTTTTGCCCACCTTTCGTATTCGAGAATCACACTAACCTTTGGGTTCCTTTTTTCCTTTCTTTCTTTATCCTGCAGATTCACCGAGAATGGCTCGAAAGGCGGGCCGCGAAGCGGTCGAATGTCAGTGCTTCGAATTCACCTCCCGACTCGTTGGTAGCAACGACTCAGCGGACAACCTACATGCGAAAGTTAATCAAATTCAAGAACGAAAACGAACCGCTGTCAGAGAATGACATTTCGTTCGTTCCCCACTTCGGTAACGGAGCGGAAATCGGTGGAGGCAGTAATGGGCCGGTCGGTGTCAATAATGGTTCCGGCCCCGAATCAGCACCGTCCAGTGGCAGCGAGCAACAGGATCGGTACCATCATCATCATCATAATCATCATCATCATTCCAACCGGCATAGTCAGCAGCGAACGAATTTTCAGCATCACGACGTTCACGCATCATCCCGTACAAACGAAAAAGAAATTTTGACAGACGATGCCGAACGTTACCGGTACGATGTTGTTTCTGGCCAAGATGGTAACCGACAGGATGTGGAATCCGCAGGTCGCACGGAAAATTCCCCTCCCGAGACGCTTGTGAATGAAAGCGATCCGAAGCCTCTTGTGTACATTATGGAACCACAAGTAACGTCACCAGAGGTACTAGAGGACGTCCGAGCTCCTGTTCTTCCTGGACTGAGAGCCGGCGAGTTTCCGGCCACAACAGCAACTACCTCCCAGCTTGGGGAACTAACCGAGAAAATTAATGCCGCGGTTGGATCAAACCACGACCAGCAGCAGCAGCATCAGCAGTCGAACGAGAGCCAACAACACAATGCTGCCGATGCAAATCCCTTAAATAATGATTTGTCGGTCGGTAAGAACGTCGCACCATTCGCACCTGCAAACGTACTGACCACCGACCGTAAATCAGATCCAATGCCAACTCCAATGACGTGGGACACTGCTGAAGAAGCACCTCCGAGCGGAATGCCTACGCCAAACGGTGTGGTCCGTGCGAGTGGCGTACCACCATCGGGTGGAGAAAGGAAAAGTGTTCTAATAACAACCACCGAACAGGATCCAATGCACCAAGCTGGTGTTCATGAGCCGAATCTTGTACCAACGGCGGGTTCTGTAGCCGGTTCTGTGAATGTCACAGTGCGGAATCTTTTCGGTCCGTGGAGTAACTGGACGACTTGCTCGAGAACTTGTGGAGGAGGCGTAAAGACTCAGGTTCGAAGCTGCTGGAAACGAGAGTAAGTACTTTTTTCAGTCCTCTGAACCTTTTCAAAAACGCTCTGTGGTTTGCATCATTTTCACGCCGTTCCGGACATCTGCACTCTAGTTTTTGGGTTTTCTGCTAACGAAAATTGATGACTGAGACTGTTGGCTAATTTGTGGTTATGTTAACACACTGTCAAACATTAGTTGTGTAGAGAGTATCTCCAAAAAGATAGTATGCTAAGTGGCGGAGAAATCCAATATCTGAAAAGCAGAGGATTTTTTCTGCTATTGATTGTTTAATTGATCATCAATTATGTTTGTTTTGAATTTAATTTAATTTATTAATAATTAATTAAATCGACAATTAACAAAATTAAACTATTATTCTTTAACATTGGTATTAAAATCAGTTTCTTTATTCGTTTTACTTAAATATGCACAAATCTCAACAGAAAAAAGGTATCTAATTTACAATTTGTTTCAAACATGCATACATTTGTGTATATATTTTTATACATCTTTAGCTTATAACGATCATGAGGCAAATATTTTACTTAGTCCTTGGTCGCCAAACATAGCCCGTGAGTCATAACTATTTCGTGCAGAATCGAGTGGTCGGTAGCATCAATTTGATATTGGAGTTTTAATTAATTTTACTACACAGAAAACTTTTCCCTCCGGTTTGCAAAGCGTTCTTTCAATTACCCACCGATATGGTAGCATATCGGTTCGCTTGAGCATTGTGAAAACAGCTCAACGCAACCGCTAGACTGCGTGACTGCGGAATTCCGACAGAATTGCGCCGAAACTGAGCGCAGAAACGATCCATCGTAATCGTGGATTAGGTAATAAAAAAGTAAAGTTTATCTCATTTATTGCTGCGCCCGTTCAGGAGCATTGCGATGCGAATTTAATTAAAGTATGAACGGGAAGCATGATGGGAGCGCAAATGAGATTATGGAACTGTGTGGAATTGAGCGAAACGCTTTTTCAACTTTTGACAACAATTGGTTCTAGTGATTTCATTCAATTCAAAGTTTTATTTTGAACTGTCTGCGTGTCTGTGTTTTTTCATAGTTTTGTTGGTATAAATAATTCCTTAAACAAGGCTAGAATAATATTTGTAACAGTATATTAAAGTTCAGGAATATATTGAAGTTGAACACTTCAAAATATTTTACAAATACTAGAGCGCTGGGATGAAAGGATAGGAAAAATTGAAAAATAAATTTATTTACAAGATAAAGAATATAATAATTAATTCATCGGACAATGCAAACAGTGTGCATTAATGCTAGGAAAAGTTTATCCGCAAAGGGAATAAAGCAATCTACTTTCCATCTACTTATAAACAAGCCGAACGGCCACAAGCCGTACTTTGAGGCATGTTTCTGAGGGTAGCGTTCCGTATCACGATTATTGCCCATCCATTAAAGCCAATAAAACTAAAGTATAATGAACCGAAAGCGTTAAAGCAAACGAAAGTGTGAAAACTTTCTGCACCAAATTCCACTGATGCGTCTTCGTTTTATTCCCACTGTTCGTTTCCATCGCACTACGATTTTCATCATAATCTTCATTATTTTCCACTTGCCACTTACTGCCTACATTCATTTTCTTCGAACCCTTCGGCCAGCCAGTGGGAATCGCGCTTTAGCTCCCTGAGCAGCCTTCCCGCGAGTGCAACAAGTTTTTGGCAACTGATTAAATTAAATCGCAAAATATAAATAATCCTTCGTCTGCACGTCGCCGTCGCCGCAGCATTCAAACCAGAGTATGAATGCCACCGAATTCCCCATCCGGGAAAACGGATCCACAAGTATCAAGGGGTGCCAAAAGCGAACAAGAGAATGTGAGCAGAGATGTGAAGCAAATTTAAAGCTCACTTTACCATTTCTCTCCCCTCAGAAACAGTGCAGTGGAACGAAGCCCGGAATGGCACGTTACAGACGCATTGTTTGTCTTGTCCCAGTCGGTAAAGCCACCCCGAAACGGAAGGGGGCTTGCCTTCGGGCGCCAGCGTCTGAATTTTACTGAAAAGGGATTAGCTGTCCTCTGTTATGGAAGAAGGCTGTTCTTTGTCTAGTGCAATTTACCACAAACAGTTCGCTGAAAAGCTGGGTCAAGTGACGATACTATCGTGGTGACCTCGATCATGAACTGCTTCTTTGTAAGGTGAACTCTGTATTCAATTTACTTACGGTCGCTAAATTTTGAATGTCAGCATGGGTGTGTATCGATCCCTGCCCCGGTATTCCTGGCAAATTGCGCACCAACACTATTGGATATGTTAGCAATCTACTGATAGAGCTAGTTATGTTAGTCTGAATGAAGATACGTCAGACATTGGGCCACCTAGCGAGACAAACGCTTGCTAGGAAGTAACTCTGAAATGTTTTACTTTACTTATTGGTTTCCAATGTGCAATTTTGTTCCCTATTATTTAAATCCAAATAATATTCAAAAGTGAATTCAATCCACTATACAGCGTGCGATGCTTATGGAACCATCTCAAAACGAGTGTCAATAACGATTTTGATTGAATTGATTGAAACGAATGTATTTATAGTTCAACGTCAAGCTCAGTGTCACACAAATACCGTTTTCGTGTGGAAGATAGGCATCCAAACCGCTCGTACAGTGTGTCTAGTCGGCAGAATGTACAACTCTCCCCGTACAATGTTGGTTGCAGTGCCAACAAGGACTGCACTTTCTTGGAGCGCTTGCCACATCGTTTGGTGTCGTTGCGATGGTGGTTGGTAAATTGGTTATTGTCGGTAATAGAATTCAAATCATACCCTGATTATGCACTGACTTCCCACTCTTATGCCAGCGTTTCTTGCGCTGCTGACTGCACAAGTTTTGCTAATGGGGGACCCTTGTATTCTCCATAGCTGTATTGTGGATTGTGGGAAAGAACTTCGCCATATTTAGGTGGAGGAGGAGATTCTCCCTGCATGCACGGGGTGCTGTGGAAGCTGGCATGTAGATTTGTAGAGATTATTCAATGAATTGGAAGGTTAGATGAAGTGTTTATCTTCACAATGGTGAGTGCAATTGGCTCGGGAAATGGCTTTTGAGATTTTCCTTAACCCACCCTGCAGCAACAACAGCCCTACACGCGGAGTGACTCCTTTGGCTGTGATGATTACCGTTGGTGAGCAATTAGAAAACCCTCTTATGGTATTAATAACGCCCCAATAAGGATTGAGGTGCTAATTTCGTGATGCTGTCTGGGAGGATTAATGAAATCCTAGGAACTCGTACACGTTGTACAGCGCTATTGAGAGAATAATTTATTGCAACGAAAGCTTATAATTCGCCTCAACTTATTACAGAACAGAGTCTCGATTGGATTGTGAACAGCAACATTAAATCGCGTTTAATTTGTTCTGTTAGACTGAAATAAAGCGTGAATGATGTGTTTAGAGTACTGTTAAGAGAATCTGGTTTATAAAATTCCAAACAACAAAATCTCAGTTTGCACCTCATACAGTCACACAGTTTCGTGCTATCAATCGTAACGTTTGCTTTACGCCAGCAGCGAAATTTTTCCTACCACACTAACGAATGTATATGCTACCAATTTAAAAGTTTACCGTAAGAATTGGTACGACTTCCCCCACAGGAACTGCCATTGTCCATCTCTACTATACTTGTGGTATTTTTGTAATTAAGCTCAAAGAGCGGGGTTTTTGTTTCCTTTTTGCATAAATTGGCTACAACTTTGCGTCACAACTTTTACATTTACACCCGTAAGAACGGTGCTCAGGGGAAGGGTGACGTAGTGACGTAGTGTAGTGTGCCATTTAGCAAAGGGTCCTCGTATCGTGCATCGCACTAGAGCGGTCCTTTTGGCAAGAAAACATTTAATTCTATCCGAGCGAATAAGTGCGGAACCCGTAAATGGATTCCGTTTCCGCACTAAATTCGTCGAGTTTCCGCTTTTTTTTTTGTTCACCGGCTGGGTAACACAATGCTGCTGATGACGATGATGTTCATGATGGTGCTCTCTACTGGTCTAAACATGACATAGATGGGCTTCTTGGGCTTAAGAAAGTTCTATCCTTTCCTTAACTTCTGAGCTAAACAATTCACACGTAGAATGGAGGGGAAAGGAAAATGCACAGTAGAACAACAGTTCATTTCGCGTTCTTTAACTTTCTGTTACTGACCAAACTACGCACCGTAGTTAAGCGGAAGTTTTCGTTATGTTCTCCAAAAGAAAAGTTGAGGGAAAAGAAAGCAACAGCATCGGAGACAATTATTTCAGTCACAAAACGGCATTGCAAGTGGGTCCGCACTTGTAGCTCCACAGCGCTTCGCTCGACTTATTACTCGAGCCAAAAAATTGTTTCGTTGACGGCCATCCTGGATAGATGCGGCACGGTACAATGATTCGCTTCAAGAAGTTCCCATCTGGTACTCAAAGTATCACTGCAGCGTGTTAGCCCACTCGCAAGCCTCGCCGCCAGTGGGGAAGGCGTGAAGATAGAAGCTTTGATTCATCACCGTCACAAGTAGATAAAATACGTTTGTAATTCGCTTCAAAAAACAGCCACTTGATCTCCTGCTTTCCGGCTTGCAGCATCTTCAGTACGTTTGGCAACGCGAGGTCGTGTCTTTGGCCGAAAGGAACGATAGCTGCACTAGTGCAACGATGCTAGCTTTTCGAGGACGATGTGACGATGGAAGTATAAAGGCCGGGCTACATTGATCGTACTCCTGAGTGTAATTTTTGTGAACGCATACGCCATCTAGCGGCGGCGGGTCGAAGCTAGAGGCTGGTATAATTTATCTGTCAAAAAGCGTTTTGGGTCGAGGAGCCTATAATTTTGATCACAAACCAGTAAACAAACAGCTCGGTGAGTATGTTCGATATTTTGTCGTGTATGTTTTTTTGAAAATATGTGGTAATTTAACATACATATTGTATTTCTAGCCATGGAACAAGCAGGAAGCAGTGGACGCAATGAAAAAATAGTAAGTACAACTGTTTTTAACGAAAATTGTGTGTGTGTGTGTGTGAACTGTTGTCTGTGAATCGCCGGCTCGGCTCGGGGCCGCAATTGAGCTGAACATTTTATTGAAAAATGTAGTGTTTGTAGGTTTCACAAGTGCTTAAATAATTTGTTGTAGGGTTTGTCCATCTATTTCATCATTTAAACTACATTGCAGAGTGTGTGAAACTGGTTGTTCGTTTTGGTATTGTAGCGGTTTTTAGTATAGAGCGAGTTTTTTTATTCATGAGGAACGGCTTTGTCATATTGCTTGGTAGAACTTTTTTTTTTATAAAATTGTAAGCAAAATTTACCGGCCTATTTGTATACATTTAATATAAAAATAGCACGTGTTATTATTATCACTGTGGTTCCGGTGTGACGGCTAGCATGACCGAATTATCACGCGATTGTCGACCTTTCTGTTGTTTTAATTTAAATTAAAAAAGGGAAGTATTTAACTGAATTTTCTTTTTCATTCCAGGATCATGAAATGACGATTTGTCCCGCAGTACTCGGCGTCCTGACCTGTAGCAATTTATTGATTTTGATCAACATGTCAAACGGCATACAGACAGCCTGGTCGAAAATTGATGAGACACCAAGCATGAATAATTTTGGCACTTAAATTATACCCACATCTAGCTTGCGCTGGTCGCCGCCAGATGCGCTAGTGAATATAAAAATTACGCTTGCGAGTACGATCAATGTAGCCCGGCCTTTACGCTTGCGAGTACGATCAATGTAGCCCGGCCTTAACGATGAGAAAACTATAATCCACTTTTATCTAATTATGCCACTCCGATGGCATTTTCTCGCTCGCTTGTTTCGTTTCGGACGGTTTTATCGCTTCGGCAATATTTCGGTGCCGCTCTAGAGTGATGGTCTTTGATGCAATGAAGAGTCCAATATACGGACTGTCTATGTACTTGTGCCACTGGAGATGGATGCAAATAGAATCTGCCAGAATCTCTTACTCCTGATGGAAACGTTCAAAATTTATTGGATTCATTAAAAACGTCGTGCCACTGGTAAAGTCAACGATTGCGTTAAGAACTCGAACGAACGAAATCTTGCACCAACAATTGCACCAAAGTACCTCGGAGACATTTAAATTCTGTCGTAAACTTTTCGGTTGGGGGCGGGTGTACTCCAAATGTTTTCATCTTTTTCACAACAGTATTCATAGATCGTACCACAACTTCTTACGGCTACGGGTCTCTTTTCATACAAAACCAGCAGTGGACAGAAGAAAAAAGCGAAAGCAAGACCGAAGGAGAGATCAGTAAAAATTGGTTCAGTATTTAATCGGATTATCAAAATCACAGCACGAAAGCAGATCCACTTCGCCTCTGAGCTTCCGAAGTATGTATGTGGGAATGCAATGAGCTTGAGCAGTTATGGATGAAGTGGCAACAGATGGATGCATGCGGCGACGAGATTGCATTTGGGTTTTCTGTTGGCGAGCGAGTTTTCTTTTGCAGTGCATTCTAAGCGCTGGTACGTTACCGTAAAGGTGTTTAACTTGCGATGATGAATTCAGCTTCGTTCTCGTTGTGAAAGGTTCGTTTTGAGTGAACTTTTTCTACTGATTACCTTCCTCCTACCGACCGCTTCTCTTCGACGATAGTGAGAGATTTAGTTTTTCACCAATACCACCACTTTCCTTTGGATGATCTGATCCGATCAGAAGCGGATGCAATCTCATAAAAGATTCACACGTTCGAGCATTTTACCGACCCCCACCTGCTTCCGTCAGCTTTCATACAAAACACCGATGCTCGTGATGTGGTTTTGGATGGAAAGATATCATCCCAGAATATGCTTTCCGAGTCAAACTTGATAATCTCATTCGATGATGGTTGGTACGGATTTATACACCTGTCTCTTGTCGTAAGTAAGGCGATCCAAAGTCCTGCACCGTACTGTTTAGCATGGTGGGAAACACGTTTTTTAATAAGCTGTGGTTTGTGTTGTCGTTTTCATGTTGTAGGTTTATGGATGCGCACTGAATAGTGGATAAATCCGTAATTTCATGCCTCACAAGCAAGCAGATAAAAATAAGATAACAATGTCTTCCTTCTTGTTCTCGTCTTAACGATCTCTGAGCTCATGCCGGTGATGTATGGACGTAATTCGATAGTGGAGTCATCACTATTGCGGAACGATCCAGATAGGATTTGAGCCCCGGACTTTCTGATTCTGACTGATTTCTTTCTCAAGAAAAAGGGCAATAAATACCAGAACATTGTAATTTCGAAAAGTACAGATGATCAATTTTTATCATATGAAACAAAAAAGTAATAAGTGCGATTAGTTGGAAGTTTTCCCAATAATTTATCTTAATATGGCAGACTTAAACCTGTGCATACAACCATGTTTATGTAGATCCGAATGTTACATGGACCAAAAGTCGTTCAATATTACTTTTTTTTTTTTTTTTTTTTTATTCATGAGGGACGGCCTGGCCGTATTGCTGTTCAATATTACTTATCTAGAATTCAAAACAAACGCACGAGAACATCTTCACTTCGCAGAAGTCGTTATCCTTTCATGGCATAGTTGTGCACTCGTTCCGCATATCGCTAAAAATTCCCACCAATTTCAGTTTCATTCAGAACGCTGGCCACCTTGACAGGCGCTGCCACAGGCAATCTTGTCAAGCACAATTGTAACTGACGCGTAACAGTTGTTCGCCGGTGTTGCCACCACCAGGGCGTGTCGGCGTGTAATCGTGAGACGTTGATTATGCATGTCCCGCTCCAATGGTCAAAGGTGCGAAAATCCATACGGTGTTCCCAAAAACACACCCTCTGCCGAATCATGTCCGTATCCCGAAAGGATCGTAATTCCTCCCAAAAACACACTCACACGCTTACGGATCTGAGTGTTAATGCTGAGAAATGAGTCCTGTACTTTGGTTGCCCGAAGAGTAGCGCGTATTGCGGAGTTGTGATCTTTGCATCAGTAAACCACACCAGTCGACCTCTTGCACCATATCTCGGATCTCGGTGCTGGAATGGTGGATATAGTTCACAATTTTGAAACAGGAGAAGAACCATCAGTGGGCATCAGTGGGCACCAGTGGCTGATTAACATAACATCCTCAACACAGGTCATCCTCTCCCCCCCCCCCCCCCCCCCATACCGTGTTCACTCACTCTCACTGATTTGACTTCCCTCTTCACCCGTTTTCGTACCGAGACTGTTGGAGCTGTCACTTTTCATTCGACTCCTTTCATCCTCACAATGTCGGAAAGCGATGGAAGACGCCATCTGAATTAACGAGAACCGGGTAGAGAGCCATGGTTCGGTCCGCATTGTGATCGGAACGCTAGATGACGGCGGCTGCATGTAAAAGATTAAATAATTCAATTTAGTCACCCAGTGTACGCTAGCAGAGCGAGTTTGAGGTGATTTTCCGCCGTTTGCCTTCTCCATTGAGCTAGTAGCTAGCCCACTCGGGGTGTACTTTTCCACGCCATTTTACAGTGGCGCAAGTACGCCTGCACACAGGGCACGGCAAGCACGGACCAATCTGACAAGACATTGATTGATGCGCTGCTCAGCACAGCACTAAGCACTGGCATTAGAATTGTACTGGTCGTCTGCATTCGTCCGGTTCGTCTCGCATTTCGACACCGATTGCTCTTGTCTGTGCGGGGAATGTTTCTTATCCTGCGGAACTGATGAGTTCAATTAAACTCCCAAACGTCGGATAATTATTGAGCGTGTTTCGTGGAAAAGCAATCATCAGCCATCAATTGAAATGGTATCGTAGTAATATAAATGCATTGAATATATTACGCTCGTGGCTGACTGACCGATCAATTTGTGTGTGTGTGGGTTTGACCTGATGCTTTACCAATGGAAACATTGAAAACAGCAGTGAATGTTGTTTGGGAGATACAATTGTACACGATAAAACATGTAAAGCAAATAATTTACAATTACAATCCAGCTGCAGATCAATACTGTACTATGAATAATGATAATTTCTTTTGTGAATGCATAATCTTGCAGCATAATGTACTCTGTAATACACCCTTCACGCATTCAAATTGTTTATCACAAGCTTAACGGAGGAACTCGGTAATTAATCTGCAACGTTTACAACGTTTGTTGGTTGTTTCGCACGTGTACTTTGTAATGTAAGGGTTTTGTAGGGTTGAAGTGGAGTTGGACTTCTTTTATTGTTGCCGTTGTTGATCCTGTGGCTTGCCAAAACCTTCTGCCTCTCGCCTCACTATTTTCCGCTATTTATACCTGTTTCCTAGCCCCAGAGTTGTTTCAACTCTGGCTGTTGTCGGCTGTTTCTTCTAATGGATTGCCGCGTGGATGCTACACTACTCCCCCTCTAATTAGCGGAGCGTAAAATGAACCCTTTTTGATATGTTATCAATGTAATGCGCGGGCTTCAACCTATCGACGGAGATGGATTCATGCCTTCCGTTTTTCTCTATTACAAAATATTTCCTTAATTTTCTTATTACCTTATACGGCCCTTCGTAAGGTGGTTCGAGGCCAGCTCTAACCCTATCAACTCTAACATATACTTTTTTACAGGTCTCCATATTCTTATCTATGTATACTTTAGTGTTCGATTGCCGTGGTGAAGTGGGAGATATTTTGCTAAAAACATTTTTCAAACGCGTTACATAATCATGTGTTTCAGGCATAGGTGCTAACGATGGAGCTAATAAATCTGCTGGTAGCCGTAAATTCTGTCCGTAGACTAACTCGGCAGGAGTACATTTAAGATCTTCTTTGTACGATATTCGTATTCCTAATAGTACTAAGGGTAACTTCTCAGTCCAGCGTTCAGAGGTGTCATTTGCCATCAATGAACCTTTTAATTGTCTGTGAAAACGTTCTACTAATCCATTTGCCTGTGGATGATACGCCGTAGTAGATATATGATGACTACCCAGCAACTTAGCTAATTCCGCGAATAGTTTGGACTGAAACTGCCTACCTCTATCTGTAGTAATGTTTACGGGACATCCAAATCGGGATATGTAATGTTGTACTAACGTTTTAGCTACTGTCTCAGCTGTTATATCGGACATGGGAAACGCTTCCGGCCATCTAGTATACCTATCAATTATGGTTAATATGTACGCCATATTATCGGAAAGTGGAAGCGGCCCAACTATATCGATATGTATGTGATCGAATCTACCTGATGGAAGGTCAAAACGAGACAAAGGTGTGTGCGTATGCCGATTGATTTTAGCTTTCTGACAACTATCACAAGCTTTGGTCCATTCATTAACATTTTTGTTCATACTGGGCCAAAAATATTTTGAAGATATAAGCTTTCTAGTCGCTCGGATTCCGGGATGAGATATGTTATGTTGTTCCCTGAACAGTGAAAATCTAAAATGCTCTGGAATGTAAGGGCGATTATTTCCGGTTGACATCTCAAAATATATCTCTTGATTGTTTATGTTTAATTTATCGATTTTGTATTTTGATGTTGGAGCTTGATTTTTTAAAAGCTTTTCTAATTCCGGGTCAGTCTTTTGACTTACAGCTAGGGAATTGTAATCTAGTCTGCCAATTTCACAATTTTCCCCAATCCGTGATAATGTATCCGCTACAACGTTACTTTCCCCTTTAATATAGCGAATATCGGACGTGAATTGTGAAATATAATCCAAATGTCTGTATTGCCTGGGAGTTTTATCTGCTTTAGAGTGAATAGCTGAAGTGAGAGGCTTATGATCTGTTAGGATAAAGAAATCTCTACCCTCGATGAAGTATCGAAAGTGTTTGATGGCTAAATAAATCGCTAATAACTCTCTATCAAAAGTGGAGTATTTCTGTTCAGCCTCCGACAGTTGTTTAGAAAAGAATGCTAACGGTTCCCAAGTACCATTATTGTCTTGTTGCAACACAGCTCCGACTGCTATGTTTGAAGCATCCGTAGTTATGTTGTAGTTAGCATTATTATTTGGATGTTTGAGTAAAGTGGCCTGAGCAATACTAGATTTCAATTTTTGAAAAGCTATTTCGCATTCCGGAGACCAATCCCAAGCGATTGACTTTAACTTGGTGTGGATGGCAATGTGTTTGTGCAACGGTTTCATTA
This sequence comes from Anopheles maculipalpis, assembly GCF_943734695.1. NCBI lineage: Eukaryota > Metazoa > Arthropoda > Insecta > Diptera > Culicidae > Anopheles > Anopheles maculipalpis. The sequence goes on from NC_064872.1 coordinate 42,684,844, forward strand.
TTTCGGCGATTCGTGGAATAAACCGATGGTAGTAATTCACCATTCCCACAAAACGTTGTAGCTGCTTTAATGATTTTGGCTGAGGAAAAGTATTGATTGCTTCAACTTTATCCTTGGTTGGGGTAATACCCTTGCCATCAATATGATGCCCTAAAAATTCGAGCTGGGGTACTCCGAATACACATTTGGAATGTTTAAGTTTAACATCGTTCTTCGCCAACCTTTTCAGGACTTCCCTCACATGTGTAATGTGTTCCTCTTGAGAAGTGCTTCCTATTAAAATGTCGTCGATGTAAACGAAAACATAGTCCAAATCTTGAAAAATTGAATTAACGAAACGTTGAAAAGTGGGTCCAGCATTCCTAAGACCAAAAGGCATTCTTAGGAATTCAAAAAGACCAAAAGGTGTGGTTATCGCGGTTTTATACACATCTTCCGGGGCAACAGGAATCAAATGATATGCCTTTATAATGTCTAGTTTGGTAAAGTGTGAACAATTATGCAGATTCATCGCAAAATTTTGGATATGTGGGATTGGGTATCGGTCAGGGATAGTAACCGCGTTCAACTGACGATAGTCCCCACATGGTCTCCAATCACTATTGGTTTTAGCAACCATATGTAAAGGTGATGACACTGGCGATGAAGAAGGACGGCAGATGCCCAGTTCCAGCATATGCTGAAATTCAGCGTGGGCAGCCTTATGCCTAACTGGGTCAAGTCTCCTGGGTTTTGAGATAGGAAGTGTTCCCTTGGTATGAATGTGATGCACCACTTGATGGTTAATTGGTTTGTTGAAATCCGGGGAGTCCAATAGCGAAGGAAACTCCTTCAACAAACCTGTAAACACATCGTTAAAAGCAAATAATTTGGGCGATGGTGTATCAACCTTTGCTATACTTGCTTTTGTGGAGAGATTGGTAAGTGGATCCACCAATCGTTTGTTGCGTAGATCGACCAATAAACCATATCGCTTAAGAAAATCTGCTCCTATTATTGGATGGTTTACTGCAGCAAGCACAAAAGAATGAGGAAAAGATCGTCGCAATCCAAGTGAGACATTTAGAAACTTTACTCCAAACGTTGGAATAGGAGTTCCGTTTGCTGCAACCAAAATATCACTAGACTTTGTTAATACTCCGAAAACTGAATTGGGAATCACTGATACATCGGCACCACTGTCTATGAGAAAAGTGAGTTTAGAAACTTCATCATGAAGAAAAAGTCGGCATGAATATGGGAATTCTCCAACAGATTCGGTATCCGTGGAATTTATTCGTTTCTTGTCAGCCATATTGGCTACAAAACTGCAAGGCTTAACACATTTCGTTGCCGCACTACCATATTTGTTATGATACCAACAAAAAAACTTTTTCGCTTTCATTTGCATTCTTCCTCGCGAGAGACTACGCTTACGGAATTCTTTACGTGGAACTGATCGATCGCGATCGCGTGAGACATGCATTTGCTTAACAAGGTTTTTTAGTTCTGACAATTCACTTCTAAGCTCCGAGATTTCATTCCGACCTGGCTTTAAGGCACACGCACTAACCGATGCTCCCTTCGACGCTTCCCATATTTTATCAGCAATGGGTAATATTTCCGCAATGTTAGTTTTAGCCATGGAAATAATAGCAATTTCTATTGATTTCGGTAAACGCCCTAACCATAAACGAAAAACCAACTTATCTGAGAATTCGGTAGCTCCGGCCAGCTGCATCAGTCGTCGATGAAAATCTGAAGGGCTGCTATCTCCCATCTCGGCGTTGTACAGCAGCTTGGAGATCCGTTGTTCTTCGCTGATCGACAGGCGTTGCAGCAAAGCGTCCTTCAAGAAGGTGTAGCGATTGTTGGTCGGAGGATTTTGGACGATGTCGATCACTTTTTCGAGTATTTCAGGCGACATCGCAGTCAGCAGATGAGCGTATTTGGTGCGCTCTGATTTCGTTCCGGCGTTCTCAAACTGAGCCTCCGCCTGTATGAACCAGGTATTTGGCGAGCTGGTCCAAAATGGCGGCAGTTTGACCGAACTGATGACATCGCGGCTAGTCTGTGGCTGGACGACGGAACTTCTCTCTCTTGGTAGTGGCGTCATCGGCGGCGTGGTGATGGTTGCTTCATCATAACCATCGAGTAGCGGGAAGGTTTGCGTGGGCTGATTTTCGTCGTTGGTTGTCGCCATGGTTTTTATCGGGGTTCTTAGCATCGAAAGAACTTACGTCCCGATTACTTGCTGACGGTGTAGCAGGTATGGCAGGTAGACGGTGTGGTGCTGTGCGAATCAAGCGTCCCAAGGTGTGAGTGACGACACTGGGATAAGACGCCGATCTGGAGTGTGGGAGATGAGCGTTGTCCGTATGCTAGATACGTCTTTACTTGCACACGCGCGTCGTGTTTAGTAGCTCACTTTTGCGCAGGAACTTTCTCACTACACTCTTTGAAAATGTCCACACACTACACAAAATTTCTACACGTTCACACTTCACACGCGTCCACCGAACGACAAAAATTTTCACGTTGCGTCACGAAACTTCACGTGTTTGACTTGGCCGCGGACTGAGAAGGTTGGCAACCGGGTGATATTCTGGAACGATGCTGTCTCCGTTGAAACGTCTCCAGAGGGTGATGATAACCAAGACGGGAAGGACAATGATCAAAAGGAAGCTTGAATTCTAAAAAGAACTCTGAGTAGCGTATAAAGTAGCTCGAGTTCTGAAAAGAACTGTTTTTGCCGCCTGTCTTTGGTTTTTTCTGTTTCCCTTTTGCTCGCTGATTCGTGATCCTCAAACGGCAGCTCCTCTCCGAACACGTACGATCACGTCGGGGTCACCAATGAAGTGGAGTTGGACTTCTTTTATTGTTGCCGTTGTTGATCCTGTGGCTTGCCAAAACCTTCTGCCTCTCGCCTCACTATTTTCCGCTATTTATACCTGTTTCCTATCCCCAGAGTTGTTTCAACTCTGGCTGTTGTCGGCTGTTTCTTCTAATGGATTGCCGCGTGGATGCTACAGGGTCTACAACTTATCTACAAAATAGGAACTACAATTTGGTTTCAAAGCTTTTCAAAGTTCAAAGATTCAAAGATAAGTAGCTCGAACTTTACATTCACGGTTACTGAAAATCCTTCTTAATATTTTCACACGTTTTTAAATAACTATAATGTTTAAGGTTTAATGTAAAATAATTAGTATTTTTAAATTGCAACTTTTATTTATTATTCTTTTCAGATACATCAACGGTAAGAAGAGCACCAAGCCTGCAACCGAAAGTTTTGAATGCATTGGAATTATTAAGCGTTACCATCTGTGCAATGAACAGGTACAATATAGTAGATGTACTGTTTTAAAACCTGCTTCAATATTCTTTAATGCATACTGCTTATAGGAATGTCCTACGACAGATGGTGATTTCCGTGAACAACAGTGTGCCAGCTTCAACAGCCAAACGTTTCAAGATAAACGCTACATTTGGGAAGCATTTGTTAAAGGTATTTTGTCGCTCTTTATAAAACAATAGTTCAAACATCAATGAACAGCACTAATTTACTTCTGAACAGAGGATGCCGAATGCGAGTTAAACTGTAAACCAATCGGGATGCGCTATTTTGCAACGCTCAACAAAACGGTCATCGATGGAACGCCTTGCTCGAAGCCCACCGAATACTTCCGCCGCAATAACAGTGGCCGTGGAATATGTGTCGAAGGATTATGCAAGGTATGTACCCATTCCTATACTCTAGCTCCAAGCAACAATGCATTGTTGCTTATCTTACACCACAAGCCATAAATATATGCAGGATAACTGCATTTATGGAGGTTGGCATGCATTGATGAAGCTATTTCCTTTTGAATGGCACGTTGACTTCTAACGAACCAATAATGCGGTGTGTAGTGTAGGGAAAAAAGGAATTGCTTTCGCGTACAACAAACCGTACCCTGTAATGATCTGAACGACAAGGATCTGTTTGCTTTTGTTGTGTTGAACGTTTAAAAGGAGCTGCTATCGGATGGGAAAGGTCGTAAAATCAATTTATGTTATGGTTATGGTCGCATACTTTAAATTTACGAGCTGTCTAAATCATGACCGCGTTAGTTCATTTGTTGTGTGTACAATACACATTTAACAACAGTCTGACTTCTGTTTAAAAAAAGAAAGATACAAAAGGATGATTTATTATTAAAAATCATGAAACCTTGCTGCAAACACACTTTAACCATGCGTTCCATGGTTCTTTAAAAATTGCTGTTGCTTAAATATTCATGGTTGCTGGTGAAAGCTTAGCGAGAATGCCTCACTACCGACCTCTATATTAGTCTAGCGAAACTACTCGAGGGAGGGCTTTTTCACTGATCATACTCATGCGTAAAATTCATGCGCAGTCTTTGCGATCGTATGCGTTATCCAATCGTATCTGAGAATATGTATGTATGTATGTGTGTGTGTGTGTGTGTGTGTGTGTGTGTGTGTGTGTGTGTGTGTGTGTGTGTGTGTGTGTGTGTGTGTGTGTGTGTGTGTGTGTGTGTGTGTGTTGAATTAAATTAGTTTGCTTAGTTGAATTGCTTTTGAATACCCGAAATCATTTTCGCGGTCTATTGGTGGGTTGTCAATTGCTTTCTTTCGTTTATTTATAGAGGCTTTGAGTCGCTGAGGCTGCACTCGCCTCCCTTTGGGTTCTCAATTTGTGTGGACGAAGCGGGTGAAGAAGCATAAATAAAGATCGAGCGCCAACGCCAAGTTAAGCGTTGGACTGAAATTCATCATTGGATGATACGTTGTAATTTTTGTTTTATTCGAATGTATTATCACAGAAGATAAAAAGCGTTGTAATTTACTAATTTCGTCCGACGACTGGGTTCTTTTCAACAATAATGAATATTTCTCATCGCTAGCAAATGTATAACATTTGAAGTTTTCATACAACAAAAGCAAAGCTGCTATTCCAAATTTCGGTTGCTTGTCTTTAATGCCATTATCTTTACATGCTACTCACGTCGATCCGTACCGCTAGTACACGAGTTCACGCTCCTAAACCGATCTTATCGCGTGCCCTGATTGATGATGCTCATCATTATGAGTAATTTGTTGCAAATGAGAATCGAGTCCTCTGGCCACAGCTCATCCTCGCTATCAGTTGCGTGCGATCGACATCCTGCACCGCAGAATCAGTGAATGCGTGTGTGTGCACGTTTACAAGAAAAAAGGATTCTCAGGGCATTGAAACTCATCTCACCGCTGATATGCTCCACCCGCGCTCATAATATGTATGCCCGCAGGCTGGAGGTTAAAGCACTTGATGCGCGTGCACCATAATACCCATAATAAACTAACCATGAAGAATCGGGTTCTGTCTATTGAAGTGCAAAATTGATACCATTTCGTGTTGCGGCTATCGTAGTGCTGTAAAATAAAAGTGCTGGAGTTTCAGTAATATGATAACAATTCTGACTGGATATTTACGCCATTACCAATTTAGTACTACACGAACAAAAAAGAGTCGCCTTTAAACAAAAAAGAAACATTGTTCACTTGTTTGACGCGTTCTGCTTTTGCTTGGTTGGAGGTAACATGTATTTGGAGAGAATTTTTTCACGCTGCAAGGTAGATGTTTCCGTGTATGCTGAGCGTAGGAGTATTAAATTTGCATACGGACCATTTTAGAGCTTTGCCTAATCCAACCGTGACCACCAATTCCACCAAGATAGTCGCGAAATTCGCCATAAAGGAATGCCAAAAATCCGCTCTTTGATTTTGCTTTACGGAATTTCGATCATAAAATTCTTATCGATTGGTATAGGTTCTCTGTAACGGCGTTTGATTGAAAACGATCGTATTTTTATGAATGGCGCCTTCATTCCTGTCTCATCAGTTCTTCTGATCGTTCCGAATTTCGTTCCACGCGGGCCGCAAGTCGCAAGATAATTCCCAGTCGATAATTTACTCTTCCTTCGCTGGCACTGTGCTTTATGCTTCCTTGGTTCGTCCATCTGGGCTTTGTATGTTGCCGTCTGTTGATAGCTTTATTTGCGCCGAAAACAAAGTAAAAGAGTTGATAAAATTGTGCGGCACAGTGACGGTGATCGGATTGATTTGATGACGATTGAATTATTTACCCGTTCGACCTCGGAGTGATGTTTCCGATGAATCAATCCCGAGGCGATGGAGTGTGACTAATTTATCAATTCAAGTAGGGGGGGAAGGCATGCTGTTTGCGAGTGATTTACGCACAGCGCATGCTGACTGGGGGCTTAACTTGTCTGCTAAAAATTCTTGCCGAGTCTACGATCGGTGAAATATCGGTGGAATGTGATTGAAGAATTCGAAAAAAAAATTTGTTTGAACATCAGTGTGAGCGAGTTATTATCAACTATCTAAGTTCATGTCTGGAACAACGTCGTTCAGAAAAATATGCCACATCAATTACCCAGATATTTAACATTTTATTTTATTTTTGATATTTTGTGTACTCATTGATCTACTCAGTACTCAGTATCTCAGTAATCTCGTGATGTTTATTACCGAAATATGGATTCAAATAGCTTTTTAAACTATTTCAACACGCAATGAAATCTATCAGAAGAAAACCTAACCAGCGAGAAACGGATAGAAATCTTGATGTTATGCTAATTCTGCTGCTTAACGATTCAGGTCTCTTTGATGAAATTATCTATTGGTAGAAATAAGCTCTCATTTCAATATTTGATTTGCACGTTTTTTTACTTTAAGTAAGCATCATTCATTTAAAATTTATGCAAGATTTTATCATTAGTTTACCCAACACAGCGACAACGCGTGGAGTTAATAATCATAAACAGCAGCATAGCGATTCAATTCATGTAGGAACGCTCATGCTATGATTTATAATTTATGTTTATATATTAATTGGAATTAAATCAGACTGTCGGATGGAATAAAAATATCAACTCTCCCATAATCTCCCTTAAACTGTCAAGTCGAATCATAGCATAACTGAGGAATAAAGTTGTAAAATCAGCTCATCCCGTAAATACATTTGAATGTTTAAACATTGAAAAATAAAACACGCACGCATCCCATACTCACACCAGCATGTACGATCCAATACACCACAACCAAATAGAATTAATCGTCGCTCTCTGGTGTAAAGGGAATTTCTAGCCAAACCCATAAAAATGTTCATTCGCAGGCTGACTGCACGTTGCCTCGTCTACGTTGCCGCGCTGTATCAATTTTTCCAACCAAAAAATTCGTGACCGAAAACCAGCGGCCCCCGGCCCGGGTGATGGTTGCGGGTTGCTTGGGGGCGCTGAAATGATTAGCGAATGATTTAAAACAGAAAACACGTCTAAACGCGCGAGCACCACCATAACACGTTCCGTATCACGGGTGCTTGACTTTTACTTTAGTGTTTAGCACTCGGTTCCACTTTGCATTTTGGGGATTTTTCTTCATTTGTTTCCAACACATGCCTGTGTGCAATCTCACCCACTTACACCTACCCGATAGCCCAACCACCAGCATGGGCGATGTTCATCTAATGCTGTTTAACGGGCGAGGTAGCAAAAATCATTGACTAATGAATTGGGTAGATCGCCCAAGGGGGTTTTTATAAAGGTATCCGGCTTCTGGTGAGTGATGGAAGAACTATTTATAATGTAGGAATTTAATTTAAAGTGCAAAGTATTTAACGTTCGTAATGAAGCTAAACACTATAGTCTGTGCTGTGGTTGAAGTAATTAAAGCATGCAAATTTATATTGTTTTGTGTCTATTTATCTATCGAGCTACAATTGAAGGAAGAGCATTTTGCAACTTAAACTTATCGAGCAACTTTAAGCCATTGTACTATGCGAAATAGATTCTAAATTCAGAAGTTGTTCAGGTTTTAAACGGCGTTCGGGATAATTTTGACAGTTACATTTTTGTTTATAACTCGTGATGGAGTTGGCATAGGAAAACAAGCAATACGTCGTTCGACAGCTAAAAGTGTATGAAACAAGCCACGAAAACATCCCGTGATAAAAAAATGCCAAAAAAGAGTACATTGTGGAAGCGGATCACATGCATCATGATGATCCGCGCCGGACGCGACAACCGCCGACACGGTTAACACCCAGAACAACCGGTGGCTGGCTTGCTGCCCGGCGGACGTGCGTCGGGTGCCGCAAACCAAGTTCCCCCAGACGGTGATGGTGTTTTCCTGCGTGTCATCGGAAGGGGACGTGATGCCGCCCCACTTTTTCGAGCAGGGGCTGAGGCTGAACACGGACGGGTACATTTCCATGTTGGATACCGTCGTAAAGCCTTGGATCACGAGAGTGCCCAACAGCAGACCGTGCGTGTTCCAGCAGGATTCCGCTCCGTGCCATACAGCCTCCAAAACGATAAAGTTGTTGGCGGCCAATTTCAACAACTTCACCGCGCCGAATGTGTGGCCTCCCAGCTCCCCGGATTATTTCGTGTGGGGCGCGGTGGAAGGGGACACCAACAGAACCTCCAGCAACACCAAGGCGGAGCTCAGGTCCGTTTTCGCGGCCCTACCCCGCGAAACTGTCGCCAGGGCTTGTTCCCGGTTCCGGAGACGGGTGGAGGCCGTAATAGAAGCCGAGGGCGGATATTTTGAATAAAATGAATAAAATACATGGTAAGCTACTATTCCTACTATTTCAAAAAAAGTTCCCAGATGATTAATTTTGCCATAAAAAAAAATTTTCTTTCTCCGTGGTTTGACTGTCAAAATTATCCAGAACGCCCCTATGTTCATGCTGATATATTGTGCAAATGTTACATTATATTGGTTATTTTTCCTCGTCGCCAAAAACCGCTGCCGTGGTGTTATGATACATATCCTGTTTATCCATTTGAGCTCAACTTTAATTTCGATTCATTGAATAAAATCGTTTATCGTACACTCGCTTACACAGAGATTGTTTACCGAACGATTGCCCTGCCTGTTACCTTTCTAGTGTAACCATATCTGCTGAAATTTAATTTAAACAATCCAGTTATGTTATCCAATCGCTTAATAATTCCATCGCCATGACAGGTCATGATGAATAGTAATGCTAAGCAAACAATGCTACAGTTCGAAAACCAAAAAAAAAGCTCATCCAATCGCATCCAAGAGATGGCGTGAGATCAAAGAGGAAAAACTCACCGTCATGGAGATTTGTAATTTAGCACATAAATAAATAATTCCTAACCCCGGAGAACATTGCAGCACGATTTATGTGTCCGACCCAACCAGTGACACCTCGGTTGCGTGCTGAAATGTTTGGAGAATTCGTCGCACTGCATTGGGTTCGGAAAATTCCACACCAACTACATCCCGAGTGCTCCCTTTTCTTCCGGTTTCACTATTCTAATTGTGTAGAATTGTTGATACGCGATGATTTCCTGGCAATGGTAGTCCTTCGCACAGTTGTGTTTACTCAGAGGATTGTTCGCCAACAGCAAATGGAGGCCGACTACTCCAAAATTGTTTTCAACCGTTCAAGTTCAATGGTTATGTTTATGCAACAATTAGGAACCGTCAGCGAGCAAAGCGGTGTGTTACGGTGTGTAGACTCGTCATTCCATAGACCAGATGGCCACGATTTAGGAATTATGATTATGAGCAGCGCGTTTTATTTAGCCCACTCCTTGCGCGAGATGCGCTGGCTGTAGATGTTGTGGAAGGTCAGATAGATGAAAGTGGCTTACGTAGAAGCCATAAACAATACGTGAAAAGATGCGAACGTTCCACGCGGTGCTCGACTTTCAATGGCACCAGCCAATGTTGCGCTGGGTTGGGCGCCCTTTTCACGTTCGATCGTGCTTGAACTGCGAGCGAGCGACGCACGGTGAAAAATAGATCACCTTCATGGATGACGTTATAGTGTGAAAGGTTCTGGCCGGAAGAATAGTGTGCTAGTATCGATGCAGCATCGATTGTCGAGAGAGCGCGTTCGGTGCGGGGAAAAAGGCAAAAGCAATCATAATTTGGATCCATCAGGCGGCGCGACCGTCGTCGCTCTTTTCCGCCGCTGCAGGCGAGCAAATTTGTGGATCCACACCTTGTAGGAGCGGTAGAGCTTCAGTTTAATAAGCTATTTATGCGATACAGCTTCAATTGAATTGAACACCAGCGGTGAGACGTAGAGCATTAATCGAATTCCTGTCTAGACCATACGTGCGTTACAAATACGTATTATGCACCTTATGATTTCATGTCTCTACAACGGGGGGTTTGCTTTAGAACAGCTTAATGCTGTCCGGGTTATCACAAGTCATTCTAAATGAAAGTAAAGGGTTCAAGATATGCAGTTTAATAAAGGAAAATTGATTAAAAGGAAGGCGAAAAAGATGTTTCTAGTTGCTTTAAATAGATAATCATAGAGAGTTCAAATTTCAATCTGAAAGATAACAGACACATTTGTACTTTTGATTATTTGCACTATATAATAAATGTACTTTTGAAAGAAATAATATTCTCAACGCAAAAGATTGTAAAACGTATAAGAATAGAGAAGAGATTGTAGTTTTTTTTTAAATCAAAGCCTCTATAAATAAATGGAAAAAAAACCTGCATCATTCGTTAAAGCCTTTGGCCATTCTGGGGCATTGCTCAACGATCAGACATAAAAGACTTTGATTGATATTCTTGTCTTGATCTTTTCCAGCGCATGGACGTGTGCCATGGCGCCTATACTATCAGGCCGGTCGGAATTAAAACTATTAATTAGAAACAGAAGAGATTAGAAATGAGAAGTTTTACTTAATTTACGGATCCGTTCAGTAGGGAAGTTTATCTCTATTAATAGGCCTGATTATCTCTTACAAACGGAAAAGTGTCAAGACAAACTTGTCATTACAAACGGAAAATAAATTTGCATTATGAAACCGTTCTTGTAACAGACAAGTTTCGTTAAGCAATTTTTTCGTTAAATCTTCAAAATCAATGTGTCAAAGCGATGAAACCAACAAAAACAAAACCAAAAGTGTAAACAAAGCATTCTTTTTGAGAAGATCTTTTGAGCTGTAGCTGGTATTTAGGATATCAAAATGATTTTTTAAATCATGTGAGCGATGATAACAGTAGTGATGATGAAAGAACGGAAGATCTCACTAAACAACGTAGCTTCGTAGTATGTTCGATCCTTTGGAACTTACTAATCAAGTATGAGTTTAATCTGTGAATATTTTGTGTAAAACCTTTTTGGTATGTTCTCGAAGTAGCTCTTTTGAGATTTAAGAATTTTTTTCGGAAATCGAAGGAAATTTTCCTCAATATTTTTAATGAGATTGAGCAAAGTTTCTGCCTGTAAGGGCGTAAGGAATCACGCTAAAAGAAATGTTGGTTGCTACGCAGCGGATTCTTGCGGAGTCGCAGCGGAGTCTTGCGGGGAAGTTAAAAAAAAGGGAACCCAGAAAGATTTTAATAAAGCTCAACCAACTTCTAGAAGAAACGTTGCCGCCCAATAACATTTTATTAGAAATGGAATCAAATGAACTTCAAGATGTTCGACGATATTTTAGCCGTAGTGGCATCCTTAGCTTTCTGAAGTAAAATACGCACATTTTGGTTGGAACTACACAAAAAAACTAACTGGAAACACACAAGAACAAGTGACGGAAATAGTGTTATTGTGTTATAGAATACGAATTCTTGGCAGTTTACTTGTAAGTTTACCTTTCGTTAAGTTTTTTTTTTGCCAAAAACAAACAACACAAATGGCTGTCATAATTCGAATCTTCCGCGTTTGACAATTTGTATGTGATAATCAGTCCTAATATCTTACTTTTTAACAATAAGAGCAGGCCATCCAATAAGCAATAAGCTACTTTAATTCAAAGGCAACTGTGACTGTACATTATGAAAATTATTGAACTCTTTATCATTTTAACCTTGACCGTTTAAAGAAATTGTTGTGAAATGGTATCTTTAAACTTCCATTTTAGTATAAAAAATTCACAACATTGATGTGAGTAATATCCATCAATGAGTGTTCATCGCTTGTTTTTAATAATACGGATTTAATGGTAATACACGATGTGCACGATAAATTTGACAGCTCCTGTGCGAATTGATTTTTTTCTTTTAATGAAGTAAATAAGATAAAAAAATATTTTCTACGAAGTTAAGCTTACCATGTTGGCTGCACAAATTACTCAAAATAACCACCCTCGGCATCGATGACCGCCTGTATTCGCTTCCGGAACCTGGAGCAAGCCCGGACTGGGTAAGGCCGCAAAAACAGTCTTAATTTTTTGCACTAATTCTGCTTTTGTGTTGGTGTCCCTGTCAACCATGCCCTTCACGAAATAGTCCATAGGGTTCAGGTCCGGGAAGCTGGGAAGCCAAACATTAGGGGTGGTAAAGTCGTAAATATTTTGTTTAAGCCATTTTTTGCGATTTGGCGGCTGTGTGACAAGGTGCCGAATCTTGTTGCCACACATAAGGCCTACGATTGACCACTTTGGGTATCCAGGGCTTGACGACCGTGTTCAGCAGCTTGACATAATCATGATCGCTTCCATAGTTCCGGCGGGTTCCACTTATTAGGTTCACTCGACATTTTGAGGCGTGTGGCTTTCGAATGACGTTTCGTTTGTTTTGATACGATAACGCACGAACTGTAAACGAAATGAGCAAGTGTCAAATTAATCTTGCCCAAGGTGTACTTCTCAGAATCATCGTCGTCTTATGAAACTACCGATCTATAAACTACATACCAAACGATGGTCGTCATGTGTTAAAGAAGATAGGTTTGACAATAACGATGTTTCAAATTTTGTTATTGATATCGACATTCGTCTAGAATACTCAGTCATGCAATTTCCGTGTAATGGTCCATGAGATAGACGACGAGATTAGCATAAACTATTTGCTATCTTAATTGAGTTACTTATTTATTTGCGCTTGAAACACGGCAAAACGCGTTATGCCAATTGAATCTCCTACAAGCTTACACTGATTAAAAATATCACTCACAAGCCATCGATTTCATGGTACGTTGCTTTCGCACAAATTGTTGATGTCTTCGCTTAAAAAACACTAAGTGACCGTTAAAACACTCATGGACCCCATTTAGTAAACCCGCTATCCATCACCAAGCTTGACTTTTCATATTCTAAACTTCACAGCCCCCCACTAATACCGGCCGTGCATAAATTCTTTACAAACAAGCAAAAGCAACGCACAAACAAAAAACAAACACTAGTCCTTGTTAAGTAAAGATTTCCCGCTCAATCATGTCGGAAAGGTTGTCTGCCCTCCGTCACGTTCAATGCGGTTTGCTGGTGATGATGGATACGGCAAAAACGGCTGATTCTGAAACAGAAGTCTTGTAGAAAAATTCATAACTTCTGCACTTTCTCAATCTTGTACGGGTTTGGTGAGATGCGCCGAGTGGGAAAAGAGGAGCAAGCCTGGTAATGCAGTAGGACAACAGAGGCATATCAATCAGTTGGTGAAATGTTTGCGAGAAACATAGAGGGGGCTCCATGAGTGGGTGCGTAGTATATGGACCCTATTAAAGAGCATCCATTTGATCCTTTCTGTGATTTTTTATTGAATCTAAGAATTTTATATGCAGAGACTATTAGCGTGTGTCTGTGTTTGGGAGTAACTGTGTTGCTCTGTGGAATCCTCATACAGCTACCGGGATGAGTGGCAAATAGTTCGAATACTTACTAGCATTTTCTAGGACTAGGAAAAAGTTGCATAAAATACTAAACAAAGAAAAGGGTAAGCGTCCCAGAAGGTGTAAGTTCTCATCCGAATCACCATGTGCTCCCCCACGTAGCCGGCCGTAAGAGCATATGACAAAAACATTTTTCCGACTTTAGAAAAAAAAGGGCATGCAATACCTCGTTTACAGGTATGTACTAGCAGCTGTCAGAAAGGATAACCGGAAAGAGACTCCTTATCCATTATTGTTGTTGTTGCTACTATGGCCGGTTTGGAGCACGAGTGCGTTTCCCGCACTCTGGCGAATGAACGCTCTCCCAGCACGAAAGCGATCGTGCTTATGCGCTCTCCTTCGCTATTCTCTCGAACGTATGCTCTCGGATGCTTTGGAGCTTCGGATGCCCCACGCTCGGAGTGTTGCATCCCCGCTGGATTGGGGATGCCAAACAACTACGCGCCATACTCTCGGTCGGCCAGTCAGTTCGGTCAGCGACTTGTTCGGATACGCATAGTGGATACCGTTGTGCGTCTCGGGCGACAGTGTTTTTCAGCTTTTCCTGCTGCGGCTTACGTACGCGTGTGTATGTTGTGAAGTTTCCACTGGTGTGTTTCCCCTGCTGTTCCACGGTGACTTGAGTCGAGCGGCAGAAAACAATTGCAAAGGTAGTGCAAATCCTGGCGCTTTAGTGCAAGTGCAGCCATGCGAATGTTTGTGCTTCGGTACAGTGTTGTGCAGCGGTGCTGCAGGCTTTACTACCAGCGACCGGGGAAGAATGAAAGCTCGGGAAAATGAATAATAGTGCATTCGCTCACCTGGCCCAGTGCGGCTCGAACAGGGACGTGCGGGATGCATTGGATATAGAGAAAGTGCGTACGTGGTGCAACGCGGAAAATAGTAGGAAAACAAAGAAGATCTATGCAACACGTGCAGCAATTGTTGTGTGCTTTGTGTTGTGATTCGCTGGGCAAACGTTCTAGGCATTGTTGACCGTCCTTACAAAATCTGCGTCACGAGTAGCAATGCAACGCATTGTCTACCAATGAAAATGTCCACCCAAGTGTACAGCACAGTTGCTTCAATTATCATTATCGTGCATGTGTGTGTGTGTGTGTGTAATACAACTATTGTTGTACCATCATTATCATCACCAACCAGCATCACCAACGTTCTGGATCGAGTCGATGGATACGCAAGACACGCTTTTTTATCTTAAAGGCCACGTAAAGTTCTCTGCGTAAATACGCATTCGGTGCGATAAGAGCAATCAACAGTGTTCGCCTAGCGCATAAACCTTCACGGAAACACGTTCCAGGCACGCGTATGTACCTGGCCGCCGTTACTCGTAGCCCGAAGTGAAAAGATTTGACCATCTTTCGAGTTATAACGTAACGCAAGATGAAGCTTTCCTTCGCGAGAGGTTTCATAACAAAAAACAAAAAGAGTTAAAAGACATCCCTGAAAAGGTGGTGGTTGCGTGTGGATGTGTTCCGTTTTTACCGCAAGTACTAAGCAAAAGTCTTTACGATGGTGCCCCCCCCACCGGTCATGGTTGTTATCACGATTTGGCTGAGATGAAACAAATAAGAAGAAAAGCAACAAAAAGAACGCCCCAAAACCCGGTGGAAAGTTTGTTTTTCTTGGTCTCATTTTATTTTTACTCAACACCTACTGAACACACTGACACGTAACCATGTGCACGGGCGGATATAGGTGGAATGTTTTATTTGAATTCGTACGTTAAGGAAGCAGATAAAACGGACCTCTGCCCCACCTGCTCTCGGGGTTGGAAGTACACCGTTACATCATTCGGTTGATAAATGCAGCTCATTCTACCGCCCGCCCGCCCGTAGAATCTGATTTTAATCCACTTTTCTATCAACCAACTTCTCCGGTTGGATCTTTTCCAGAGTTTTGTGTTTTTGCTTTTGCAAATGTCATTGTCAAAGTTTTTGTGCGACTCAACACCGTTCCACGGTACGTTCTGGTGGAAGGTTGCCGGGTCGGTTCGGAGTAGCAATAAAAAAAAAAGAAGACCAGCCTCCTACCAGAAACTGACACGGAAAAGTTTATTGGATAATTAATTTGAAGTACACATATTTCTTGAGGCACTTTAATGGGCGAAGTAGCTTTCACTTCCACACAGGAGAGGCCATAGAAGGACGCGCTGCGCGAAAAGTCTCCGGGCGAGAAAAGTGGTGAATAATGTTATGATTCGTTAGCGAACCACAGTGCTACAAGTAAAGTACGCCGGTAAACCCATCTAAAGCCGGTGGGGATGTATCAATTATGCTAAATATAATGCCATTTCCCGTGCCATTTTCCCAAGGTGCGTCACGTATCCCTCCATCGTGACGCACCGATCCCTTTTTTTTGCAGATGTCACCGGTGGGGCCATTAAGAAAGGTGGCGGGAAAGGAAGTGTTGGAAGGCGTTGCGAATATTAAATTAAATTTATAATTACACGCATACATTTGTAAATCTCGCAAATGTGCCCGGTGAAGCATAAAAACGAGATTCTTGTCCACATTATTGTCACAGTGGCGTCTTCTAGCGTGTGTGGATGGGCACGGCTGTTGTGGGTGACATATTTTAGAGGGGAATTAGGGGTTTGTCCTTTTTTGTTTCGAACTGCTGTCCCAACGATTACAATCATGATCACTTGTCACGCTAAGCTTTGGCTCAATGTTTGATGTCGCTGTTTTGGTCACGCTTCCAGTGCAAAATAGCTCGTTGGTTCATTCACATACGTCCGAAGCACGTTGGCCAAAACTGTAACTGAGCACGCGGGATTTTTTTTTTTATTCCGCTGTAAAATAAATGGATCGATTTTTCGCCCTTCCCTAACGCTGGCATACCTTACAGCAGACGAGCTTTAATGCAGGAAATGGCAACAAAAACAAAGCCAAACATTGACAAACACCGCACAGGCACACATACCCGTTCGCCAAATGGCCATAACCCCTTTTTGTTTTTATTTTCGGTAGTTTGGTTGCCAGTCGGACAGCGCAAAAGGATCGGCAATGCACCGTAGATCGGGCAGGTCGGTGCAGAAAGGAAATTCAAGTGAAAATTCCATTCCAGCTCAAATCAATTGCCAATAAACTTCAATCACGTCCACCGACATCCATCCGTCTAGGCGAGTAGATGGCTTGGCGAGGCGTTTGGCACGCTGCTCTAGGTGACCGGAAGTCTGTTCAGAACCTACAGTTGAGCATGTACACGAAACGGACGACATTCCAATCCCCGTTCGATGAGGAGCTTTGTGGCGGTCGTTATGTCCCTCGTGTTTTTTTTTATCGCTCTAATAGAAATTTGTGTTGGTCCTTTTTTGTAGGGGGACTATAAAAGCTGGAAGGGAATGAACAGAACAGAGGGAAGCATTAGTTCTGTAGCAGGGATATTATGAGGGAAGTTTTTGCGAGATGGAATTTCAATAAATTCATCAACTTTCCCCATACTTAGCCAAAGCCGAAAAGCTTTCCTACTCACGGGCTGGGAATGCGAACGGCACACGTTTATTCGGATGGAAATAAACGAGAATACTGTTATATATTGTGTGTCGCGATTAAGGTGATCTTTACTTAGCGGTGATTTTGCTTTGTTATCAATGTTACAAGAATGTTAAATTACGCTATCAAAGCTGTCGTTTGATCTTACCGTAGGTTGAGAATTTATATAATATTTGTCTACCAGCTGTGAAAAAGCATAAACAACAAATACCTTTATCCGTATCCGATGAAAAACGTGGAGTGGAAATCAAAATAGAATAAACCTTTTCAAAAAACCAAAAATCAATCCGTTGTACGAAAAATTGAATAATTGACAAATACATGCAAAACAATCAGTATCAGAGCGCGGTAGAAATAAGACATTCCCAGGTTTGGTCGTTCTACTGCGAATAAAAAATGACCGATTTAAAAAAAAAAGAAGCAGATGCGTATATCAATGATGAATGAATGTCTGTGACAGGTACGAATCTAGCTCAACTATAAGTCCCAGCAAGGCTCGAAAAACGTTCTACACGGCAAGTCTCATCCCTGCTACCCTTGCGGGATTTTACACAATTTTCCATTGCGTACGTGCGCGAAAAGCGTATGTGGAAAACGTGTGATACGCGTATTCATGAACTAAACCCGCACCAGCACAAACCACTCGGCATTTCGGGGGGAAGGATAGGATTGAGAGCAGCTCGACGGATTGCTAGACACCATCGGTGGGACAGCGCGTGCACAAACGCGTCCGCTAGATGGTACTATCATTCTGTGACTCGTTGGGCACCGGGTTTGGACGGGCCAGCTCGTGCTTCGTGTCGATATAGCTCGCCTCCGAACCGTAACAGTCAAACATTGCCCTTAATCCCCGGAGTTCCCGGAGATATCGCACGGGGAGGAAATTGCGATCCGGGGATTTGTACTTTGAGTGGTCGTTTGTCCTTCGCCGCTTTGATGACTGCTCCATCCGGTTGGTGCGAGCGATGCTTGATTTTAAAATATGGACTGCCCGGGCTAGACGACAGACGAACGATTTGAAGTCACTTCGAGAAGCCACTTTGTCGGTCGAACTAAATGCCGTGGAACGCCACCTGTTTGACTTCGGGCCAGATGATGTACGAGCGGGGAACCAATGAGTCCCGGTGCGTTATCAGGAAGCTTGTTTTCTCTTCGCATGAGCTGTTATCTGCCCTTTTCTTGCCTTTTTTTCTCTCTCGTTCGTTTCGCGCACAGTTCTGGGCAATCCAAACCATGACAAATACTAATTCATTAGCGTATACAAGCGTATCATTTATACTTCTGTGTTTGAGGGTTTTTTTTCCACAATGTCGGTAATCACGGTCGTAGAATAGTTCTTTGTCGGTTCTGTTTGTTTGGGTTAAATCGATAAATATCTCACGTCAGCACAGTTTGGCTTCCGCTCGTTTGCTAGCGCTTTATAATTATGTCCAGGGAAAATGTGATGCTTTGCAACAGTTTATGCTTTTAATTGATTTCATTCCTTGCTGCAGAATTATTATATTCGCTCGTTTCGATTTCTCCTTTTATGTTCCGTTTTGTGGTTCGGTACTTTTTTAATTTAATATATTTATATTAATAAACCAAGCAACGCTATTCATAAGTATTTAAAATAAAGATATGAAATGGCAGAGACTCAACATCAAATTTAAGCCTCCAAAAGCCATTATTGTTTGGAATTGTTTATGCTTGAGATTCCAGTCCTTTTTACTACATGACTGTTGAATTAATTAAGTTGTTAAAGCTATTAAAATACATGCTTTAACTACCGTTTAAAACTACGACCTTATATGTATGTGGAAAAATCACGACGGCGGTATGTTATCAGACCACCGTACACATTGTGAAGAATTTCAGTAGCAAAGGATACTTTAGCAGACCAAAAAAAAAAAAAAACAGTCGTCCGCCTCTTCAGCATCAGCAACACGGATATACATTAATCCTCGCCGAAACTACAGCTCATAAATTCTGAACTTTCACTTCAGAGGCCTGTTTGACTCGTGAAGATAGCGCGGGATGCCCGGAGCTGGAATGCTGGGCAGTCGAAAAACCGAACCGCAAAAACAACGCATTACAGACACACATATGCATAAAACAATCACCTCTTCAGCCTACCGCATTGCACGTCCCAAATCGCTCGAATCGTCGTGTATTTGAGCACGGAAACGCAACTTAACGTTTCATACTTTTATTCCACTTCCCTTACGTCAGCCACCCTGCACTGTACGATGCATCGGAAGCAACACGCGAACGATGAACAGGGCTGGCAGATGCTCGGAAAACAATTCACCCAGCAATTCGTACGATAAGAAAAGTTTCAGCAACCCATAAAACAAAAAAAAAGTTCCCTTTACACCACCACCAAAGCGAAACTGTCCATGTTTTCTCACCCGTCTGCCGCCTTTTCCAACTTTCCGGGGTGCGCGATTTTATGCGCGCTGATCAGACGTGATCGTTGGATGAGGTCCAGCCCGCAAACCGATTTGCCCTTCCCTAGGCACTCCTTGTGTTGTGGAAAAAAGCCATGCTCCACACACAAGCACACACCAACATTGTACGAGTACGGTTCGATTTTTCCGCGGTTTAATCGACAACATTTTCCACCATTATAATCGGCCGCCTGTGCGTGATAAATAGGAGTTGCGAAGAGTTTCTGTTCGATCGCGCTGGTGAGGACGATCAAACGCTCGGGTGGTAGGATTCCTGCGCCATGTTTGTGGGAGCTTCACAGTACGTTGCACATGATGTACGATGGGACGCGGTCGGCAAAATGTTTCCGATTGGTGGTCACACCAATGTACGATACATCGGTTGCGTACGTGGCCATTTTGGGGCAGTTTTGAAACGTGCACAAAATCACCCCCGAAAGGATGGTAACGTTTAGCAGCGAACCTGTTCGAGGAGAGTGGACTAGTTGTGATGGAAATTGTCAAAATAAATAACTGCTGTTTTCGATTTACAAAAAGCATCGTTACTCACTGGACGGGTTGTTTATGGTGCTGGCCAATTCCAATCACGGTGAAGTCACATCGAGATGCGTCATAGTGCTGTAGGGCACGTTAGGAATGGTTTGATCCGCAGATCTGATAGGCAAGGGAAGCTTTTTGCTCGGAGTTGTTATGTTTCGTTCGACGTCGCAGGACGTATATCAACAAACAAGTAGGACGCTTTTGCAGTGGGTTAAAAATTATGCTTCTGTATGATACTGCGCTATCCATGGGGGGGATGCTAGGATTAAAGATGAACATTAAATAGGCCTCGTTCACCCTTATGCCTAGCTTTCAACGTATTTTCTGTACTTTCGTAACAACAGCTGCATCGTGAATTTCGTTTTAATTTTTTCTCTTTAATTTAGCTGCTTGATACAAAAAGTCTGGTAATAAATGTAGATCCAAATTCACAAAACATTTAAAGTTCTGTTTCTTCCTATCGTCAAGTGTCGTATTTCACGAACAACTGCCACTGCAGAAGTGCAGGGAAAAATACAAAAGTCACCATTGCGACGTCTGTCAGCAGTTGACTCAATTTTCGCATTTCGCCCAAAACCGATCCCACCAGCATTCAACCTATTCGCCCTCTCCTCGATCATAGATGATGCGTTTTTTTTTTTTTTTCTTCTGCTAGCTCACTTCATCCCGGGGGAAAGAAAGTTTGGAGAAAAGTTCACTTTTCTCTAACAAACTAGCAGACCAATATGAGCGAGTGGGAGTGGGATCAAATTATGAAATTTCTTTTCTTCTTATCCATCGGGTAGCATATGCTTGGATGGGTAAAGGATGCGAGAAAGTGCAGGAAGCCATTGAGAGCCAGTTGAGAAGCTACCGTCCTGTCTCTGTGTGTAACTTGGCAGCCATTAAAAATCGCCAGCTCCCAAACACTCCCACATGGGAGTGTGCCGCTCCCACCGCTCCACCCTTCAGCAAAAAGCATAAGAAGGAAACGGAAAAGTGCCACTATGAAAATGGGCATCTCTTCATCAGAACAGTTCTCTTGTTCTTCCACATCCGTCCGAATGGAGACGCCTTGTGATGGCTGTTGTTGTTGTTGTTGGCTGTTGAGTTCCAAGTGGCAAAGGGAACAATGAGTGGCAGTGGGGAACACAGGCACATAAATCGGCAGTCGCGACACTCTTGGGGATTTGAGCGATGACAAAGGCGCATAATAAACACTTGAGAGCACTTTTGCAGCATAATTCGTCGCCGTTGCCTCTTTTCTCAGCTTCGGGACTTAAGCGCCGTGCCGGTTGTTGTACGAACACGTTTGCACCCAAACACAGAAGTTCGTATGCATGTGAGCGTGTTTTAGTGAATTTTTTTCAAAAATGAAGCAAGAAAAAAAACGATTACCAAGTGCTTCTTATGCTTGACTCCTTAGCGTTAGCTGCGTTAGCGCTCTTTTTGTGCAGAAATTAGGAAATTACGCTATAATGCATAAGTCCTCCGATTAACGAGTCTCCAAACGGGTGGCGTGTTGTGCGTATTCAGCAAAGTAAAAAGGGCGATGAAGCTGTGAGTTGAAGTTCTTGAGACTTTGGCTCAAGAACTTTCATTTCAAAACTGACGGTCCGGGTCCGATCCACGGTTGATTGAGGTTGTGATGTTCGACGGCGAGCGTGGTTCCCATCGGAGTACCTACTTGGTCTGAGAGCACCGTGCCTTTGCTGTGAGCGAATGCATAAATGTTTGGAAATTTGTGCTGTGTGTACGCCATTTTTTTTTTTACGGCTCATGTTTTATGACTGCCCGGGGAAGGAAAAATTCCATTAAAAGTGACTTTTTTCGTCTTAAATTGACTCGCCCAGTTGTGACAGCAGGGTGGTGCGGGTTGCGGGCGCGCACCATATTGCCGTTTCGATTCTATTGCACACTAAATCAAGCGGCTGCTCGATTTGACTGCGTGGAGGAATACTTAGGAATTTTATGTACTTTTGCAACACTTCCTCCGGGCCACATGGAGGGAGAATGGTGTGAATACGAAAAACACCGGATAGCACAAATGCATAAACGTTGTCGTTTGGGAAGAGAAGAAATTGATTCTATCTTTTGCCACGTGGTAGAATGATGATCGACTTTGGCTCAGGTTTAAAAGCTTTCAGACAAAATGGCTTGCTTTCATTTCAAATAATCAACAAAAATAAAAATATTGGGATGGAATGCACTTAATGCATGCTGCTGCCCGGGCGTGTTGCACTACAAAACATGGTGCGCAAATTGTTGTCTCACTGCAAGTTGCCAAACACAGAACACATCTCAATAAAGCCCTGGCTGTGGAAAAACATGCGATACACACTCAACGTATCGGTACGCTTTTCGGTGTATCGTAACACCTTAATATCTACCATAACACAGACACCCGTTAAAAACAGGCGCGTGCCGGCGTACCTTCGCGGATATTCAAATTCAACGAAAAGATTATAGAGCGAGCGAGGGCACACGAAAGGAAAACTTATTTCCCATGCAAACTGTCTGCCACTCAAACAGTCCTGTGAAGAGATGCAAACGACCACCGCAACGACAACACTCCTTGGGATGTACGGAGGATGTACGGAAATGTACATCCTCCGGGCGTTGTTCGATTTCAATGATGGGAACTGATACGCCACGCAATGTGTGATGTGTTCCGAATTGAATTTCCACCCCCGGGAATACGGGATGAAAATTGAATGGGTTTTATGTTGTGTACGTTTTGGAGCATTCGCTTCAGGCAATCGCTCACAATAATCTCTATTAAGTTTCAACGGCATCTATCGGTGAGGATTGACGCGCGAGTAAGCCCGCATCCTTTCACGGATTAGCAGGTTTGTTCTCGATGCCACATACAGTTGTATCTTCTATCAAAATACTAACGCTATTATTTTCTACTTTACCCTTTTTTATGTTGAGGACAGTTCGGGTAAAGTTTTCCCTTCATTAAACCATCCCATTGGTTCTGGTTTGGTGCTTTAAGCTAGCCAGAACCGTTTGCAGCACATTCCGATTTATGTAGCAAACCGGAAGTTTTGCTTCAAATTCAATCCGAAAAGTTTTCTAAAACGGCACAAAACATATCAAACAGCCTTGCCGTACAACTAGAACGCTCAAACGGGTAGCTTTGTAACGGCAGGAGGAAAGTTCATAGGGCTACACCATTAGCATAGCCGACCAACCGTTGGTGTATGGCCGCGCGCACCATGTTCACCAGCCCGCCCAATTTGTCCAACGGTTATTATCAATTTTATACAATTTCCCTGTGCTTTTCCTGGACTGGCGAACTTTACTCTTGCAGTCCAACAGTGTTGTTGAGGGTTGTAGAGCCCGTAGCGTTCGCCTGGTTGATATATACCGAGCCGAGCGTAGATTTCGTTACATTCTTCTCAATGCTATTGATGAGAAGTTTTGCGATGAATAAACAGAAAAAGCGTGCGCTTCGGTGAGTTGTTTACGGTTCACCTACAATTTCTGCCGTTCCGCCAGGTCAGTGTGTGTGTGTGTGTCTGTAGCACATCTGGGCACAAAAACCGTCCGCCCAAATCCGGCGAGAAAAAAGGGGTGGAGGAAAACAAAAAGCACACGAAAAACACGAATGAAAAAGTTGTTCCCAGCTAGTAGTAACAGCCACAACCAAAGCAACAACAACAAAAAAATGCCCAACCCGTACAACACATCCTTTGCTAATGGAGGTTTTCTCGCATAGTGCTACATTTCCTCAAGTACACGGTACGCCCAGGAGACTCAAGCTCTCCTGGGGCTTTCATCCGTTGCGATCCTGTAACACTCGAAGCGTTTTCCACCTTTGTTCCAGCGTGATCCACACACACACAGTGCTGGCTGGCTGGTTCGTCGGTTCGTCGGTGTTTGCAGTTTACTATCGGAAGTGTAATGGTAGAGCGGTTAGTTAGTTGCCTGCGAACCGGGGGCAGGGTTTGCCCCCGGGTATGGGTATCGTGAAGGTCGCTGCTACACACTGCATCCACAGCAAACAAGTAAACGGCGACCGACGAGTCATCATCCTTCAAGTACAACTGTTCACGCTTTCGCTCGACAGACTGCGATTTTGGAAGGTAAACAAGATAAAATACAAAGTAATTAAGGACGAGCTTGTGTCCGGTTGCCCTTACCCGTGCGGAGCAGAGTTGATTCGGTCGAGTATACTGGTCCCCCTTTGGTACGTGGTGTTAGTTCGCCCGGGGGCACTTGCGTGCGATGCGCAAGCTATTGAAATATTTAGAATATAAATATATTGTTCCATGTGGCTTAGAGCGCCACACTTTGTTGGACCACCGGATCAGGGTGGAGTGTAATTTATGTTTCCAGCATTTCCACTCAACCGTGGCTGTAATGGGTGGTCGGTGGTGTACTCGCGTTGAGCTTCATTGCGTAAGATACGTGCGAGTCACTACACTTCAGTCAATGAGTGAGGATTGCCAGGGTTACCAGTTTGCACTGTGCAAGAGAAATGAAAACTTTTGAATGAGTTCGGGTCCCGAACATCCCGCACAATGAGACGAAAGTTTAGAACAATACAAACTCTGCAAATACGTTGTGTCTCGGAATCTCGGAATGTATAGAAAGAAACTTTGGAAGAGTTTTATAATTATTTTTTAAGGTTTTTTTTTTGCTCGCTCATTTTGTATCCTCATGTGAGTAAATGAATTTTTAATGTGCACAAAGTTCTACAAGTCACATTATGTATACTTTAAAGCAAAAGATATCGTTGGATAAAGTCAAAGCGGAAAAAGCCGAAACTCGCTTTTAAAGCTTCAGAAACTAACAAAAATGGTATAACCACGGCCTCTACCACGTGATATAGCAAATGTACGACTACAAACATGCAATCATACACGCATTTTTACACACTTTTTTATGACATGTTTACACCTTACACACAAAAGTTATTAACTCTACGCATCATCAATATTTTGCCCATTTTCCACCCTGCACAAACACGGAGTGATTCATGCGAGTAAAAATAACGAACTATTCGAACAAACACGCACCAGCACCAATCTATCAAAACGAATCCCGCATAAAACCTCTCGCCACACATTGTTGCTTTTGTTGACGTTTCGAAGCTCTAAAAAAGCAGAGACGCCACGGGTATCCGCTGATCCTGGAGGTAGTAGGACACCTGGGTAGAGGCGCCTCACCACCAATTCCACACCTGATAGTTGTTTGTGTTGTGTTTGACATTTGTCAGTCGACCGGGATCACGATGACACAGAACACAACACACAAAACACACACATTTCGCAGGTCATTCCGGTTCACATTGACCAATCCAACAAATGATGATACTACGTTTTACACTACCTTTCATACGGGGTTTCCTCCCACCAAAAAAAAACAGCCCCAGTCACGAGAGTGGTTTAAGGTGTGTAAATGACGATATTATTTGGTTGCCGGCGCCATCGGACAGGTGTGCAAATAGTGTGCCGGTAATGAATTTACGAATAATAGCCACGCGCAGAAACTAACTTACTGAATGCCGGTCAAATGGATCACTTGAAATGGAGAAGGTCGACGTTTGTCGAGAGTGTTGTAGAAGAACAAAAAAAAAAAATCGGTAATACGTGAGACATGGCCAACTGAACAAGCGAAAATCGCCGTCTAGGCGCAACGGGGATCGAGCCGTTTGCCAACCTTTTGTTGCCCAGCACATTGGAGCACCAGGCAGCCAACCAAAGGACCATTATGGGAAGAAGCTAATTTTGTCCACACTCTCAAACAAGATTTTGTCATTGTTGAGGGGGAGAGAAGAGATCGTTCCGCACTAACTGCCCTACCACTGCCCTAAAGCTATGCTCACGGGATGTTGAATTTAGATGCAAATTCTAATTACACTTCGCTTGATTGCGTTGTTTGGGGGCATACTACCTCTGTGAAACAGTTGCGTAGCTGGTTTGGGCTATTCAGCAGTGCTCTACCTGGCTGCGTTTGTAGAAAATGTTAAATGTGTTCCGATTCCGATAGGAGCGTAAAAAAAAGGTGGACAGACTCTGTCTTCGTTCACTGGCTGGCTGGCGGTTGGATGACAAATTGTGGGCGGTTTTTCCTTACCCATGGCCCCTTTTGTAGAACATTTGCTGTTGCAAGTCGGTCCGAAGGTGTCCTTTTCGCGTGCAAACTATTCTGGGAGCCCTTAGGCTAACGCTATAAACAGCATCATTAAGTATCTATAAATTCCCTTTGGTTAGCATTGCGTTGAGTTTGCAAAAGGTTGCAACCAACCAAACCTGCAAACCTCTATCGTTCTTGTACTAAGGACCATTATTTAAAACAAGCTATTGAGGATCCTTATTTGTCGGCAGTTGTTTTCGTGAGGTATTTCCATTTGAATGTTATTTCAAGTAGAGAAATTGCATGTTCAGACGATGAAAATTTAGCGTAGAAAAGGAATATTTTCAGACAAGCCATAATACGAAAGGTCATTTATTGAACATGTGCAAGGTACAGAGACAAACGTAGCAGCAGTTTACCTAAAAAAAATGAGGTCAAATCACTAGTAAATTTTAGTCCTCTCTACCAGCTAAAATTGAGACGGCAGCGGAACCGGTCTTCACACGACTGGAAGCGAGGTTCAATTCTCATTTGAACCGTGAGGACTAACTATTAAACTACGTGTTATCTAGTAAACCATTCGGTGGCCATTCGTTAAGCCAAGAAAAAGAAACGTCCCGCTGATGTCATGATGTCATTAAAGATGAATTTCAAGCAGGTGAACGGTTTACACAAAGTGAAGATTCTTCTTCTTCTTGGCCTGCTCAGGATTGAGCACGTCGCGTCGACATGGCCAAGTCTCCAATCAGTTTCCAGGAAACTCGGTCGAGGCTGCATCAGATCTCCAACAGGTTAGACTCCACTTGATCCAGCCAACAAGCTCGCTGTGCTCCTCTATGCCCCGTGTCGAACGGGTCGCTGACGAGCACCTTTGTCGTGGGGCATGAGTCCGGCATCCTCATCACGTGCCCCAGCCAACGAATCCTTCCGGGTTTGACTACCGTCAGGATATCAGCACCACTAAACAGCTCAGCTAGCTCGTGGTTCATTCTCCTTCGCCAAAGATAGTCCTTAACATCCGCCGTTCGAAAATGGCGAGTGCATTGGCGTCTTCCGCCAGCATAGTCCAAGACTCATACCCGTAGAGGATCACCGGACGTATCAAGTTGCGTTACATCGTACATTTCGTGTGTTCTTGGAGTCTTCTGGATCGCAGGAGTTTGTGGAGTCCGTAGTAGGCACGATTACACTGAACAATGCTGCTTACGTTGTTGTCCGAAGTTACGATCGTACCAAGGTAGCAGAACTCCTCTACCACCTCGAGATCGTCGCCGTCAACTGATACTCTGCTTCCGAGTCGGGTTTTATCACGGTCATATTTTGCAGGTATTTTGTCTTCATCGCATTGATGCTCAATCTAATTATATTGGCCTCGCGTTTCAGTGCCTGAGACCCCGTTGAAATTCGAACGATTCCGACAGCATGCTCGAAACTCTCACCTTGCACTGCACCCCGTCCTTAGTGGCCTTTAGCAGCCGTACCAGCTTCTCAGGGAATCCGTACTGATGCATGGTGTTCCATAGTTTGGTCCTTGGTCCTTGGTTTGGCCGCCTTGAAGTCAATGAGTTCAATTTTGGAGGATCTGCCGTAGAGTAAAGATTTGGTCGGTTGTTGATTTGCCTCCAACAAATCCAGCTTGGTAGCTTCCGACGAAATCTTTAGCAAGGGGCTCCAGTCTGCAGAAGAATATTCCGGACAGGATTTTATAGGCAGCATCCAGGACTGTGATGGCCCGGAAGCTAGCACAGTCCATCCTGTCACCCTTTTTGTACAAAGTGACACATTTAATTTGAATTTTGCGTCAATCAGTGATCAGTGCATAATTAAAAAAGGCCAATAAATGACTAAACTAAATTTACAAACCAACCAGCCACGGATCTTATGTATAACATGTTTCATCTGTATGTAAGTTGTAGTAACTAGCGATCTACAAAAGATATGGAATAAATGTTATTTACACTTGCATGTATTTCATATAATCATTTCTTAAACATTTAAGGCCGCATTGAAGGGCATTTAAGGCCGCATTAGCGTCTGGTTTCGGGATAGAAAATCAGCCAAACAAGTGTGTATGATGTCCTATGAATACATTGAACAGTTCAACAACAACAGCAACAAAATATTTAAATTCGATAACCCATATAATAAGATTAAATATGCGACGGTTTTGGTTTGCACTGCGTTGAGGAATGGAGCAGTTTGCGTAGTGTTATGAAACAAGACCGACCAAAAGAAATTGTACCGACCCATAAAATAATTGTTTCGTCACCAGCATGCCACACCACACTTATCCAACCGTACACAAACGCTGATAACCGACACCCGGCAAAGGTGGGTTTGAT
This sequence comes from Anopheles maculipalpis, assembly GCF_943734695.1. Lineage (NCBI taxonomy): Eukaryota > Metazoa > Arthropoda > Insecta > Diptera > Culicidae > Anopheles > Anopheles maculipalpis. The sequence goes on from NC_064872.1 coordinate 42,713,378, forward strand.
TATTTTTGTAAACATCATCCCGTTGCTTTTAGCTGATCCCAGGGGTAATTTCCGGCTAATGGATGCTTTCGCATAAGCTCCATTTTGTATCGTTTTTTTTCTTCTTCTTTTTGTTTGCTGCTTTAGTGCTGCGAGCGATCCATAGCCGCCAGAAGGTGTCTCTTCGCCATAAAATACCATTTTCGTACTTTTTCCGTTAAAAATGAGAACCTTTTGAAAACATCCGGTCCTTCATGAATACAGTCTTCAACCTTCACCTTCGTGCATTTTAATAAACTGCCCCAAAACGGAGTACACATGTTCAACTTGGCCCAGTACACACACACACACTCACCCATGTGGAAGGCTCAAAAACACCCATGCAAACAGTACGCGTCAAATTGCTGTAGCTTTTCAGCAACGAGGCGTTGTTCAAAGAAGGTTTCCCATGTCAGAAGAACGACATTGAGTTGCGAATACGTTGCTCTTGTTGCCCATTCGTAAAGCTCTCTCAGGCCAAGAGTGTTCCTCTCGAACCGTGCGGCAGAACAGCACCAAGCTAAGCCGATACGATTCGTCGTTGCTACTGTACTGTCAAGCGTATTACGGCCCTGTGATTTTTAATTACTTTGCATAGTTGCAGCAAGAAGGATGCGATCGCTGCCCCGCGTTGTTTCGCGCTTTACACTCCTGCCGGCGGGAAGTGTGTAGGTGCTACAGCGTTACGCAAACTTCATAAAACTAGAAAAGATAACATCTTACACTGTCATGGTGAGGCCGTCTGCTCGGCTGGTGGCGTGAAAAATTGCCTGCTCACAATAACGCTCTTTGGGCCGGTCGGAATGATGGTGTGTGTGGCGTGTTGCTGAAAAGGCTAAAAAGACTGAATCAAAAGCTGAAACTGTCAAGTGCTAAGCTTTTGTGCACTTCCGGTATTACGTAACGGGGTGCATAAACAACTGGGGAGCAGCATTTTCGACGGCTGAATGGAAATCGCCTGGTCCCATTTAGTAAAGCTGAGCATGCTGAAAGCTTGCTATACAAATTTAGAAGACAATTTTGATTATACAGCCAGTAAGAGCATCCGTCGCAATGAGTAAAATGGAAACCATTGGTTTACTTGAGGTAAATAGGTCAGTTTTGAAGCCGTATAAAATGTACACGTAACTTTTTGTGTACATTTAGTGAAAATAGCAACAATTTTAATAAAAAAGTCATAAAAGAAAACTAAGTGTACAGATATCAGCAATAAAAATTTATAATATCTGGAGTCAATGGCGCAGATTCGCAGCAGAAAAAGGGCTTCAAAACAGGTGCCAGAAGTAGGGGTGTTGTCTCGTACAGCAGGTCAACGAGTATTGATAAAATGTTTATACAATAATCTCCACCAGGAAACAAAAATCGTTTTGAAAAGCTCACAATTATGGTCTAGAAAAATGTTCAAACAATTCCACGTAATCTACATTGACTCACACTATCAACACCCCAATCACGTTAGCTTTGAGACTACAACAAAAGTATTCTGATTTGCCGTACAAACTGAAAGTTCGGAAGCTGTGGAATCTGGAGTGAAGAAACATATTTCCTCACCCGACCCAATGCAATGCTAAGCGTTCTTACTACTGGCCCATCACCATTCGTCTCTCGCAGAAGTCCTGATGCCTGTTGGGAAAAAGGTATTCTCCCACCAGAGCAGCACCAGTCTTACCCCAGTTGGCATTTTCCAGCTTTTAAACACAATAACCTACCGGCAACACTACTACACCGTCGGTACTTCACTTCTCAGTTGACAGGCAACATGCAACCGAGTGCATAGTGCGTGTAACCCCCATCTCAGCCCTCAGTGTATGGAATTCTTTTGATGCACTTTTCCTGCTCAGCGTCCCATACATTCAACCGATTTCTGAGGGAGTAGAAAATAGGCACACCGGGGAAGATTTTACTTCCGGCTCTCGGAGATCCGCTTCGCTTTATGTTAGTTACGCTTTGTAGGACGGACTGTGCAGCATGAACAAGAGTTAAGTAGCAGTTTAGGGTACGAGGGTCACCGAGGTCCCTAAGTGACATTCGAACAACTAACATTATGGATGCTTCTGTATGCTAGTGTCTTTTTGCTGCGCCATTGGCAGTACAAAAACATCAATGGAGTATTAATGCGTACGCTTTGGCAGGTGTTTTATACTATCCTCTTATATAAGATATTCTTTAAGTATTTCCTATGTTTTCTTTATTGAAAAAACGTATAAATAATACTACCATTTGCCATCGTGATAGAAGGTTCAACAATTTTATATTCAATTTATACCTTTCTGGTTATTGTGCATAAATTATAGTAATTTTCATACTGGTAAACGAAATAGTTCTGCACAATATCTCTGAACCAATGGACGTGTAGAACGTTATGTTATTGCATTTCCCATGGAGAGAATATTTTCCAGAACAATCAGCTGTACAGCCCGATCCTAAGCCACACACTAATTTTCCATCGTACAAGCTTTTCAATCCATCCCATAAAGCTATGCATTTCTTCTCGAAATCCCCGCTCCAATCAGTCCATCCCGACCATTTTACATTTAGTTGTAATGAGGTACCGCTCCGCACGTTGAATCTATTCTCGTTACGCTCCGTGGGGATTTTGCACAGAGCCATATGGAAATGCAATTTCGTTTCCAGTCCGAAACGCATCCAAGGAACCACCAACGCCACCAACAGCAATTGCCACATGCAATGAGCCACTCTATATAGCTTTGTGTTTTCCACTTGATATGCGGGCGTTCGACTGCTCGTGATAATGGTACTCGGATGATTTACAAAGCGATAGATAAACGAATGCGCATCATCGAGCTCGATAATCGATTTCGCGAACGAATTGAAATGTTCGGCTGGAATTGAAACATCGAACGTCGGCTGCGCAACTCTTAATTATCGCAAGCGGCGGGTAATATGGTTCAACCGTAAACAGCTCTCCGCGAAGGTATGTGTGTATGTGTGTGGTGCATTCATTTGCAGCCCATAATCGGGACACGGGACCGCAATGGGATTAACCTCGCACTGGCCGGAAGCGGAACGCGGCAAACTATTAATTACTTGCCGAAATCAAACATTTATCAACAAGCTCTCCGGACGTTTGTGGGTGTCCCCGGTGGAATTTAAAGCATACTGAAGCGGCCGGCACTCCGCGAGCGAGAGCTCAGGTGGTGCAGAAAAATGGATGTGATTGTGATAGGATAAATTAAAAAATTAATTATCTCATTGTGGTCAACGAACGCTAAAACCCCGTTGGCAAATAAACTGCCACGTTGAATTACACAGTCTACCCGGTTTGTTTGGATCACTTTTTGATTAATCATATTGTTTGTAATCCGTCAGATCAATGATTTACTCGACGGTATCCTGATGATTATCACAGGCTCGATGGCAGGATAGGTTATGATCTGTCAACAATGCAGATATCACTGCAGATTATGTAGGAATGGCTTTTTTATCATTTTCTTGCTTCAGCGAATGTGTTTGAGTTTAAATTGAGTGAAATCATATTTAACCTACACAAGTTTAAGCGCATGTGAAGATTAATTCCCGCAGATAATCTGCCTGGTTTAATGATTTGTTGCTTCCTCATATACTCACTGTAACGGATTCAGCTTTTTGAAAATTCAAACGGGTCATGTACATCAAATAATATCAATCGAAAGCAACAACTCTTTTTGTCGTACTAAATCACCAGAATCTGCAACAATTTCCACGAAGAAAATATAATTTCCATTTCATCAAACGATTGAAACCCTTTTATTCTTTCGTTTTCTTTTTTTTTCTTTTCTTTATTTATCAAGTATAAATACTTTAAAAAGATTATTACTCAAATTCTGTGCACTGCAAGCATTAGCATTTTTTTTTAATTTAAATTCCAGCCATTCTTCTAACCAAGTATCCTGAACTTTACCTTACTTCGTTATTGTATCGCTTCTTTTGTTAGCATTACGTTCTTAAGGTTTTCATCCTTGTGTCTGCACATTCTTTGATCTACCTTTCTTTTGATATTTAACATCCGGAGGCGTTCTAAGGCTTGAGCGCTCTTCACTTCCTGGTGTACGAGTACGCTATGCACATGCACCGTAGAAAATGAAAAAAAAAAAAACTTATTGCTTATTGTTCTCTTTAAGTGACCCTGTAAGTAATAGTAAAAAAGCACCTGGGGTTCACTAGAAAAAAAAAATCCTTAGTTTTTCTACTCAAGAAGTAATCTCATGCGCAACAACTTAGCGAATCTGGTTAGAGCTTATTTGCTATTACTGGAAAACATTGCCGGGAAATCAAAATTTGAATTCCTTTTCCCCAGCATTCAATTGAATCACTGAAAGTGATGAGAAGTTGATAAGCAACATATTCGGTCACTGTTGTCAACCATGTGCGCATACACACTCACACACACACACACACCAGCATGGCGTGTGCTTTCGTAGGAAGGACCATAAGGAAGGAAGTGTAAAGCTACTACATTCGGTACACATTGCACATGTGATATACCGGCTGTAGCTACTTTATAACCCTGCCTGTGAGTATAAAGGTTGATTGGGTTTTGAGTTTGTGACCGTCGAGGGTATCGAGAGGCTCACCTTGTCGAGATGCATACTTGAGTTATTTATTTTTATTTTTTTTTTACTCAACAGCGCCAGTTCCATTTGCGATACGAAAACCTACCTGATTCAATCTAGGTGGACGAGTACAGTCTTGAATAAAAAATACTTCCACCGATAAAAGTGCTCCGGCAAGTGTAGAACTTAGAAAGAAAGTCGATCCTCTTCACCCGATCGGCATAAAGGTTTAAAGGGGACCGGCAAAACCGGGCGAGGGTGAAAATGGTAGATACCTTTAAAAGGGGATTGTAATAGGCAAAAGACGTGCGGAAAATCCTTAGTCACGGGTCAACAAGGTGGTGTGAAACGCTGAAGTACGGATGAAAATCTGCAGCAAGTAAATTTGCACCTTACAGCAGTACATAAGAGTTTGTTACTATTTGTGTGGCAGCAATCGTTAATATGAAACACAATTTATGAGTGATGTTCATCGACTCTTTACAGAAATAGCTCATTAGTGTATGTTCCAGATATTCAAGATGTTATTCTAGCTGCCATTTTCTTTTCCTTCTTGGCTTAACGATCTCTAAGGTCATGCCGGCCATCGAAATGGCTTTCTAGACTGCCGATACCACGTTTTTGGGAAGTCATGTCCTCACTACGGGGAGACGGTCCGGATGGGATTTGAACCCCGGTTCTGCCGTTTGAAGACCGGCGCCACTGTCGCCTACACCATCGGGCCGCCCGTTTTACTTTGGTTATTTAGCTTGTTTAGCTGCTATTTTTACTTTGGTTTATTTTTCGAGAAGTCTGTGTGTAGGGAGACGGTCCACACGGGATTCGACAACCGATCCTTCCGCGTCAGGACTGGTACTTCAACAGTATGATGAATGAGAGAGCTACTCAGCTATCCTATTTTCAATCATTCAACATTTTCATTACCATAAAGGTGGCTTACTAAAAAATAATAATGAAGAAATCCGATTTGTGATACCAACAAATAGTGTATTGCAATGCGGCTTTTCGTCGCTATCAGCCCAAAAAAAAATGAAGTTACATTTCCATTACCTGCATAAAAGGCTGTAGTTGAAATGATTTGATTGACATACACGTCTGCTCTAGCTAAAGCAGTAGAACCACTAAATCAAGAGAGTTTATTTCGTTCTTGAAGGTAGGAAAGATTCTGATGGCCACAAAGAATAGAAAGAAATGCACCAGAAAAATGCAACCAGCGTAAAACTATCTTTCCCCATTCTTCTTTCCTAAGGGTTCGGTTGAAATGTAGGCTTACATCTTGTTTAACTTTTCCTATCTTTGAAGCTTATCCCAACTTTCACTTGCAGTTGCGGTCACGCCGGTAACAAACCGTAGTGAATGAAGAATCTTGTCGAGAAAAACCAATTCCGCCGGTGCATCCTTGGTCCGGTGGTCGAGATCACCGCTTCGGGTGGGAGCAATTCCCTCTGTGTACGCTACGCTCCTCTTTTGATATTCTAATAAACTTTCCGCCCGAGATCAGAGTTCAACTTTGTAGCTGAACTTACGCGCTGCAAGGTACAAGAACGTTGCAACGCACCACTAGTGTGCCGCTTGAGACGGTCATTCTTGTCATAGGAACAATCTCGAGTAGGCTCCTTTAGCTCTGACGATTCAGACGGACACGTCCGTTGGAGAATAGCCCAGACTGATTCGATGCTCAAATTAAGTTTCGCTTTGACGACCACGACGAGGACGACGAGACTGATGATGACGAGAATGACAACGATTCTTGTACGAGCATCCTCGGTGCTCTGTGGGGCTAAAAGTTTTCGGTAAAACGGCGGCAATCATCACCAAAACCCAACTTTGCTCTCCCTTCAGCAGCAGCAGCAGCAGCGCAGCGCGGTCAATGAAGTGGAAGGCATTCGCTTGTGTGGAGAGAGTGGAGGAGATTCGCTTGCAAAACCTTCGGCTGGTGGGTATTTTGCCCTTTGGCTGCCAAGAACACAACCCAACTCACCGAAGGCAAAGGCTCACCGCTTCGCGCTGCAGGAGGCGCGGATATCCGCGAGTTAAACGACCTGTAAGATGTTGCGCTCATGGAATTGAATTATAACACTTTATGTATTATGAAAGCGTAATGAAGATCGACACGGGACGAAAGCATACCGTACCTTCGATTTTGGGCGACCAACGTTGAAAGTCCCACGAAGCTTAGAAGTGTCGGATGGTTCATTGCGGATAGCAAGAGTCTGCTGGGAACTAACTTAATCACCGCTTAGTGTGTCGTTAGCCGCTTAAAGTTGGCAGAAGCGTGTAAGGAAAGAACCGTTTCGCTAATGAAATCCTTTCATATCCTTTGACGGCACACCACGCACCATACGGTCACCCGTATGATAAATCGGATTATTTTTGGGGATTAATAGAAACCGCTGGGTAATCGAGGGACGGTGAAGTAGATTTGCTGTTGCCAACTTAATACAGCGATTGTGGGGCTTCTAATCGAGCCGATATTTAGTAGATAAAATAAAGATAAAGAAAGTGCTTTAATTTATGTATCTATGCCTCTGTATATTAGTACAAAATGTACTTTTTTGAGTGAAATATTTGACTATGTAAAAGTAAATTTTTGAAACGCATCATCGGGCAAATCTCTTCACTTTCATACTTCATACAAAAGCATAGAAAGCGTTCCAGCTCTGTAAACTGAGAATACCTGACTGGGATGCTTCAACGTAAACAGATGAAATCTTATTTCTGTGGCCTGTGGCAAAGACATAAAATCACAAACATCATCACTTCAGCTCATCACTTCTTCTCACGGACAGTAGCATTGGCGAGAATATGATGCCATGAACTAAGCGAGTGTTGCAAGTGATAACTCTTAAGATTATATGATGGAGGAGTAGAATTCACCGAGAAGTATTCGCACACATTACTGACAGTTCTTTAAATACGTGATTTAGTCCGTTTCGTTGTGATTTAGTACGTCCAAGTGTCGGTTTTGTGTTGGCTCCCGCAGTGATTAATTATCCTTTCGTTCGAATTGAAACAATCGGCTCGCACTGTGCTAAGTGAGCTTGTTCATATACTCGGTCGCTGATCACGACTTCCCTGCCTCATGGCTCCCTATAGCACGGTCGGACTGGTGTTGAGAAAAGTTTCGTGAATACTTTATTAACCTTCTCCACAATCCATTTCCGTGTTTGCCGTGTCGGTGACGTGACTCTTCTTCGCCGAAGGGAAATATTCCGTTCTGCACGCAAAATCCCTCAACAAATCCCGCTTCTTCTACAGCAACCTGCAGCCACATTCAACCCACACGCCGGCACGAATTTCTTTCAACGATCAGTGAAAAACGAGTGGAACTGTTTAAATGTTTTTTAAAAATTCATTACTTCGGATCGTTGCCGTTGCACTACTGGTGGTAAGTACTGCTGACCGTTGCGGATGCTGGTATGCAAAAGGGGTAAGGGTTAGAGCACGGGGATTTGAGAAGATTTCTGGTTTCGGGTTTGAACAACAAAGCCTTATAGGATTCCGGCTGCCTTTCCAGTTGGACGTTGCTGTACCGGCCGCTGCTCGGGATGCCACTGCTGGTTGATATATCAGGCTCATGAGCATTATTTCTCTTTATTCAGTTCTCGTAGCCATCGGCGAAAAATACCTCCAACTATACACAGGGAATTCCTTTTGCCTAGCTACTTCATAAACGGAAACGGAAGTAAACAGGCAGACCGATGATGCTATGGAACGCCAAACTTTAAGCTGTGGTAAACCGACCCATTGCTACGGCGCGTAGTCAGCACAGCAGGAAAAGTATCAGCAATAGCAATCAGGCTGCTAGTTGTTCTACGGCGGCCAACACAACACTGTTGTGTGCTTTTCATCATAAGGCATTTCGTTCTTAATTATTCCGCTTAGATTACCGCACCGTTTTGTTCCGTGTGGGAGTGTGAAAACGGAATAATTAAGTGATTTTCTTGCATGACATCGGCATGACAGATACAGGTTCCAAAGCGATACAGGGGAAGAAAACGAAAAGGGAGAATGAGAATGGCAAATTTTCAGTAAGATACTTTGCGAATAGTTTTATTACCGGGGCCACCCATTGAGAATTTGCATTTAGTTTGCGTGATTAAATATTTTCTAGCGATACGTTATATGTGGTCTTCTTTATAAGTTTAAATTGTTTAGTCGTACAAAATGTTACCCAAGAAGATAAAGAATTTTTGCGTCCTTTTGCCAAACGTTACTAAACGCTTAAAGCGTTATATCTTTAAGAACTTTTAACTTTAGAATGAATTTTTAACACAGAAAGGAATTATGTGTATTATTTATAGGACCTAAAACAGAACACAAGTTAAATTATTCAAAATAATTTTTTAAATGGTCTTTCCTTAGTGACACCAATTATTATTTTGATTCAACTATTAAAATAACACAATCACATAAAAGCACTGATTTAGTTGATTGAAAATTCTATGCCACCAATGCCAAACCTAAAGTATCGTTTTCAGCCCAGGCTATAAGACGAAATGATCCATTTAATGTGAAACAGAGTAAATGTTAATCAACAGCTCGGTAGGATACAGATGCACTCAATGTACAGATGAAGACAATCACCCGTAGCCTTTGTCACTCCGTACAGACCACACCAAAAGCGAACGAGTTGGAACCCCCGTTAATAAGGTTCTCCGACAGTATACATTCGATTGGGAAACGCCCGCATGCTTCTTGACATTCAGGCTCGAGGTGACAGGCTCGGTCCAGCAGTAGGTAGCGAGGATTCTGTAATAGGATCGTTGGAGAAAATTAAAAGCAAACACAGTTTTCTTAAGACTTAAAAGGATGAAAGAAATTCTCTTCAGCTCTCGGCACGCTCATTCTGTTCGTCCTGCTAGTCTGCCGCTTCAACGCGTTAAGTATTGGTGGTTTCTAGTTAAATTTGTCGCCAGCCAGTGCCAGAGAAGGGGAAGCAAAGCTGTCTTTACTAGTCTTTACAGCCTCTGCAACGTGATCTGGGCTTTTGATGGAAGCTGCAAGACTAAAATCGTTGTGTGTGTGTGGCCTATTTTTTGTTGTTGTGCGATGTAAAGCTGAATGCCACAGATCTTTCTAAGGCGGCATTCTTTTTAAAATGTGTCATTTTCGGTTTTCCTTCCCTGCTCTCCTTGGTGGAGACACGACACTCTGCTGTGTGAGTGTTTCGCAGCTCGCAGCTCAGAGCGTTCAAGGTGTTTTGTACCAAGAAAAGAACATTTTCCCCTTTCACCTGTCGCTCTTTCCACGCCACAACATATTTCAACAGATTTGTACTCCATTTAAGGCGAAAGTAGCCAACAGTTTGTAATGCCGTACAATGGGAATCTTTATGCCAGATGAACAGAAAAAAGATTGATCTCAGTTTTAAAGCTCCATTTTCAATTTACCACCTGCTGGGGTGTGGCCGAAGGTGTCGTACCTGTTTTGTGTTCATTTTACAAAATCTAAACTGGATGACGATTTTCACTACCTCGTGTATTATTAACTATTCCCGCTGCAAATGACATGTGTTTGATTTATTTCTTCCGCAGGCCGTTCACAACAGTGGCGTTATTTCGGGCACGTTCATGAACAATGGCGCCGTCCGGTGCGGAATGACCGTTTGCCGTCCCATTTCCGGTATCTACACGAAGACCAACCCGAACAATGGGTACGTCCACGTGGCCACCATACCAGCCGGTGCATCCAATATCACGATAACGGAGCTACAGAACAGCCAGAACTATCTCGGTAAGCGAACACATACACACACTTCATCTCCCTTATCGTATCAAAAACCAATGTGAGTAAAAACAAAAAAAAAAAAAACAACAAATGCATACACCAACGATGAAAAGCGATGCAAATGAGGAAACGTTGTGGCCACACACTCGTTGCAAAAGACATCTACTAATGAAGTATATGAGAGCGAGAGCAAGAGGTGGTAGCAACACTATGCTAATGCACTTTAATCGGCCTTGAAATGGCCTACCCACCGTGCCTTCCTGTCACAACTGTTTTTCCCACCCGGATGACCTAGGGAAAATCGTAGACAGAACATTTCTGTTTTTATCCCAGCGGCACCCTCTGTATCTTACGTGCTTACTTAAGAGGGTATTAAATATGTGTTTATTTTTAGTTTATTACATTCCTTGGTCAGCAAATATGTGGTTGGGGAGAGAAAGAAAGGAGCGATAGCAGGACAGCCCATGAAAGGTGCGGAGGAGGGGGGTGGGGTTTTTTTTTCCTAAATGAAAACGATGAAAGCATCCAACTCTCCCACTTAATGGACACCGTTCGCGCCACTTCATTGCAGCATTCCTAATGGCGCAGGAACGTTAATGTAACACGTTTCCTTACACTATTGCGATACACGCGCGCTCTGCCCGTGTGCTTTTTTGCCGGGGTTTTCGTTTCCATTTCGAATGAAAGCGAATAGAACTTTCTTACCTATGGTGTAAGGAACCGTCTAAGTACACGGTCGGTTGTGGTTGATTTAGTCAGAAGAAATGACCCATCGTGGGGTAGATTTATGAGCCATTAGACGCTTGCTGACAATATGGCCAAACTCACGCGCTCACTAACATCCCACATGGAACCTCACCGTTGCCGCAGAGTATTTCGTGCATAAAATCGGCAGAAAACGAATGGTAGGGTGTAAGTACACACACACACACACACACACATACACCCAGTGACAGGATGTTGCCATTTGCAGGTGTACCGATTTGCTGCCATTTCCATATGCACTGTGGTAACCGTTGCTACCATTCTCACCCAAGACCTGTCATCGTTTGTAACTAATGCGACACTTCTTTTCACACGCTCTGCAGCATTAGATGCTACCTTCCGTGCTGTGTCCATTTGCTAACCCGAGTGTGTTGCGTGCGAGAACACAAACCTGGGACGTTAGAATCGAGCTCATCGTTTTTCGTTTTTAGGATTGGGGCGAAGTGGGCACATTTCAGTGGCAACCGATGTGCATCTGCAAGCGCCTGCAAGTGTTGGTTCCAGTGTTGCTAGTGAATAAATAAAACTAACGCTGAAGAATCTTGCGTTTTTTCTGAATCTTGAACCCCGACCGAAGATCCTCGTCTTCTACTGCTATTTGTGGCACATAATGTCCCAAGTCCTGGATAGACTCATGACAGATGAACAGTTTTCATGAATGGTGGTGACCTAGACTTTGGCATAGGCAGGATCGATCCATGCACCTTTGCGTGCAACCGGTGGGGTTAAGTAATTTTAGTTTTTCGGAAAGTAAAAACGCATTCTCTATGGGCATTCTCTAGTTTGTACTCGAAATTTATTTCTGCATTTCAAAGAAAACACATGGCACACGGATGACCCGAAAGGATGGTTAATTTTATTTCTTTATTTATTTATATCTTATTTTGTATGCCGCGTGGGTTTTACAAATATATTCTTGGCCTAAGAATCAGAAAAGGAAGAGGAATCACGTAGAAGAGAGCGGAATCGGGATACCGGGATGCCAAAATCAAATAGGAGATAACAGTCATTAAAGGTCGCCAGCGCTCGTACGAAAGGGTTATTCTGGCCATGGCGTGTACTACGAGACGGAATAAGGAGAAGAGGTCTGTCTCGTAGATGAGGATAAGAGGGGACCGCTTCAGTGTATTCGGTTAGAAAACGTCGAACAGCAACACGGGTAAATTTCCGCTGTACACTTTCTATCCTATCCATTGCTGTCTGGCCAGCTGGTGACCAAACTACTGAAGCGTATTTTAAAATTGATCGAACCCAGCAACAGTACAGAGATTTGAGACATAGTGGGTTACTGATTTCAGAGGACAAACGAATAATAAAACCAAGATGTAGTGCATCTAGTCGATGTGTTCATTGAAAGACAGCCTGTCGTCTAGCCAGACCCCAAGATCTATAGTAGAGGTGACTCTTGATAATTTAATTCCACAATATTCCACAATAGGAGAAAACCCACAGTATTTTTCTCGACCTAACAATAAAACACAACATTTATCAAGGCAAAGCACCAAACCATTGGAGCAACACCAGGTGTAGAAGGAATTAAGGAAGGATTGGAGATTCAAACAATCGACGGACTGTGTCCTCGTCCGTGCGCATATAAATTTTACAATCATCAGCGTAAAGGAGGCATCCGTCTGGAGGAAGAACATTGACACAGTCGTTGACAAACAAATAAAAAAGAAGAGTTCTGAGTACGCTTCCTTGAGGAACCCCAGACATGGCTTCGAAGGAGTCGGAGAGAAAGTCCTCAACTCTGACTCTGTAACTCCTACCGTAAAGTTAAGACTTGAGCCATGAAAGTAATGGATCACCAAAACCAAGTTTGATTAATTTCATAATCAATAATTCGATAGGAATACTGTCGAAGGCTCCCTTGAAATCGGTATATATGACATCCACCTGACGGCCGGAAGTCATATGATTGAAGACAGTAGAGACAAGTGACATGAGGTTAGTGGACGTGGACCGTTTAGGCATAAAGCCATGCTGATGCTGGGAAATAACGTTAAGTGTACAGAGGAAGGAACGATAGACTCAAGAACCTTGGAAGGAGCACATAGTATCGACACACCACGATAATTTGTGCATAAAGAGCGGTCACCATTCTTGAAGATCGGGATTAACGATGCTTTTTGACAGATCAGGGCAAACGAACCGTCTTTCAAAGACCTACCGAAAACACGGCACAGTAAAGGAGCGAAAAACATTGAACATTCCTTCAACAATGATGACGGGATACCATCAGGACCTGGGGAAAAGGAGTGTTTAAGCTTAGAGATGACAGACAACACAACATCGAGCTTGTCTGTTGCTGTTGCTCGAGCTGGAATGTTACTGGGATCGATAAACACGCTAGAAAAATGTTTTCTAAAAAGACTACATTTACCCGAAAGGAGAAGAAGCGGACTCACCATTTAAGGATACATTAGAAGGGATGCCATTCTGTTTTCGCCGCGCATTGCAAAAAACGCCAGAAAGACCGCGGGTTTGCTGAAAATTACGTTTGTAAACGTGCCACATATGAAGAGTATTGCCATCGGTTATTAGCGCGATGGGCATTAGCTGCATATTTAAAGACGCGCAAAGTGTAGCTATTGCGATTACAAGGGGAAGGCACGCCGCGTTCGGTTTTGATCGGCTCTTAAGACTCTCAGCAATCTATTTGACCATGAAGCTTGAGGAGGAGGTTTAAGA